>NW_017731467.1:2654139-2659666 GCF_001890085.2 Hipposideros armiger | reverse complement strand
ACATGGTGTGTGTCTGCATGTGCCTGGGCAGAGCCCAAGGTCATGTGTTTCCCATTGATATAGCCTTGAGAATGAGGCCTGGAGTGAAGATGGGGTTGAGAAAATGTCTGAGTTTTTCTGAAGGCCAGTGTGCACTCTGAGAAAGAGCCAAAGGACCATTTCCGGTTCTCTCATCACCACACCCCCAGCACCAACCAACCAATATTATTGTTATTTACTATTTGGTGGATTATGAAATTAAAGGAAGGGAGAGAGGCACTTGGGAAGACCTCACACCAGTGCTGACCCACCACTCCTTCGGGGCCCACAAGAAGTCCTGTGGCCACTTCAGGGCTTGTGGCCCGGTCAGCCATGGGGACACTTTACTACTTGATGGAGTACCAGATCTCTTCTGCATACCTGAAGCAGAAAAACAATTTATTGTAAAGATACTGTGCACTTCCTGGAGCCAATGGGGAACTGAAGATAGGAAGGAAGGAATCAAGGTGGACTTCAGGACGATAGCCAGGATCACTCGCAGGGATGGTCTGGGGGACACTGGGCCAACTCAACTGCCCAGTACATTGTCCTGCTGCTGTGGCCTGTCAGTGCTGCCCCGGATGTGGAGGGCTCCTTCTAAGCTGCTCCTCATCTACATGTCCTCCCTCAAGACCCAAAGTCCAGAGTGAGAGCACCAATGCCTCCAGCCACTCGTGAACTTGGGAGCTGTGTGGGAGGCAGGGCACAGCAGCCTTACACGTGGAGAAGCCCCTCTCCAAAGCTGGAGCGGGTTGGCCATCCCGGGTAGCCAAGCCAAAGACACAGTGTCCCCTAGGGGCAGGAGTTGAAAGAACCCTCATTGCAGTGAATAATCCCATTAATTAAGCAAATATGAAGAAAGAAACAAAACACCACTGTAAACATTTGAGAATTTTATTTTTGTGTCAAGTCAGAGTCAACAAGGGCCAGTAGGTTACAGGGTATTCAGAAATATGTTAATGGCCGTTCCCAGGGGCGATGACAGCTGCTTGGCTGATGTGACTCTCCACACATTCTCAAAGAAAAGTCTCCAAGTGGAAGGGAATGGCCAAGGTAGTTTTGTCATGGGCTCGACCCAAGCCAGAATACTGGCACACGTTTCTGTGTCCAAGCTGTGATATAGCCCAGCCTTATGCCCTATAAAGTGCTCTGGCTTCTGAGGGTGAATTAGCTCTTGTTTCTATTGCACTGTTAATTCTAGTTCCTGTCTGCCTCCCTAATTCATGCACATGTCTGATCCCTTCTGCCCATAGCAGTGACTGCCCAGGCCAGGCGCTCATCTGTTTTGTACACTTTGCCTGCCAGTCTGCTGGCAGCTCTGTCCAGAAGCCCTCTGGGTTCTCAGCTGCCTCCCTCAGGTGGTGAATCTTCCTGCTGTTGACCACACTGGATTCTAAACTTTCCCAGGGCCTGGGCCTTAATGTTTTTGCATTTTATAGCTTCTCTGAGCCTGCCACTTAGCAGGGATCAACAAATTTGTTCAATCAAGGAGTGATTTGAGCACCTTGGAAGGCTACCTGCCTCAAACCATGCCTGGCCGGTGCTGGGAAGAGCGTTACCTGAGAGTCTTTCCAGTAGAGGTGGTTGGGGTCAGGCAGCCCTTCCGCCCAGGGAGGTGCTGAGTGAGGGGAGTCCCAGAGCTCGGCAGATCTACAGAGCCTGGAAACAGACCACGGAGGAGAGGACCCAGGCCCTGGCCTGGAGGTGCGGCCTGACTAGGCATAGCATCCATGTGGTTACGTGGCCCCTGGGCTGGAGAGGCCTAACAGGAGAGACATGATGCGAGGGTGATNATGCTGTTTGGTGCTTTGAATAGAAGTGTACTATGATAAAATGTATGTTTCCCCAGCGTGGAGAATAAACTACTTGTATGACGGGTTAGGGCAGAAACAGGGAGACCAGTCTGGAGGCTCTTGCAGAGGTCTAGGGCTAGGGGATGTGGACTAAGGTGACATCAGTGCAGATAATAAGAAATTAGCCTCAGGATGCATTCTGAGAGTAGAGACTATGGGTTTTGGGGTGGAACATCAAGTCTGAATTCCAAAACTGTTTGCATCAGCAACTGAGTAGAAAGATGCTGCTAAACCCATGTCTTAACTAATTTTCTGCTTGTCCGTTTCCTTTCCATGAGGGCAGGGACCATGCCAGCTACTAGGGCACACCGCTAGAAGGGGCCTGGGTCCCAGCTGGCTCTGCATTAAATAATGGAGTCCACAAGCAGCCAGCACTGCTAATTAACACAGAGCCTTAATTCTATTCTGTGGCATGAGCATGCGGGGAGGTGGTTTGCATGTTCTCATTGCAGGGGATTTTTGTGAGGGTGGCCCCCTGCATCACTTGGTTGTCATCAGGGAGTTAAGGTGCTGCCGCCTCTGCTTCTGTTGGATTTGGGCTGGGGGAGGAGGTGGGAACAGAACCCAGAAGTTCAGCAGCCCAACCCCTCTCTTTCCAAGTTTATACATATTTGGGGGAGGGGACCTTCCTGCACCCTGCACACCCTGGAGCTTCTCTGCCTTTGCAAATGTTCATCTTGTTTTCTCTTATTTCTCCTACTTTCTTTCTTCACTCATCAAAGCACCACCCCTTCCTCAAAGCCCATTCCAAATGCTATTTCTTCCATGGAGTTTTTCCTGAGGCCCCAGCCAGAGGTGGTTTCTGCCTCCTCTGAACCCAATAGTGGTTTATGCCTTGTGTATGACATCATCTTCTCCAAGGTTTTACCCCATCCACTGAGCCAAAATGCCCACAGTGAAGTGACGGGCCTTAATTATCTTTGAGTCCCTCCCCTCAAGGCCCAGCACGTCTCTTGAACCCTGCAGGCATTTGCTAAATATTATTCAAATTGAAATTGACTTCCTTTGTGACTGCTATTTTCAGCAGCTGCAGGACACTTGTCTTTTAAAGGAGATTTAGGTTAGGAATCAAACAATCAAATGTCTAGGATATGTCAGATGGAGAACATGAATAAATGAAGTGGGACAAGCATAAGAAAATTTCTGGTGGAGATTCCATTCTCAGAAAGAGTTCACCTTCTTTGTAATCCTTTGAAGGACGATAAGAGGCGATGGCGGCAGGTTCTCTGTTGGGAGGCAGTAGGGCGTGGTGGAGCCTGAGTGATGAGAGACCACGGGTCCATCCATTCAGCTAAAGTTGACAACCAAGCCTTCGGTCCAGACAGTCCTTGCCACAGTATTCCTGGATAATCTGATCTGTCAAGAGAAGCTGCAAATTCAGGATTTTTGCATGGAAAACTCTGATTTCTAGATGTTGGAAAATGATTTCCTTTCCCCCCTAACTCCCTAGCCAGCACTGCTGGGAGGGCCTGGCTACCAGTTTAGCACCTCTGGTTTACATGTTAGGTTTTCTCCCCCAGAGGGAAATAAGTAAATTTATTTTAAAATCTCCAGGAGATCTAGCTGCTTCTCAGTAAAAGGAGGATGTTTGCATCTTGTGTTTATTCTCTAGCATTTGCTTTCATTGTCCCACTTCCATCCGAGTGGGAACCCCAGGGTTACTATTATTAATTTGTGCCTGAGTCCCAGCTTCGTGTGGCATAGCGCTTCTGTAGCTTTTCTTGAACTCTGTATAACGAGCTTTTTATTTTCCTCCAGGAGTGGTTTAAATGGAGGCTGCAGTCTTCTGCAAAGCATAATTGGTTTTAAATTGTAGGTTTAATAATAATGATGTTGGGCTTAATGTAATGCCTTTCAGCCCCTGCTGGCAGCACTTGGCAACCAGTCACTCATTGATCTGCACACTCTCTGAGGAGGGGACAGCTGTTAGGGACCTGAGTCCCCCCACCCCATCCTGATATGACCATGGGAATGAAGGGGTCGAATGCCTCCTGTAGCCGTGGGCCGCTGAAGGACAGTGAGGCTGATGGGCATCCCTCTGTGCCCAGGCATGGCGCGTCCAAGACTGCACCTTCAAGGCTCTTGGTGTCTTTTCCCTCTTTTGTCACCTTTGGGTCCCATAGCTTATTAGGAATTCTGTTGGAAGACCAGCAGAGGAACTCAAATCCCATAATTTGGCTTCTGTGTCAAAGATTTAATTGGAAGGAAGTATTAATTTAATTGGCTGCCATCAGACTTCTGGCTTCTTTTTGTGTTTTCTGTAACTTTTTCTTGTGTTCTCTTACCATGGCCAATAGAGCGTGTCTTGAAATGATTAAACCTTGTAGTTTGGTTTCTCTAAGTGAAAAAGAGCTCTGGTACAGAAGTCAGAGAGCCTAGATTCTGATTATGACTCTTTCTAGAATAATCTATATAAACTTAAATGGGAGATTCACCTCTCATGGCCTCATTGCTGTACTGGATAGATGAGTAAGTTAAATTATAAAACCACAAAAGTCCCTTCCAGTGTTTGCAATGGATGATTTAAGTGTTTCTGTGAACTGACACCAAGCTCCCCCCTGGACAAAATTTGGTGTGTTTCAGAAGTCAATAAAAATACCAATCTACATATGTTATACAACAGACTAACTGAGGCTTGGACAAGTGAGGGCTTGTTCAGCGAAAACTCAGTATTTATGTTATAAAAAGCACAGAGAAGGATGTTGGTGTTGTGTGATGTGGGGCATCCTGCTTGAAAATTACAGGCAGGACAGTCAATGACAGGGTAGCAGTAGCCACAGCCGGCTGATGACCGCCCTTTGGAGGTTTCCCAGGGTCCACCCTATGGACAAACCACAGATGTTCAGATCTTGTGGTCTCGTTCACCATCGATGACAAGCAGCTCCTCATTTGTGTCGGGTTCTGAACTGCTGTGGCTTCGACCACCATTTCTGGATGGTATTTTGTTTTTGTTGTAGATGGGAGCAAATTATAACTTAAGAAGAATGGCCGGGGGGTGAAAACGGAAACATGAAGCCTGAAAAAGTTTCTCTGGGCTTGGAAATCTGAGACAGCCATTCTGACCAGTGTTTTGGAGGAAGTGGTGCTTGCAGAGTTTGAAGGTTGCACATATAGGACACCCTATTTTGTATAAATGTCACCTATAGAAACCTGATCAGAGAGCTATATTCTTGCTTCCCTCGCTCCTCCTTGGAGCACACTGTGCTCCTGGAGGCTCCAAGTTCAGGTATAGATTTTAACTATCTCCATCACATTCCGTTTTTTTAAATCTTTAGGTGGCGTGTTGTATTTTTTTACAGGGGAAAATGGACAACAGAAATTAACAGGTTTTGTTCTCTCAAAGCAAACATTCTTAAATGAAGCTAATGTGAATGATAGTTTCATTGGGAAGGGAAACTATGCCCCCCTTTTCTAGAAACAATTTGCCAGTCTCTCTGTGAAATGGAATAATAGCTTCAAAGTGGCTGATATTACCAGCTAGTGAAGGTAGCCTGACCTGGCTGTGCAGTGACGGAGAAGGGAGAGGAAAGGTTGGCAGAGGAAGCTGCAATGAAAAGGGTGTGTATTTACTGTGCTAAGGAGTTAGCCGTAAACATCTGTCCATATTGACTCTAGTTCTGAGAATTAGGGTCCAAATTTTGGGGTCTGGGTATTGG
>NW_017731467.1:2646902-2648167 GCF_001890085.2 Hipposideros armiger | reverse complement strand
GTGTCATGGTGGTCGTTGAGTACAGCTGGCTGAGTGCAATTGTTGGCCACAAATCAAAGCTCATTAGATGGAAGCAGTAAATAATATCAGGATCAGGAAGGGAGGAGAGTTTAAATCAAGCGCTGAATCTGAGAGAGAATCCAGTCTGCTCTTTCTAGTGTCCTTCCCATGTGGAGTGTTCTCTTCAGCTGTTTAAGCTTGGCCTTACATTTATAGGCAGTTTTCAGCCCCCCTCCACCGCCCCCCGACCGCCCTTCTACCACACACTTTCCCTCAGCAATGAGCAAACTGGGAATAATTTGACTTGAAATCAAGGTGAAGCTCAGTAGAGCGGGTAATTAAGAATGTGATTTTTAAAAGCACTTAGGGGGTTATGAGAAATCAGAAATGTCTTTTTTGTGTGAATAAAGCTAGTGGTTTGTGAGGGCAGTGACTGAGACGTCATTATCTGTGTTCTCGGAAGCTAAGGGGCTCCAAGAACAGCCCTCAGTAACTGTGAGTGTCAGGATGAACCTTGCCAGCGTCAGCATGACCCTGGTTCCCCCCCACACAGCATCTCCATGCCAGCGGCTGCAGCCCCTGCCGGCCCTCGGCTGCCAGCTGTCAGACTGACCTGCTCTGTAAGGAACGCAGGCCTCAGGCTCCTTGGCCAGTCATCAGTGTGCTGCACACCACCCACTTCAGCCACGGAGCTCTGCCCTTACCAGCAGTACGGTCTCTGGCTTAGAGCAGACCAAAAGGAAATAAAGAAACTCACCAACCTACTAACAACTACCACCAACCACAAGGAGAATGATGTTCGTGAGCCATATTGAAGGGAAAGACCTAAGAGGGAGAGAACCACTTTGGCACATTCTTTGTCCGAATTTTAATGACCTCTGTGTGCTCTTAAATATCATTTGGAACTAGGAACATGGAAACTTTGAGAAGACTGAGAGGAAGTGATATCAGCAAGAGAGCAGACCCTCCTGTCCCCAAGGAAGACATTGACCCAACTACTGTACATGGACCCAGTCCCTGTGCGAGAAATCCCGTTAGGAGGTTCCTGCAACCCAGGTGAGCACAAAAGCAGCCGCATCAAAACTGTCATCTGACGACAAGTTGGAAGTGGCCAACTACATGCAATAAATCTTCAAAGAATTTGAAAATAAAGGGAAGAAGTCAGTCAGTCCACTGATAATAAAATACAGATCAACGTGTAACATTTCACAGTGGACACCTCGTGTGAATGGAGGATGGTCTGGCCATGGAATACTAAAGAGAGA
>NW_017731467.1:2637213-2644107 GCF_001890085.2 Hipposideros armiger | reverse complement strand
GGCGTCCTAAGCCAACTCCTAACCAACGTGCCACTCGGCCGGCCTGGTAACTACTTTCTGAATGAATGAATGGGAACTCTTTAACAGTAGTGGAGACGGAATTAGGTCTGCACTGGAGACAACGTTCAGAAGCTGGACCCAGTCCTTACATTGCTGGAGTGATGCAGCTGGTGAGCCCCACTCTGACACAAGGATTTTCCAGACCCCACAGGCTTGTGTGGCTCGTGTTTGAGTCAGTGCTGACCAGACAGCCTGGATGTGGCATGAAGCTGAACTAATCTGGAGAGAAGCAAACAGTTGGCTCCAAGGCTGCAAGTCTGTTTCTATTTTGGACAATTTATCCAGTAAACATTTAGCAGGCTGTTTCACCTCACTGAGAATAAAAGGGAAGTTTTGGGCCAGAGTTTGGGCCAGCAGTGACATTTCTAAAGTCCCCAATAAATGTTTTCCAACTACCAATTACAATTGGGAGTTTTGCTGTGAGAAACGGATATCAGATCAGGCATGAAAAAGTGCAGAGCCTCCAAGGTAAAAATAGGGGGAAAAAATCAATAGCAACTTAATTTTGAATAGAGCCAGGTTTCCGCCCAAGCTGGGTGTTTGGTTTTTTATTTTTAAATCGGTCCTCCTGATACTTTAAAACCCTGTTGTGTTCTGATTCACTGAAGAGTTGGAAGAAGTCAATTAATTTTTAATGCAAAATGCAGAGTGTGGATGTGCCTGAGTGGGTTTGGAGAGTGGCAGGGTTCCAGGCCGAGCTGAGTCTACAGTCATAGGACTCAGGCTGCGGGGAGGCACTTAGCTCATCAATAACGTCTTGATTCTCGTTGATGAAAACTTTCAGACAAAATGCTAATACCTTTCAAGGGACCAGACCTGGGTTTTGGTTTGCTCCCTGTGCTCAGTGAAAGTCTCTTACGAGTCCCCCAGTGGAGTCTTTGTGCCTCATGTGTCCTGGTCGGTCATTTCATCAAGACTTATGTGCTCTGGCAGGCTGAGGCGGGTTCTTCTTTCCTGAGAGATGAAAAGCATGTCACCGAAAATATTAGTCAGGCTCGAGGAAAAGCTTTGTGAGTTCTGCATAATCACAAAGAAAGAGAGAAAGTAGGTCACATTTGGAGCCTGTTCTGTTTGTGAAAGAAAAAGAAAAGAGGCTGAAGAAAGTGTCAGATCATTTAGTCTTATCGCCACTTCTTAAGCCAAACCACTTTGTGTCGGAGTCTCGGAGTCTGACAGCATCCCTGCACTCTTGGGTTTCCCACAGGTTTGAAGAAACCCTCCCCAGGTGGGCTCATGGTGGAGCTGGGGCCAACAGGGAGCCGATGGAGCCCATGGGTGGGTCTCTCGTGAATGCTTCAGAGAGTTTGACTTTCTGCTGAATGGCAGGCATTTGGACTGGAAGAGAGCATTTGGGGGGCTTCTCTGGGGTTGGGAAACCCACTCTGAGTAGTTGCAGTCTCAGGTAACACCATGGCACTCCCAGTGCCTAGGTCACTGGCTGCTGTTGGGTTAGGATTTGTAAACAGGACTAGAATACTCAGAAAGCCCGGAGGAACTTCACGTCACTAGCTCCCCTGGTCTGTAGGGCTGTGGGATTGCTTGGACCAGGCCAGATTCCTGGAGAGAGGCGCTAATAGCAATGGCCGCCCCTGAACTGCCTGATACAAACTGAACCTAGTGGCTTAAAGAGCTCTGCACACTTGTGTTCAGAGGAGTGCTTTATGTGCAAAGTACCAATCCAGGTCAGCTTCTCTGCTGTAGCTCCAGCTTTCTTAGATTCTTAGTGTTAGAAAAAAAAAAAGTCAAGTATGCTGTGGGTGGCCTCAGCTCTGGGTCTTATCTTCTGTCTTTTCACTGTCTTTTTTATTTATAGTTTTTATTTTTAAAGTGCACCTTATTTTCTGCAGGAGTTGTAAAATCTGCATTTTTTGTTTTGTTTTGTTTTGTACAGAAGAGTGTGGTTATTAGAGAAGCTTGCTGTTAAAGGAAATACTGCAGTGATGCAATTTGTAAAGGGAAGAATTCTTTGGTTGTGCAAATAAGCACAATTTAATAGAACTGCTTGGGGACGAGCTTTGAGTCTAATGTATTTGCTGTTCATATGTTGGGAACCTTCATGACAATAGGTAAAGTTCTGTCACTCTACTTGACAAAAGAGGAAATAGAGAGTGATGTAGGGATCATCTGTTCATGTAACATTTAGAACTCTTGGAGGGGACCTCAGTCTATGTGTGGAGGCTGCAGTATATTTTGGTTCTTATCTTGTGTATAGCTATTTTGTCTCCCAAGGTTTCTTATCAGCATCTTTAATAACATTGAGTCATGGCAGACTGTGCATGGGGCATTAAGTTTACGACGGTCTGTTGCATCCCAGGTGGATGGGGGTGTGTTGGCAGTTCCCAGGACCACCAGAGTCGATGCAGACTTGCGTTGTATGGAAAGGCAGAGGGTATGGATGTAAGACAGGGTCTGGCAGGCCTGCTGTTGGGCTGGCCAGCATCCATGGACAGGAAATCTAAGTCAAGGAGGAGGCGAGCACAGGTAGTGGAGCCAGGTCCAAAATTGAAAACGATTAGATCATTTCCTCACCAGCAAAAGTGAGGGCTGTGGTAGACCAAACAGATAGGCGTGCTTCATGAGGCCAAGGTCAGCTGCCTGCCAAGTCCAAGGACAGTTGAAGCAAGAGGTGGAGGTGGGTGTAGTGGAAAGACCTGGCTCTGCCATTCCCTTCTGCCTGAACTTTGCCTCCCTGGGCCTTTGCTCCTTCCACCTGTTAAACAACATGGTGAGATTGGATGAATAACTTTCAAACTTACTGTTTCTTAAGCACTGGAACCATTTTCTTGAAACAAGATTTTGATATGAAATGTGCCAATCAAATAAAGGTGTGCATGCTCCAGTCAGCTCTGGGGAGAAGGAGGAGGGTTGGGCACCTGAATCCCAAATACTTGGCCCTGTCTTATGGCTCGGCATGGTTTCTTAGCCTCCCAGGAACCGCATGAAAAGATACTGGATTGGATATAATTTTAAAATTCCTTCTAGCTCAGAAGATTGGTCAATAAGACAATGGAATCGGTGCTGCTCTGAAGCTGCTCATGGTTTCCCAGACACTTCTTTCCTCCTGGAGGGTGGCCACCCCTATTTTTAGAAGGGTCCCAGCTGCATAGGGTCAGGCCTCTGTCAGTCACAGGCCAATCAGAAGTTTCTGCAGGCCAGCTGAGTTACCAGAGCCAGGAGGCCCTCCACCAGAGCTGGACTGCACTGTGGCCACACACGTTGTCCACTGTCTGCTCGAGGAGATGCCGCAGGACTTTAGGCAGCCCTTCTGGTCCCAGCCCTCTCATCTGCCTGTGAAGCAGGGGAATTTGGAGGCAACAGGTGCGGCTTGAGATTCACGGTCTGTGGGACTGAGAAATGAAAGTGGTTGCAAAGCAACACCAGCAATGATGCCAGCATTCACCCCACATTCAAAGTCTCCTGTACAGGGAGTATGTGGTAAGCAGGAAAAACCCACTGGAATCTTAACTTTCTGCAGGGACGAGAAACTAGTTCCAAAACCAAGTCAAAATGGGGTTAGTAGCCCTCTCTCCTTTACTCAAAAAGGCTGTCTTAAACTTATTTAATCATGAGACGGTGGAAGCTAGAGTTCTATTCAAACTATGCTGTTAGAAATTCAGGGTCTCATGAAGTATTCGATATAGTTGAGATAAAAACCCTAATGTTCAATGTTAATACCTGTATTGTTGTCCCAGCTCTGTCCTGGCTGTGTGACTTGGGGCAAATCACTTGGCCTTTCTGTGCCTGAGTATATGTCTATTAAATTGTGAGAACACCCAACTATGGCAAGGACACAATGAGATTTCACAAAGATGTTCAAGTGTTGAGAGTGGTCACCCTGCTGATATGAATACCTATAGGGGTGGTGGTGTCTCACGGAGCCTGAGGTCATCTTGGCTGAGATTCCTGCCGTCCCCAGTGGTCATTGCTCCTTTGTTAAATCACCAATAACAGCTTTGCCCTCATGGCAGAGGTCCAAAAATCAGCTCAACTGGGCTGCTGAGCCTGGTGTGTGCTGAGTGTGAGCTCTATTTACCTGGAGCCTGGTGTCTGCTCATCTGTTCCCATTACCTGGAGTTCTGCCTGCCTGAGGGTAGGTGTGTAGTTTGGGATTTAGCAGCACCCTATGCAGAGATTAAAAACTTGCAAGGCCAAAGCAGAAGGAGATTAAAGAAGAGGAAGGAGAGGACGGGGTGAATCAGACAGCTCAGAAGGAAAAGGAACTGTTTTTTTTGCCGGAAGCTTGGTTATTGTACAAAGAATACATGTTCACTGTAGAAAAAAATATATAGGTAAAGTAAAATATTAAAAACTACTTGTTAGTCTCACCACCTAGAATTAAAAGGTTCATATTTTTATTCATNTTCTCCTGCCCCTTTCGCTGAAAAATGCAGCTTGAGAAAATATGACCCTGCGGAATAGTGGATGTGAGAAAGCTGTGTAGCCTGAGCTGAAAAGCAATTAGCTGTCCCCGAGCCATCTCCGAGCAGGCAGAGGCACGTCCCTGAGGCAGGAAGACATCACCATGATTTAGTTCTGTGTTGGGTGGCTTGCTGACAGCAGGCTGTGTGTCCTGGGGCCCCAAAAGAAAGGGCTGGCTAAGATTAGGGTCACTCTTTGCCCAGCTGGACCGTATCTTTACAGTGACCGAAGGGTCAGTGAGTAAGACAGAGAAGGCCTACACAGGCTATAACTTTGAATATGGCTCCAGCCGTGAGCTGTTGGTCGGGTTTCAAAATAGTAAATTAAAGTTATGCCTGCTTGGGTTTTTTGCTGGCTCTTCTTTATGTTTCAAAACAACTAAACTTCCTTTATAGTACTATATCCCATAATGTGAAACTCAGATGTCTATATCTGAAAGATGCTAATAAATAAGTATAAAAAAGAGTTCCATGGCCAGATACATTTTAGAAGCCCTGGTTGAAGCCTTAAACAGGTTACAGCAGTACAGGACTTGTCAGAGGCTTCCATGGGAACGTGATTTGAGAAGAGTATGTCATAGACAGCAATTCTCAGATGTGTCTGATCATGGAAGCCCTTTTCAGTAGGGTGGCTTTTAGAAGTGTCACTCAGTAGAACAACATTGGCTACGCTATGCCTGTTCCTCGGGTCAGAGGCCTTCATGGTCTCTGTTGATCTTTCACACTAGATGATCCAGTACCTTGTATTCATTCCTCTTCTACATGCTGGTGTTTTCAAGAAATTGACCCATTTTAACCATGTTTTATAGAAGATCCACCTGCTTGAAGTAAGAGGGGGATTATTTCAAGGTTTCAGATGGCCTTAGATCATCTGCTATTTTAATGATGAGAAAACAGAGAGATGAGGCAGTCACCCATGACCCCACTGCTGGCCGTCTGTGCGGGGTCGTGCAGTGTCCCTGCGCAGAGCCTGACTGCTAGCTCAGGGCCTTCCACAGGACCCCCACTGTCCCATGTGTGATTGTTTTTGAGCCTAAGGGCATGGCTCCTGGCTTTTCCCCCAGTATGTTCTTGATCCATATTTCTTGAGAGGATTTTCCCAGGTTTCTTATGCCAACTGTTGTTTAGCCATTTTCATGTTCTCCAATTCTGAGTAAAGCGATTCCTTGCCCAATATTTTTTGGCAGCATATTTGAAGGCTGAGTGATAAATTGAGAACAACCAGATCCACTCCTTTGGAACACCTTCCTGACTAGCCCACCTTTTCTCCTGTGAGGTCAGCTCTTCCTTCCAGAGTTGTCATCGCACCTGGAGGCTTGCCCCAGCCAGTGGCAAGAGGATAGGTGGTGCCAGCAGCATGGAACCAGGACCTGGAGCTAGGTCTCTGTCCTCCAGGAAGGCAAGGTTTCACATCAAAGGGGACCAGCAACAGCACTCTGTGGTTCTGGCGAACAGTTGACACCAGGGGCTCTGAAGGCTGGTGGAACTCAGAGAAGGGCTGGCTGGCGGGCAGCTTGCAACACATCCCAGCCATCGGTACAAGAGACAGAGCTATATTCCAGATGCTAAAACGTATTTTAAAACTAGCAAGAGATAGATGAGGCTTCAGTGGTTAGAAACTGGGAGCGTGATCAGGACTTAAGCAGCGAGGAGGATAAATCGATGCCATGTCTCAGGGTATGCCACTGAGCAGCTCTCCAATCTTTCTTGCCAAGTGTCACAACTGCACTGAAAATTATGGGTGGCATTGAGTAGGGACAAGAGTGGAGGGCTAGAGAGATCACGTGGGCTTGCATGTAGGGAGAAGGGAGAGGCAGAGGCTGAGAACCAACAGCACCCTCTGCTCTCCCTATTGTAACACTTGCAGTACTTGTACTTATCTTCACTTTCACAAATTCTCTGAAGGTGGGACACTGTCTGGTGTTCACCTGTGTGTTGCCTGAACAGAGTGTTGCCCCAGAGGTGCTTTCTTTTTCTTTTTTTAAAGATTTTATTGGGGAATTGGGGGAGGGGAACAGACAAGTTGCTGTCCTTTTGTTCTTCAGCTTAGTTGTGGAGGACGTCGCTTCACTGGCCCATGTTGGTATTATTATTGCGCTCTTCCCAGGAGAGGAAGTTGCTTGCCGGACATTGGACGGCCACTCACGGCGGCTCATGAAAACTCACGCCCACTGCTGGCCAGCCCCACTGCAGCCTATGTCGTCACCGCATTGGAGCAGCCCAGCTCCAGATCAAGCTGCTGTTCACCATCTTAGCTGTAGAGGGTGCAGCATCACTGGCCCTCATGTGGGATCTGAACCGGGGCCCTGCTGCTCAGAGCAGGCGTCCTAAGCCAACTCCTAACCAACGTGCCACTCGGCCGGCCTGGTAACTACTTTCTGAATGAATGAATGGGAACTCTTTAACAGTAGTGGAG
>NW_017731467.1:2620318-2632628 GCF_001890085.2 Hipposideros armiger | reverse complement strand
TGAAAAGAAGATCATATTCAGTGGTGTGCTGGTAAATGTTTAACAAATGGCCAGGGGAGAGGCCATCCTGGTTTGCACCATTTGCCAATTTCCATGGTGTAAATGTTTCCACCTTAGCTGATTTCAACCTACGAATATGATGTCAACAGCTTGCAGAATACCTGAAAATGTACCCGTCAGCTTTCGGGAGCCAGCAAGAGCCAGCTGCAGCACACCATTGACCAAGTCCTATTCTCTCACTGGCCTTCCCTCCCCCAATATAGTCTTTACGCCTAAAGTTTTGAAAAGTTGTCTTTGTCGGATTACTTTTTGAATCAAAATTGTTTTCCTTTTGGAATTTAGAGCTGGATCATAGCCTATTCCACTGATTGTAAATGTTACCCTCTCGTTCGAATTTGCCTGTTTCTCAGGTTCCATAGATCTTTAAAGGAGTAGGGAGTAGATCCACTTTATTAGGTGGCAGGAACAGGAACGTCGTTGAAAAAAAAAACAAGACAGATTAATGTGATCAAGCAAAAGAAAGTGTGGCCTGGAACTGATTCTACAGTCCATGATCCCAGGGCAGATTTGACTTAATAGAGGCAATTTTCTCCTTTGCAGCTCCTTCTCCTTGGCCCAGCCAGCTCAGTTCTACAGTTGTCACTCATTTCCCTTGGCTTTTCTGATGGAAATTGGCCCCCCTCCTGTCTGTCTGATGAGAATTGGGCTGCAACTGTTTGGCCCACGAATAACCTCCTAATCACATCCATGTTTTCCTTGTTGAGTGGGAGCGTTGGGAAACCGCAGGGGGAAGGAGTGGAGGGCTGTGCTCACAAAGCGGCAGTGTGTGTGCAGTCCTCTCCTGCCTGGCTCGCGGGTAATGCGCTGGTCTTCCTAAGCTGGTGGGCTACTGACTACACCTGTGGCCGGAGTCGGCTAGGCGGAGAAAGAGTGGGAGCCAAGGGCTTCCCACACTGGAGTTCCAACCGCCTGAAAAGAGGCCGAGCTTTGTGAGCTTCTGATTGCAACCCTGGCTCTCCCCGGCCCAGTGAGTGTAGACAGGGAGTGTCTGGCCAAGACCTCATAGGTGTGGGGAGCAGGGCGCTTTGGGTGGGTGTAGGGGAGGCGGGAGTCCATTGTCACAGTAAGAAGGAAAGGTTTGTAGGCAGTGTGAACAGAGGAAGCTAAGAAGTCTGGTTTGGGTCCCCGACAAGAGGGCCAAATCCAGACTCCTGGAGTGGAAGAGGCAAAGGACAGAGCCAGTGTGAATAAAAGGTCTCTCGCTGGGGGGCAAGCCGCAGGCCTCTCCAATCCCCTCTGTCATCTTTGCCGCCTCCTACCCCTCCCCCACCAACTTCCAAGCAGTCACATAGACTGGTCAGTTCTGCCTTGGAAATGGCCCAAGACACTACCCCCTTCCTTGTCCCCACTGCCCTGGTCCAGGGAGTCATATCACACCTGAGCTATGAGGACAGTCTTCCAACCAGCCTCCCTGCTGTCTAGACTCTTTCAATCTGTATCCATATGTACACGCTACTTTTTTTTTAATCAGCAAAGTAATATATTTTAATAAGCATTTAGAAAATCCAGGAATGTAAAAGTAAAAAACAAAAACAAAAAACAAACCACTCATAGCCTTACTTCCCTGAGATGATATTAGTTATTTTTGTGAATATCCTTCAAAGAGATTGTTGTCATTCTTAAACACAATTCAGATTCAATTAAAACTACTTTGTAACCTACTTCCGTTGTGGTGACCGTTTTCCCATATGGATTCTTTTCTAAAATGAAATCCCAAATCTGGTTATATCACTCCCTGGCTTAAATAACTGAGTAAATAAAACTACCACCAACCATCAACCAAAACCCGTTGCCTACGTGAGAAAGGTCAAACTCCTCGGAACAGGAGGGCAGGCCACATGTAATCTGCTCTTCACACTGACCTCCCCCCAGCCCCCCCACAACACCTTCATACTCCCCCTCTGGCACCCTTTTTCCCTTTGCACGAAGGCACTACCCACGCATTTACTCTGAGAATTCCATATGAATTGGCTTAGGTAAATGACTCCCACCTCCTGCAATTCCCACTTCGTGAATTCTTTCATTCTTTAAGGTTTATCTTAAGTTATTTATGTGTCTGTTTTCCCAAGGAAAATTGGAAATCTCTTGAGGACAGAAACAGAGCTTACTCAGTTTGTATTTTTAGCAACTTGTGGTTATGCCTGGCCCAAGGTAGCAGGCTCTTAGTAAATATTTATGGAATGAATTGGCCTCGATTTGGTATGTCTGTTTTCATCCCCTTGCTAGTTTCATGTGTTTGTTTTTATTGGTGTCCATGATTAATCCATATTATATTTTCTTTTCCTCCTTTATATGTTTTGGCCTTATTGTACTGAAATTAGAGCCCCTGACTTATAGCCTTCCACTAGTTATGTCTTCACTGGTGGACTGAAGATGTTGTTAGTTTCTAGTGACTTGGCTACACTATTTAGAATCCCTGAGAAGCGAACTCACTTTTTCAGAGTCAACAGCCCGGAGTCAGGCCTCCAGCACTCTCCTGAAGAGTTGATTCATAGGTTAGTGGAAATGTTTGAAACAGGAGCAGTCAGCATGGGTAGGAAATTTCCAGAGTGGGAGCTCCACCCTCAAAACCAGGGGACTCGCTCATTACTCTCTGGAGGGGAAGGTGGCAGGAAAAGTCAAGTGCATGAGGGTAGAGTGGGGTGTAGTTGCCCAGGGCTCTGCCCATGGGCTGTGGGATTCTGCACCTTAGAGATGCCTGAGGGACCCTGGTGTCTGCCTGTGCCTGTGCTCCAAAAGAAAAATGCAGAAGGCAGCTCAAACACCATGTGCTGCTTCTTGTGGTTCTGAGGACACTTAAATATGAAGGCTTTGCCCGAGGGAGGACTACATTTATTTTCATTTTTGATACTTCATCAACAAACATTAAACTAGATTTATGTTTACTCAAATGCATAGAAAAAGGAAAGCTGGTCGATTCCGCTCCTACTATGGGTACTATCCATAGAGAAATGAGGATAAGCAAATTTCTGCCCTCTGGGTTAGAAATAGAGGCAGGTATATCCACCGTTATTGCTGCTAATCTCAGTTTAAATGTGCATGTCTGTCTTCACATTCCCTTTTAATAAAAGCTCCAAGCAGAAAACCACATCTATAAGAGGTTGTTTTCTGGATGCAAGCAATAAAAATCCAACCCATCTGGCTTCTACAGAAAGAGTGTTCAATGGTTCCACAGTGTCCACAATGTCATAGAGGTCCCAGCTTCATTTCCTCTCCCACTCTGCCATCCTCAGCATTAAGCTTCACCTCAGGCTGGTATCAAGATGGCAGCAGCAATTCTAGACATCCGATTGTGGATGACATCCAGAGAAAGAAGAGGGACCATTGCTTCATGGCACTTTCTCTTCAGAGTGAGGCAAGGTTTGCCAGAAGACACCTAGAAGGCTTCACGTCATGACTTGTTGACCAGTGTTGGGTCACCTGCCCATTCCTGAAACCACTGCTGGCAAGGGAAGGATGTTCCCTTTGGTCAGTTAGGCCCATCTTTAGAGCCGAGGCACCTATTGTATAGAAAAGGATGGCTAGATCCCTGAACAAAAATCAGGATTCTGTTAGGGGGCAAGGAAGGAGGGAATGGATGCTGGGTAGACAGTGTAGAGTGTCCTCTACAAGTCAAAATAAGCTATAGACTGGGTTGCCAACTATATAGTCTAGTGATTTTTCAAACAGTTTTTAGCTACTTAACTTGGTTCAAATAAAATCTTACCCAGAAAAATAAACAAAACTGACAAAAGCAGAGCAGCTGTGGTTGTAAACCTACAGGAGGCTGTGGTCCTAGGGTCATGGTTTGACAATCACAGGTAGAGTACTTGTTGTGTGACATCAAATGTTTTTTTATTCCTTGTCACCTTTCATCCTCATGACACAGCTGTATTATGTGGGACGGGAGGCCAGCTGGCCAGAGAGGACCAGTACTAAGAGTCCAGGCACGCAGGGCCATTTAAGGAAGGCATCTGGGCAGGGAGTAGCAGATTTGGGCACAGGAGACGAAAGATGGAGGTGACAGGGGCCCAGGAAGAGAAGTTCCTCTGAGTGAGGTGGTAGGCTGTGATCCCAGAGCGGACTCATTCACTCTCTGCCTGCGCAGTGTGGGTGCCCCTAGCCCAGGGATAAAATTTACACCCAGAAGGATGTGAAAGACCTGTTGAGGCAGGGAGAAGGATGCTGGGTAGCATTACTTCACAGAGGGCAGACAAGGCATGCAGCTCGAAGGCTCTAAGAGTTTCCTTTTCGGATGGGGTGCATGTAGGGTTGCCACATAAAATACAGGACGCCTAGTTAAACTTAAATATCAGATAAACAGTGAATAAAATTTTAGTATAAGTATATCCCAAGTATTGCATGGGCCATACATATAATAAGACATACTATAATACTAGCGATATATTTATACTAAAACTTTACTTGTTGTTTATCTGAAATTCATATTTATCTGGGCACGACGTATTATTATTTGTTAAATCTAACAACCCTACATGGGAAATGAGGTGGTCTCCTGAAATATTAGGATATTGAAGCTGACTTTCTTCCCAGGGTCTCCATTTTGCGTCACGGGCGTAGCCAGCACCTCTCATGTTACCCTAACCAATAGCTTCTAAGGCCCTGTTACTTCCTTGTTCCCTGAAATACTTGTTAAAAAATGCAGATATCTGAATGGCCTCCAGTGATTCTGGGGCTGAGCTCAGCTTGGGGAGAATGCTTCAGATTTTAAGTTCCCGAGGGTAGGAATGTCACTTTGTTTATTGCACTCAGTAAATATTTGTTGAATGAATGAGTGAATGAATGAATGTTTCCTCCCTGAGGAATCCTCCTGGGCTTACCCAGTATTTATGTTGTAGAACCCAGGAGCCCCAGAGGCACAGGCGTCTCTCTTTCCCTTTCTTTTCTGGCCATGAGCCTCGTGGGAAAGGACCCGGGTGAAAGGCGTAATGGGGAGGCGTGGAGATCAGTGGAAGGAAGGGTAATGACAAGACAGAGCAGGAGAGAGCAGGGCCAGCAGCTGGGGCCCGCCAGGCAGAGTGCAAGAACGCCGCGTGGGGAGGAGGGCCAAGTTTTTAATCACCTCCTCAGGCGGAGAGACTTGCGATTTCAAGTTGAGAACAGGTCTTCAGTTCTTTTCACAGGATTCCTTTAGAGTCTGACTTGGCACCGTCTCCGTGCCCAGCGTCCCAGGGGGATGATCCTGAACCTGGAGTCATCCGACCACGGTGCTTAAAGCCTGTTGGAAATGCTGCAGCGGAACTTGGTGGGTGGCAGGTAATGGCCCTTTTGCTCATCTCGGTAATTCCCCACATCAGCAGGGTACCGGAAGCATCTTTTTCCCACAGCACCTGTCTCTACAGGCTTAGCCACATAAAGACTAGACTTCTGTCCTAAAACTTTAAACCCATAATGCACCCAACTGTCTACATTTTCCCCCCATATAGATGCGCCCCAGTGCCTGCATTATCTTCTATACAGAGAACTCTACAGGTTTTATTGTTTGTTTTTTTAATCCTATTTCCTGGCAAGGAGCTTTGCCTAATGGATAAGAACCTGCTTCCTATCTGAAGTGAGTTTTTGCCGAGTGACATCATGGACACCTAACGCTCTATTGACTGAATCGCAGGTCCCCTCTCAATCTGTTCCCCCATCTGTGTCACTGTGAGGGGTGCTGCCATGGGGCCACAGGGCTCTGGGAAACTCTAGAGCTGTCTGGAATTTCAGCAGCATAAGGCCCCTCAGCAGGGCTCCAGGCCAAGAGGGGTTAGGAGAACATGGACTCGCCTGGCTTTTCCTTTGTGACTTTGGTTCTGTTCCTCCCGTCCGGCCTCCATCATGCTCTCAACATGCACCATTCTGAGCAGATGAAAGCTGTGCTGCCGTGCCTGCTGTGTCACCGCTTTGTTGTCCCGTGTAGTTTTGTTAAATCTGGAAGGTGTCCTTGGTCCTGGGGGGCAATGGTGAGATCTCTCCCCACAACCCTGCACTTAGAAATGCAGAAGACACATTTCTTTGTTGAGAATTAAACTAGTAAATACGTTATACACAGTTGAATAGCCAGCCTCAGGAAAACCCAAGTTGTAAAATTGTCTATAAAACCGTATCGAATCCGAAACTCAAATCATAGTCATCTTGGGGAGGATGGACTAAAATTTGATGGTGCCTATAATTCAGAGAATAGAAATCAACACTTACTGATGTTATGGTTTGTAGTTTGGACAAAGGGGTGTGACTACAACGGAGGTGGTTTGCACAGAGAATGGGAAAGAAAACTGCTAGGAGCCATACGACAGCGATGCCTGTTCGGTGTTTCCAGTGGAGGCGAGTCTTGGCTAAGTGGGCAGTTTCCTTTGCGAAGCCCAGGCTGGAGTGGGGGACAGAGTGCCTAAGCTGGGGGCCTCCTATGTTCACCTGGTTCTTGTTCTGAAGTCTGCCGTCCTCTGCGTCCTGCCTGCAGGGATGCAAACACCCTGCCCACTTAATAATTATATTTCCAATTGAAAATTAATGAATGAGCTTTCTTGCTGATAACAGTACATCTGCACTGGAGAGGCAGGTGCTGTTTGACTGTGCAGACAGAATTCATGTTTCTGAGCTGGGAGCCTGGAGACATGGATGGTGGGAAGTCGACAAAGACCAGGGTCCTTTTTGTGATATCTCCTGGCCTCCCAGCCGCCTTCTCCAGCCACATCTTTTACTTATGCACAGGCTCCCCACACATTAACACGGACACGGCAACAGCAGGACCTTAAAAGATAGTGGGTCCAGCCTCCTCATTTCTCCAGACCTCTTCCCAAGGACATCACGGCAGTGTCCTGAGTTGAACCTCCATTTGATGATTTCCAGCCTAGTTCCTTCCCATTTCTGCCACCTCTCATCTTATTTTCTTTATCTTTATTTCTCCCCCACCCCTTTTAAAACCAAAATGGCGCATGAGTAGCTGTGGGGCGCCGTTGGGAGTGAGAGAGGACTGGTCTATCACACTCCTTCACAATCTTTCCTTCTCCTTAATTCTGATTTCCTGCCTGGAAGAAGTCAAATGAGGATTCTTTTTTCTCTCACTCTCATGCACTGTGACTTGCTGTCTCATGACCATTGTCTGAGGCCTTTCCCACAGTAAGGCCTGGGAAAAGGGGACGCTTCTCAGAGAGGCACATGGGCTGAACCTTTGTGCTCTGTGATCTTTTGGTTTCCTCTGAGGATACTCTCTCCACACCAGGCACTCCAGCCCTGGATCCTGCAAGCAGTCTGGAGGAGAGGGCACGGAGGCCGGTCTCTGCACAATTTAGGCCCTTGCCAAATTGGAGAGTCTGTGGGGCCTCAGTAGAAACACCGGATTTCCTATTGAACCCTGCCCCCTAGGCAAGTTCATTCTCCTGTCTTGAAATCTTGTTTCTTTCTGCTGCTCCAAAGAGCTTTTATTCAGTAGGATATATTTCTTCTTGTCTTTTGGTAGAGCTGAATGTAAAACTACCCCAGGGGCCCTCTTCCTCCCTTTGTCTTGGCAGATACTCAAAATCTGATAAAGCAATTTGGCCCATCTCTTCTGCAGTTTAAAACTTCCATGTGTTGTGTATATGCTTCTTAATGAGGCTAGCGACTCCATCCCTGACTTGCCAACTCAGCTCCAAAGTCCAGGAAAGTACTGAAACTGGAGGAAACTTAGTAGAACCACCTCATTTGGCAGATAAGAAAACTGAGGCTCAAAAATGCTGAATGAGTTGCCTGGGGACCTACAGGTAGCTAGTGGTAGAGTATGTTACTAGCTAGTATAAATATTTGAGTCATTGTTAATTAATGATGAGGTCAGATCCTATGCAGTCACATGCTGAGAATTTTTTTTTTTTTAAGATTTTTATTTGGGGAATTGGGGGATGGGAACAGCGCTGGGGAATTGGGGGAAGGGGAACAGACAAGTTGCTGTCCTTTTGTTCTTCAGTCTAGTTGTGGAGGATGTTGCTTCATGGCCCAAGTTAGCACCATCATTGCGCTCTTCCCGGGCGAGGCAGATCAGTCGCCGGCTTCTGGACGGCCGCTCACAGCAGCTGCTGGCCACTCACCCTGGCTGCTGGCTACACACGGTAGCCCATGGCAACCCACTGCAGCAGGGGCTGCAGCCTACGCCATTGCCTGCAACTCACGGCAGCCCAGCTCCAGGTTGAGCTGTTGTTCAGCATCTTAGCTGTAGAGGGCAGTGTCACTGGCCCTCATCTGTGGGATCCGAACCGGGGCTCTCCGGCGTCCCAAGCCAGCTCTTAACCAACACGCCACTCAGCCAGCCCTGAGAATTTAAATATAGTAAGATTATTTACCCCAAAGCCTAAACGCCAGAAGCAATTGTTATGAAAGGAATAATTGTAAAATACTGTAAAACAACTATTTAAAAAAATAACTCCAGTGTAATTGAAGAAGAACTCATTATAATACATGCTATGTGTTGATGGCGTGATCTATAGGGTTGTGGATGGCTGGTTGGTGGCATCATGTCTGCCCAATCCATACAAAGGGAACAGGAAGGTCACATTAAAATGGGCAAGCACAGTGATCTCATGATTACTTGCTGCAAACGCAGAAGCTGTGATGGTCTCAGTCAGTTGGCAATCTTTTCAAAGTATTGATTGCCATATTACAACTATGTACATTACCTCATAAATGCCCAGTTTCCCCAATCGTTATGCTCTTTCAGAATTGAGATACCTAAATCCCAGAAATATTATTAATCCAGAACTGGCCAAATCTTGAGTAAACAATCTTAAACTGCAAATGTGCAAACTTGTTTCAGTATTTGAAACCACAGTAAATGTATTTTAGAAGTAGGTAGGGAACAGAAATAATTTATATTCATTTTAGTTTTCTGGTCCCAATTATTTTCTTGCACTCTTCTTGAGAAAAAACATTCATGAAGTTTCATGAATTTCTGCAATTTCTACTCATTCCCATGTTTTGTTATTTGGATAAATAGTCTATGTTTTAGGACATACAATATCTTTAAGTATTAGATTCTCAAAATAGCTTCCAGGTCATTCATTTTCATTTCATTCAGATTTTATTCTGAAGACCCTGCTCTTCAGGGGTCATCAGACCCAGAAACTGAAGGATGTTGGTCCTGTCTTGATGTGCATCTCTCTCATCTGTAAAATTGAAGGCTGAATGCGGCAATCCACGAGGTCTATTTTAGGTCCTCATCTTCTGGAATTTATATGGGAAAACCTCTAATCCCCTAAAACCCCAGCATAGATCTTGGAAAGCCTCACTTTCCAGAATCATGTGCCACCACCTCCCACCAATGTACTACTTCATGGCCCTACGCACAGTTTACTGAATGCTCTCTTTCTCCAGAGGACCACATCCTCCACAGGGCTGTTCATCA
The DNA here is from genome assembly GCF_001890085.2 of Hipposideros armiger. Classification (NCBI taxonomy): domain Eukaryota; kingdom Metazoa; phylum Chordata; class Mammalia; order Chiroptera; family Hipposideridae; genus Hipposideros; species Hipposideros armiger. Next base: position 2,623,216 of record NW_017731467.1, on the reverse strand, counting down.
TTTCCTCCCTCGCTTAGCACAGTGCCTGGCACAATCAACCCTTGTTGCATGAAATTAAGGCTGGATCAAATTCTTCCTCTGTCTCATATGCACAGCCATCCAGCTAGTCTAGAGCCATGTAGATAGTTAAAAATTAACTAGTACCTTGCTCTTCCAAAAAATAAGCCAACCTAAAGGAGTCACAATCGTTTATATTTGCAGTGTTTTTCAATCGGTTGTGGTGTTTTCCTGTCACACTGGGACTGCACAATGGTACTAGTAAACCGTTGGATGAATTCATGTGTGCTTTTAGCTCTTTCAAGGGTAGAAACAGGCCCTGTATTTTTTGTTTGTTTGTTTGTTGTTTTTGCTGCCCCCAAATCAAGGTAGGAACTCAGTAATATCTGCTAATTGACAAAGTAGCAGGGCTGCCGTTGAAACAATTAGGATTATATTCTGAACCTTGAATCTGAGGGTCATGAGTGAATTAAAGCAATGCTTTAATTAGGGACTTGTTCACTTATAACAGAATGTCTAATTAACAGTACTTAAACAAGGGGTTGGGGAGCTGTTTTTCTCTCATGTAATAAGAAATCTGGAGATAGAATGTCTAGGGTTGGTACAGCTGCTCAAGGATGTCAGGTCATTGCCTTATTGTTGGCTGCTAAAGATGGCTGCTAAAGCTCCAGCCATCACATATGCATTTTAAGGAAGAAAAAGAAAAAAAAATTAGAAACTTTCTGGTAGCCCCACCCAATAACTCCAAGATTGTATGTTATGGCCACCCCTTGCTGAAGGGGCACCAAGAAACATAACTTGCTCCTCAAACACAGATAGATTTCTGTTAGTAAGGAAGAGGAGAGGAGGGATATTGTGTAGGCAACTAACCACAGTTCCCTCTTGGTTACTCAGACATACCCTTCTTTCCATGCATGGGATAGACTCCCCATTCCCAAGGAGAAGGCACCCAAGCCTCATCCAATTAGCATATCAAGATGAGAGCCCTGGATCTCTGGGAAAGGATCTCTGGCCCTCTCCATCAGTTCTGGATATAACTCCTTATAAGCAAGCCCTGACACTTCCAACATGCAATACTGGGACAGGTATAGCATAACTACCATAAAAACTCCCATTTATAAAAGGAGGGGAGGAAAACACAGCAGTCGCTGCCTTGGGCGCGAATAGCAAGAGCAACCCCTCACTCCTGTGGCAGGAACGCCTCTCCTTGCTCCCTGTGGCCCTTGCCTCTCTCTGGGAGGCTATTCCTTTTTCATTGTCTACCATGGCCACTTCTGCGGTGAGCATGGGAAGGACACTCTTTCCAGGGGCCGTACCCATGGCCAGCCTACTTCTTGACGATGTGAATGGCCAGGGAGAGGGAGGGAGAAGAAGAGTTGTGAAATTACTACCAGGGTCTAACCATCCCAGACTGTTGAAAACCAGGTTTGGGTATTTGGGCAATATAATCCCCCCACAAACTGAGTAGGCTTCTGGGCAATCCCTGATGATTTGTTTCCTTTCCTTTCTAGCTTATGAACTCTACCCATCTCCCTAAATTTTAACTTAACACATGCTACTTAATGTGTGCTGCTGAGCAGTTGGAACAATGGCTTCCAGGGAGTAATCACACTTTGTAAGCAGAAGGCTTACCACCTCTGCCTTGTGGGTCACCACCCACCCCCTTCTGATAAAGCTGGTTTTCTTAGCCCTGCAAGGGTCTGAAGTGGGGGCCTATCAGGTAACTTAGATTACAGGCTGAATGTCAAGAGTGCCTTCCTTAGAAAAGTGATATTTCTTTCATCTCCTTTGTCAGTTGAGTTGAGGAACTCTAGAGTTTGCTGGGAGTGACAAGTCACCTACCAACATTCTAAAATGTTCCCATCATCTTCTCTAACACCACAGCCTCAGTCAACACGTCAATGACTTTCCAAAGCACAGCAGTTGGCAGTGTCACCAAATATTTTACATCACATAGCTAGGGTCACTTTCCAGTCTACAATGTCCAAACCCTTGGCATCTGCCTCCCTCCCCTCCCTTGCTCACCCAATTTCACGTTTTAGGTTCTGTTATCTTCAATTCCCCCACTTCTAGGTACCACATTATGTTACTTGTTTGGAGTTTAATTAAGCTAAATGGTTGGATTTTGAAAAATCCAAATAACAATGATTAAACAACATGGGGATTTATTTTTCCTTTCATTTCTGCTCTTCTCTCAAGGAATGCTGGTATAAGTCTCATCCAACAGTTTCCACTTCCACCTCATTGGCCAGAACTATGTTGTATACTATTCATACCCCCGAGACAGTCTGGGGTTTGGTTGAATACATCACCATGCCAAATAAAATAAAGGAAGAATGAGAATGGATATCAGGTAGACAGCCACCAGCTTCTGACACAAGCTGCCTGTCTATTTAATTTATTTATCATAACCTGGCCCTTGGTGGCCCTGGAGTGGGGATTACCAGGTAGGGGGCCAGCCTGGGTAAGTCAGGTATGAGTTTAGAAAGGTGAGATTGTCAGAGGCAGGCATGCAACATGCTGATGCATGGGGGAGCACAGCCTAGTCAGGTGGGTCTGGGTAAGAGTGCTAACTCTGTTATTTACTGTGAGACCATGAGCAAGTTAATTAGCCTCTCTGGTTCTGTTATTTATCCGAGCCTTTAAAAGGGGGATACTGACAATATCTTCCTACAGTATTGCTGTGGCAATTAAATAAAGTAATCCATGAGTAGTGCTCATTTAGAGCAGTGTTTATACACAGTTATGCTCAGAAAATGTTAGCCATTAGCCAATATTGGTAAAATGGGGTCAGATGGCCTTGGTTTTATTATTATTATTATTATTATTATTATTAGTTTCAGGTATACAAAACAATGTACTAATTGTGAGACATTTATACCCCTCACAAAGCGTTACCAC
>NW_017731467.1:2571960-2619998 GCF_001890085.2 Hipposideros armiger | reverse complement strand
TTTCTCCCACTTCCTCTTTTGTAGCTACACCCATCCCCTCTCCTCCTCAGGCAGCTGAGGAGGCTCTCCCCTCAGGGTTGTTTTTACTTTCCCACAGGTATTCTCTCTCCTCAACCTCTCACTTTATTCAGGTTTCTTCTCACAAGGGTCTTTCCTAATCCCCTCCTGCCGCCATCACTCACTAGCCTCTGGTGCTATCGTAATTCTCTTCATGGTACTAATTACCCCCTGACATCGTAGTATTTTACGTTTACTAATTTACCATCATTTCATGAGTTTTTGTAGGAATGTTGTCAACATTGGTTTCCTTTTAAAATGTGAGCATTTTCTGAAAGTCCAAAGAGGAACCCAGTCCAGAAGGTAGGAAGACGAGAAGAAGGTTTAGGAACTTGGAATTTAGCCGAGGTCAGAATAGGAGGATGCCAAGAATCCAGGATGGTTTGCAAGAGGGAGTTTGTACAAGACAGCCCACAGTGAATCTGACTTTACAGCAAGATCTGGGTAAACCCTAGGTCCCTTTTATACCCCCTGCCTGTTCAGGATTCAGCCTCTGGATTTTGCGTGACTCTGGGCAGATGATTTGTTTCGCTTAGTTGAGTGTTTCAGTCTTTTTCATTAGTGTCCACCTCTCCACACCCTGGAGAAAAAAATTAATTTAATTTAAATTTACTCTAACACAAGAAATTAAATACTAAGGAGTAAGATCTTTTTCAGGTTAGATTAAGCTTTGAGGGTGGGCACTAACCATTATAATATCTAAGATTTTTTTTTTTTACCTAAACTCCCAACCCAGTTTTCACCCCCTTGTAAATTATATCACCCTGTTGTGAATATATGACTTAGCTAAAGGGGGATCCAAGAAAGTTGGTAGATTCTAAAGATAGTCTCAATAAATTTACCTCAGTAACAGAAGCATTTATTTCGAATGCTAAGGCTGTCAGCTTCAGGCTACTCAAAATTAATTTAAATTATCATGGCTGTTTGCTTGAAATGAGTCTCTAATTGGAGAATTATATGATAGACAAAAGTGAGCTGGACCATGCAATGGAGCTCCATGTCCGCAAATTCTGCTCACTGTTGATATAGATTGATTTTCAGGAGGAGAAACTTTTAGACCTTAGCACGGATCAGCCATGGAGGGATGTTGGTATTTGTAACCCTTTGCAAATTTCTGTTCTGTATCAGCTCTGGGTCAACTTTTTGTTCACTAAAATTTTTCATTGGATGTTTTGGAAGAACCACACTTTTCATAGAATTGAAAAATTTTGTATCTCTTCTTATACCTTGAAACATCTCAGATTATTGCAGTGGATCAGAATGCCTCTACTTTCCTTGTTTATAGAAGATCCCAGGAGAAAGAGTTGATAGAATAGGGGGCTGGTAGGATTACTAGAAAATTCCCAGTTATAGGTATGGAATTGAAAAGTTATGTACCGCCTGAACACCAAAGTAAGACTAAATGTCTTTGAGGGTGTCTGTACACTTGAAATAATTTTTCCTTTTCTGAAAACTCTTTCCCTGTTCTTACCACTTTCAGGGTCAGAGGGAGGGCTTCTGGCAGCCATGTTGATATCTCACGACCCTTGGCAATAACTGATTGGATGACAGATGGACAACTGCTCCAAGCTGTGCCAATCAGCTTTGCTCACCTCCAGTGTATCATTTAACAACTTTTGAGTGGCAAAGTACAGAAAACAACTCAAGGTAAAGTTTATTTCATTTAAAGTTGTTTTTTTTTTGGTTTTTATTTAGTTTTTCTTTACCTTTTTTCTTTTTTCAAAAGTAGTTAAGTTTTAAAAATGTGATGTATTGTAAGGATTGATAATGGTTTTTCAGATTGAAGGGGAGGGTAGCAATGCAGCAGCTCTGTCCTTGATGGCTGGAACTAAGACTGGGATTGCTATGGGAGAACAGTGTGCTCTCTCTCCCCAGTCTTGCACCTCTGCCTTTTACTGATCAATTTCATTTTATTTCTTGACAGGATGACTTTCTTGGCTACTCAGTTAACATAGCAGGTAGAATGTTGCCATCCAGAATCCCTAGTTCAAAAATGATAGTTGAGACTAGACCTTTCCTCTCTAGGTCCCAGTGCTCAGTTCTCAGGAAGAATTCCAGCTTGCACAAGATGCCTAGCTCTGGATCTATTGCCAGGGCCTGGGAGCATGTAGTACATGAACGCGGCCGGGAGTGTACCTTTGTCAGTTCTGTTAAGTGGGTTGTCATAGACTCAATACACACTAGTTTCCATTGATTTATGCATCTCCCCACTAGACTATTAATTTCTTTAGGACAAGGATTTTGCCTTTCTGACCATATATTCCCAGTGTCAAGTTCAAGGCCTGGTTCTTAATTGACATTCAATAAATACATATTGAATGAATGCAAGTTGACAACAGGAAAAAGAAAATCTCTATTACTCTTAAGTTTGGTTTTCTTCAATCAGACTTATTTTGGACAAGATACTCTTTAAATATTTACTGTTTTCATATGTGTGGAAACATTGGAACTGTGACTAACACCTTGGATCAGAGACCATTCAATTTTTGTTTTAAATCATTGAGAGTCTACAAGATGGCCGGCACTGTGTGGGGTAGGGAGTGTATTGATGAGTACGACTGTATTTGAGGATCTTTCTGTGGTGTTTGAGAGGCCTTAGAGATCACTTAGCCTAACTTTCAAATTTTACAAATGAAGAAAAGGAAACTCATAAAGGTTACTGGGCCTGATGGAAAATATTTTTATTTATCCATAAGATTTAAATAATGTCTGTGTGGAGTTACTTTTCAGTGAAAGGTGTTACTTATTTTGGCCACAGGGAACATTTCGATTTTTGTACATTTATGGATTATCTTTTCTTTCATCTTGCATTTCTTTTCAATAGGCATGTGAGTATGTAGATGATATTTGCTAAGCTTTTGATTTATTTGGAACCCATTAATAACTGACTCTTGACTTCTTTGGAAAATCAAAACTTACTATACCGGACATTTCTCGATGGTTACTGAGTAATAAGGTTATTTATTATTGACGTGGCTTCTGACACCTCTCCCATTTATTATGATTTCTTGTGAAATCACTTCCTGAGAAGGCTAAGAATGTTTTCCATCTTCGATGGCACAGTTTATATTGACTTTCTCTGGGCAAAAGTGAAGTTCATAAAAGAGAATGAAAGGGGTCATTTTTCTACATTTGCAAGGGATGGAGGTGAAAATTTTCTTTGGTAGAGAAGAAGAATTGGTGATGAAATTCAATTAACCTTTTATTGAAGGGACCAATTACGTGCCAGGCATTGTGCAAAAATTGTGCGAGAACAAGGCTTGCCGCCAGCTTTTGGAGAGGAGACACACTTGCTGCAGCTGGTGTGCAGGCTGTGAGTGCATCGCTGCTCTAAGCAGTGTGTTACAGGCCAGGCAAGGGAGGGGCCAATGTCTTCTCACCCAGAAGCTTGGAGACACATTTCTCTGGAGTAGAAGGCTTTGGACTTGGCCTAAGAGTCAGTTGGTGTCAACCGTTTTCCAAAGGAAAAGTGGAGAGGAGATTAAGAGCTGTTGGATGCCAACGGACACTATTCTCTCTGGATCTACATGATAAAGATGGGATCCATGGCTAAGCTTAGAGCTGGTGTTGTCCTTGGGCAGAGCCAGAATCTCTCTGTGCTGTTGATGGGCTCTTTCTCCTCTTGGTAGCATTGTCAGAACACAGTTCTGGAATGGAGAGCCTGCCACGTGTGCAGTCGGGTGGATCAAGGCAGATGGACATAGATTTTAACTTGCTAAGAATGTAGGCTCTTAAATATATTGAGAAGCACTCCACAGTCTTCCGAGGAGTCTTGTCACATAGCCTCCTGGTTGGATGTGAGCTTGTCCTGGTAAAAGCCTTCTCCTTTCCCTGCTGATCAGGGAAACTTCCTAGAGAAGGTCAGCGTTCCAGAGGCTTCTGTCTGTGGGAGGGATGTGTGTGTGTGTGTGTGTGTGTGTGTGTGTGTGTCCTTCTATCTGTGTGTGTGCCTGTGTGTACAGGGTGGAGGGAGCTAAGCTGGGGAGTGGGAAGAGGCATTAGGTTTCCGGCTCAAAAAAGCAAACATTGCCCTTCTGTGATACAGGAGGGTGTGTATTCTCTGTCAGAAGTCTCACTGTTGTCACAGGAATATGTTGTTTTTTCCTTTCCAGGTGCGAATGAATCCAGGGGACGTCACGCTGCTGCTGCTGGAGGAATACCCCACTTCCCGGTCATTTGCACGTGCCCTGCTATGATATGAGCCAAGCAAAGACTTGCCAGATACTTCCTTCCTCCTCTCATTGAGCACGCCAGGTGCAAGGATTGTCCCACTGTTCTACGTGTGTCCCGTCCCCCTCTTGCCAACGCAGACAGCCCGGTTTTGAGCAGGCATCCTTCGTCTGCCAGCCTGAACATGAACGCAGGCAAAGCCGATGACAGCCAGGGTTCCCGAGGGACATGGGACCCCGTGGGGTCCGGCCCCCAGGAGCAGGTCCTCTCATGATGTCGGTGTCTGGGAGTGAACACCATGCCCATCACCCAGGACAATGCCGTGCTGCACCTGCCCCTCCTCTGCCAGTGGCTGGAGAACAGCCTACGGGAGGGCGGGGAGGGGCCGGAGCAGCGGCTCTGCCAGGCAGCCATCCAGAAGCTGCAGGAGTACATCCAGCTGAACTTTGCTGTGGATGAGAGTGCGGTCCCACCTGACCACAGCCCCCCCGGGATGGAGATCTGTACTGTGTACCTCACCAAGGAGACGGGGGACACGGAGACCGTGGGCCTCAGCTTTGGGAACATCCCTGTTTTCGGGGACTATGGAGAAAAGCGCAGAGGGGGCAAGAAGAGGAAAACCCACCAGGGCCCCGTGCTGGATGTGGGCTGCATCTGGGTGACAGAGCTGAAGAAGAACAGCCCGGCAGGGAAGAGTGGGAAGGTCCGACTGCGCGACGAGATCCTCTCCCTGAACGGGCAGCTGATGGTCGGAGTGGATGTCAGTGGGGCCAGGTGAGTGGGGGGGTGCCAGCTGGCACAGGGGCTGAACGCGGGACTCCCGTGGCTCGCTTATGTCTAATGCTCGGATCTGTGGCTGCAGACGGTGAGGAGTCCTACTGTGGTAAGAAGCCAATGACATCTATCCCGTAAAGGGGAAAATGCACTCTTTAAGTTGAAGTTTTGTGGTAGTTATATTTTTCTTTTGTGTCATTCTCTCTTAGGGGACTCAGACTCAGAGTATGTCCTTTTCTCCTAAAACTTAGGGTAGAAAGAAAAGAAATAGTACATGACACAAGAGTATGAGAAATGTCCCATTGGATTAAACCTCCACTCAACCCAGCATCTCACCTCCAATCAGAACACCAAAGATTGGGTCCTGTGTTCCATCTTCTGCCTGTCCCATGTCACCTTAGTCACAGACTCATAGTCCAGAAGCCCCTTGAGATGCTTAGAAGTGTCTTCAGACTCCCCCTTTCCCTCCCCACGCCCCCCCTCCCAATTTCCATCCTGGAAGATCCACTTGGATCTTTCTTGAATGAGCATATGTCTGTTTTCTACCTATGTGGCCACCCATAATGGCAGCAAGTTATGATTAGACTATTTTGTTGTTTCCTAGGGAAGTTGGGGTTCCCAAGACACCCCCCCACACACAGCTTCAATGATTTACTAGAAGGATTCACAGAACTCAGACAAGCTGTTATACTCAGGGTTAGTTTATTACAGTGAAAGGATACAGATTCAAGTCAGCAAAGGTAAAAGGTGCACAGAGTAGAGTCCAGGAGAGACGAGGTGCAGGCTTCCAGTTGCCTGCTCCCAGTGGACTTGTAAAGGAGCACTCGGTCCTCCCAGCAATTCTGTGTGACAGCATATAAGAAGTCCTGTCAGCCAGGGAAGCTCACCCAAGCCTTGGTGCTCAGGATTATTGTAAGTCAGTAACCTAGGCATGGAATGCCTGTGTATCTGACCATAGTTACTCAGTGTCCAGTTTTTTAAGAGGTCAAACTAATACCACATGCTTCAAGGCCCCCACCATAAGTCATATTGTTAGCATAAACTATCTGGTATGGTCCAAGACCCCATGTACACAAAAACACTCTTATCAGGCAGGATATTCCAAAGGCTTAGAGGTTACCTCCCAGGAGCCCGTCAAGGGCCAGTCCTTTCTCTGGAATGTACAAGGTCGAATCCCTTAAGCCTACTGAGCTAACCCTTAACTGCACACCAGGGTTTTTAGTAATGGTTATATAAGAAAGAGACAAGAAAAGAGAAGTTTGAAGATATTCTGAGATGCATAGCTTTTGTTAAGCCTTCGGGGGCTTCTGTGAGAAGGGTTCCTATGTCCCAGAAAGAGAGAATCATGAAAAGCAGGCCACCTTGAGAATCATGGTGACCTTTTGATGTAGGAGACATCTAACCCAAGGAATCCCTAAAGGGAGGGAATCAGAGCAGAAATACCTTGAGTTTAATTTTCTCCTTCCCTTCAGTCTCCTACCAGAGCTTTCCATTGGCAGAATCCAGCCATTGATATTGTCCATTGGTGTCAACCTCCAGGAGCAGAGAGCAGGGTGGAGAATGGTGGAGAGTGGATGTGGAGGGTCAACAAGAGGTCATCAGTCACATATAATGTGGTCCAAGTTTCAACAAGCCAGTGCGCAGAGAGGAAAGCACAGGGCTGGTTGGCAGGTGTGAGTACTTACTCAGTAGACACTCTCACAGTGTTTCCTTTGGGCTGCCTCTTCAACTGAAGAGATGTTTTGGCTAATGGCTGGGTGCCTGACAGTGACTGGGGGAAGCTGCTCGTTTTCAAGGAGGGATGTTGAAGAGAAGTTATTTTACTTGTGATTACAGGTTGTTCTTAAAAAAGGTGACTCCAGTCCCCAGTGGCTGGCTCCTTAGGGTTAAAAGTGGGCATCACCGTGGAGCTTCAGGAAGCCCTCCCAAAGCTGTCCCTTAGGGCCCTCACCATTTGCAGCTGTCTGATTTGAAGGGAGCTGATATGGATGAAGAAGTAGAAGAAAGATCCGAGAGGGGACATCCAGCAGGAAAGCACGGTGGTCAGGAGCTCCAGCTCTGGGCCAACTAGCGCTGCCTCTTCAAGCGCCCCCATTCACAAGCTGGTTGACCTTGGAAAAATTATCACTCTTAGCCTCAGACTTCCTGTCTGTGATATGGTGACGATAACACCATTGATACCAATGATTAAATGATGAAATAATCCATACAAAGGGCTTAGCCCTATGTCTAATAAACAATGCTCAATAAACATTAGCATCATAATGACTATTATATATGGAAAGTGTTTGAGAAAACTGGGAATTTCTTATCCAAGAGGTGGCTAGAGTCTTTACAACCTTGGAGAAGTTCTTCCCATACTGGATAAACTTTCTTCTATCTGTTCAGAAAGCTCTTCCCATATCCTGCTTAAGACTGTGGAGTCTTTAAAAGACAAAATTGTGTGTCTCATGCTTTGAAAGCATATCTGACCCTGGAATGAGATTGTTTTCCAGTTAAGGGAGGATTCGATGGCAATTTTAATTTACCTGTTGGAGGGGGTGACAGGATGATGCCCATTTTTGCAAAGAAAGAAGATGCAGAGGGATGGAAAGGTGATAGGCCCAGGGTCATGAGAGAAAGTGGAGCACAGAGCTAGACTCTTCAATGGAAGCTCCAAGGAGAGTGTGATGGAGGAGGCAGTGGGCTGAGTCTGGGATTCCAGGTTCTCTGCACAGGTCTACCAACAACTAGCTTTGTGACCTTGGGTAAGTGTGCCAAGATGGTGGAGTGAAGGCGAGAGGGAGGTTAGCTACAGCTACCTCGACTAGCACGTTAGGGGGGAATCTATGAAACATTTCATTCAATCTATGTGGGCTGGTGTTACAGTTCCAGAAGCTCACAGAGGTGAAGCGGCGTTCCAGTGGTGCCACAGTGATAACTGGCATTGCTGAGGCTCAGTCTCTGTCTTCTGGTCCCCTGCTGGCTGCCTGATCCAGTGCCCCACTCCTCTCTGTGATCAGGAAGACATATTCGGATGGATGTGGTCAGTTGGCATCTGGACATCCTCAGCTGAAGCTGAGGAGCTTGGGGAATGGAAATAGGAGAAAAGGTATGTGGGGTCGCTGATTGTTATACCTGGGTGTTCTAAAATGGGCCCAGGATTTGTGTCAGTCATGTATGTGAGACATGCAGACACGGAAATGACTGTCATGATGGGAGACGTTTATACTCACAGATCCCTAGAAACAGGAGGCACCACAGCACATCACGCAGGGCCACGTGAGGAAGCACCAGCCTTAGTCAGGAGGTAGAGGGGGAAGTGGGGAGAGCATGGCCCAAAGCCTTTATTGGGGTTTTTGGGTAGTTTGAATAATTTTGGCAGGCTCTGAGCTATAGGGTGGTCTCCTCTAGTACCTGGCCCAGGGTGATTCATATTGGCTTGGTGTCTGAGAGTTTGATAAAGGAGATAGTTGGGGGTGTGGGCTCTGGATTGGTTGATTTGCATATCAAAAGCACACCCTCAGGGGAGTCATTTGCTATCTCAAGGAATTAGCTGGTTCTGAGAAGAGCAGTCTTTCTGGAATCAAGGCCCTGCATCAAGAATCAAAGCCCTAGAGCATCAAGAGTACAGAAAATAAGGAAAACAGTTAGTGGACTGGGTATCTGGAAATTTTCCACAGCCGAGGAAGTAAATCTTGAAAGCATAACTTTTTTACTAGTGAACATTCCTGACTCTGAAATTCCCTTCTCTGATGGTGCAGTCATGTGTGTTTGCGGAACGATGGAGGGCCCGGTGAAGGAAGGATGGAGGGAAGGCCTACCTGGGAGCCACTGAGATGTGGGGATGGGGAGAGGAGAAGGCCAAGACCCACTGCTTGGTTTTCAAGAGAGCATGAAAGTGAATCAAGTCATGAGGCAAAGACTCATGGACTCCTGGGCTCCCAATGCTCATAACACCCGAGAAGTTAACAAGACAGAAGGGAGGGAGACTAGCCCTGTTTTTCAAGGTTCACTCCCGAGTTCTCTGGCATAATTATAGGTACCATTTATTGAGCAGTTGCTACCATTATGGACATTCTGCCATCCACTATCTCATTTAATGCCTACCACACCTAGAAAGAACAGCCATAGGTGAGAAACCTTGGCCGCAGAGAGGCCATGTAACTTGCCTAAGGTTACCTATGTAAGAGACAGAACCCGATTTGAACTCAGGCCTGTCTGCCACCGCAGTTCGCGCCCCTAACTCCTGGGCTGTCCTACCTCAAATCTGCCCCAGAGCTATACTTTGGTCCTTGTCACACGGTCTGGCGCTTAATTTCTTGGATGGCTCCCAGCTTCACAAAATACTCCCTCATTATAATCATAGACACCCGGGAAGTAAATGACTACAACAAACTATAAGGTTTCCACCTACACAAACTGACAAAACCAAAGCCGCCATGTCATCTTACAAAAAAAAGTACCCCATTTTAATATAGAATCCCCTTGGCAAACTTACGCCTAGCCAGAGCTTTAGGCTTAGAAGCACCTTGAGATTAGGTATCAAGGAGCTTAAAGTGTTTTAAATGTTCTCAAGATGTTCCTTTTCACTCTTGGAACTAACAGTTTCCTTCAACACTAAATTTTTGCACATACCTATGTAGGTTTAGTCCTAAAAAGTGGTGAGTAGGAATTAGGGTTCTGTAGAGACCCCCGCGTACCTCTCTGCTCATCAGCCAACAGCCTCTTCGATGATCACGTATTCACCCTAGTCAGCAAGATTCCAGGGGTCAACATACTAACTTCCCACCCACCCCGCTAACACAATAAATCATCCACACTGTTATTTGCAATTATACTATGAGGCAATCTTTTGGGCAATTCAGTCTGTTTCTTTTCTTGAGTTTGATTTTGAATTCATAACTACCTTAGATGATGTTATGGGTTGAATTGTGTCACTCCAAAATGCATATGTAGAAGTCCTAATCCCTAGTCCTTCAGAAGGTGACCTTATTTGGAAATAAGGCCATTGCAGATATAATTACTTAAGATGAGGTCATATGGGAGTAGGGTTGGCCCCTAATCCAGTATTTCTAGTGTCCTTATAATAAGGGCAAAGACGTGCACACAAGAAGTCCACGTGAAGATAGGAGTTCTGCTGCCAAAAGCCAAAAAACTGCGAGAAGCTAGGATCAAGGCCAGGGGTATATCTTTCCCTGTCACCGCAGAGGGAGCCTATCTCTACCAACACCTTGATCTCGCACTTTTAGCCTCCAGAAATGTGAGACAATAAATTTCTGTTGTGTAAGCCACTCGATTTGTGGTACTTTATTTGGCAGCCCTGGCAAAGTATCACAAACCATACATGTGATATTTTGATCCTGTCACCTATGGCTAGTCAATTTTTCGGTTTCCTCCAGGACAAGAGTTACTCTGGAAACGTTAGAGCACTGTGGATGCTTTTGGAAGAGGACACTGAAAATCATGTGTGTGTTAACTGTAGGAGGAGCAGGTGCAAAATGTGGAAGATGAGGTCATGGTTTGCTTATTTTAAAAATAAGCTTAGGTTCAGTTTGGAGAGTTCCTCCCTGGGGAGACAACAGAATTCATAGCCGTGGGTTTCACACCCTTCTACACCCCAGAGCCAGTTCCAAAGCTAAGTCTGTGAATGTCCCAAAATTACAGACCCCTGTAATGTTGCCTTCTCGCTGGCTGAGACTCCTGAGGTCTGCAGTTAGCATCTAGGCTCCCCCAGTAGCTCATTGTTTTGAGTGGTAATGGCATGGTCCTGGAGTGAACTTCTAGGGAACTTTTTGGGACGGGGAAGGATATTAGTTATATTTGATATCACATGCTCCCTCTTGCAGGCATATCTGGTAACACACGGAGTAAAATTTTTGTTTGCAAGCTCTGTTGCACCTACTGTGGGGAGGATGGGATTTTCTAGGATGTTCTATTTACTTCTGTTTGGTGCAGGGAGAACTGGGAAGGTTTTTTTCGATTCCTTCCTACAAATACTTTATAACCTCAGTCTTGCCTCCCTCCCTCAGCTAGCTTTCTATAAGTAAACCAGATCTGTTCCCCGGGGACAGATTGTTTCAAATTAGTAACAAAATGTGGAATTAATTAAAAACACAACCCACACACAAAAAACAAGTAGCCTTTTCTAAAAAGTAAAAGGGCCCATGTTGCACTTAAAATGCATTTTTGGGGAGGTGACCCTTGACTGGACTTCCTCGTCGGTTCATAAACTTGAGCACAGTGCAGAGAACATGAGCTCTGGAGAGGTGGGTCTGGCTTCCAGACCTGCTCGTTGGCCGCGTGCCTGGGCAAGTTACCTCAGCCACTGGAGGCCGATGCTGTTTCCCCAATAAGGTCCTCGAATGGATGAGATAAGACGATTTATATAATGTACTGAATAGGCATCTGTCATGTGGTAGATGTTCAGTCAAAGGTAGCTTTTAACAACCCCGCCAGGTCAGCCTCAAGTGACCTGCACCCAGGGCTCAGCAAGCAACTGAGAAAAGGCCTTTGAGTCTGAGGGACAGAGAAGAGCCTCAAACTCTGGCAGTTCACTCAGCAGGAAAGAGAATAATCTTCAACCCAGAAACCAGGGTGATATTCCACTATTGAGCAACCGGTATGGTGTGGGTACTCGCCAACTGGAAAGAAGGCTGGCGCATGAGAACACGTGCTGGGCTGTCAGGCAGGCCTGGGGGTCTTGGGGCAATTGACCAACTGGCACAGAAGCATTATGTCCTGGGCGGACTAGCTGCATGTCAGCCCTGGTCAGAAGTAACCTTCAGCATGCGCTTTAAATTGTGTGTAAAATTAAATTTAGGGTCGTTACAAGCTTAGACTCTGGTTACCCATGGCAACCTTGAGTCCTCTGTAGGTTATAGCCGATTTTAAACAGAGTATCAAGAGGCTGCTAGAAGGTGTTACTTGGAGAAATGACTGCAGGCTGCAATGTAGGAGATTGAAGAAAGGAAGAGTCGCCAATTATAGCTTTATAATACAGTCTCTGGAGCCATTCGGTTCAAGGGTCCTGCCAGCCTGAAGAGGCCCAAAAGGCACCCAGCGTTCTATTCAGGACTGTAGGTACAGTAAGAGGTGGTCATCATGATGACCTAAAGACATTCAGGAAAGGCTGGTGTTCAGCTTGCTGTTTAAGGAGCCAGAGAAGCATGTAATACACTTTAGAAAGATTTCCATTACAGAAGGTTAAAAGGAAAACAAGTTTCAGCATTTAAAATTCAATTATCTGGAAAACCGGTCATGTGGAACAGCCCGTTCCCCAAGGATGCCATGCAAATGAAGCGTGGCAGGACCTTACGTTTGTTTGTGCCCACGTCCTTCTCCTCAGCCCGCTTTCCCCACATGCTGTCTGTTTCCATGACTTGTTCTCTGGAAGGTGTCATCCAAGTCCTATTTTTCGCACTATACTGAGGAGGAAACTAAGGCTCCAGCAGGTGGTTTCTGGGGAGGTCAAGTGTCTTCTTAAGGGAAGAGCAAGGACTAGAACTCAGGGCATCTGACTCAAATTCTCACTTTTTCTTCAACACTACAAACCAATGAAATTAGGATAGTTTGTTGTTTTGGTGTTTTTTTGTTTGTTTTGCTTTGGGTTTTTTTTTTAATTACACAGCTTACTGTTGACAGTAAAAACAAAAGGAAATCAAGTTTTTTTACATAGTCTCTACATAATTTTCCATATCCATTCTCTAAATGGATGGTGATGACATCTAGCACCTTCCTTCTTAACAGGAGTTTAACTTAAAGGTGTAACTGATGGCCGTTGTCATGGACAGTGGGAGCTTGCTTTATCTTCAGCTCTTCGCAGGCTTTCTGGGCTAGGCTGTGGAAAATCTTCCGCCGACGCCTGCCATCTTGTGGTTGAAGTCAAGCACAGTGTGAGGACGTGCTGGGAGTTTTACTCAAGTTTATTATCCATTAGGCTGTGTGGGCTTCTCAACTGTGATGTTCGGATGATGATTTTGGCCTTTAGAGCTCTCTCTAGAATGGCAACATCTGAGCCATCTCTGAGCAGAAAGTCACTCAGACACCTCCTCTGTGGGCTTAGTGTCCTCATGCTGCCTTGGAGGTGTCCCATCCCAGTGTCCCCCATGGCATCTTCTAACGCTCACAGCCCTCAGGTCTCCCAACAGGTAGATGAGTAGCTGAGCTGATCTTCAGTGAAGTTGTCCTTCCCCAGTCCAACTCAAGCCTCCTAGAACAGAAAGCCTTAGGATGGTATGAGTAGCAGGCAACGTCAGACACTATGCCAGCCAAGGGGATGGACTCTTTCAGACACCTGACAACTTTGGCACACGCTCAATGACAGCCTGCAGGTATTGTCCAAAGCCACTTTTAGAGCTTTTCAGGATCCACTTGTTCTTACAAGGGAAGAGATTACATACAAGGAGCCACTTTCCAGGATCTAAAAGGGGTTGAGGTTGCAGAGCTCCATCTAGAAATGCTGTTTAATTTCATCTCAGGGACCCACCTCTCCTCCGGTCCCCCCATCAAAGCTACTGCTTGACTGACTGGCCGTGAAAGATGGAAAACCCAAATATCCCACTTAAGACACTTACTTTGAAACTTTTAACATTGCTTTTGGGAATTGTCATCATTGTAATTGTAAACCATAAAGAGAAAAAAGACAAACGCATCTTAGTGTGATGATAGAGTTTCTGACCTGACTTCATACCCTTCTCTCTGTGGGCACTCCGGGGCCATTTTCAGGAACCTTGACTTCTATTTCATTTTTTATGTCCAGGTATTAAATAAGTGCTAAGTATTTTGGTGCCCTCAAATGACTCACAAGTTTTTCTTTTCTGAAAAGTCACTGAGTTCCAAGCTTCAGCACCTGTTTCTGCCCTCACTCCTCTCTCGGTCTTCTTTTTTCTTTTTTTTTTTAAAGATTTTATTGGGGAATTGGGAAAGGGAACAGTGTTGGGGAATTAGGTAAGGGAACATTGTGTTTTTCCAGGACCCATCAGATCCAAGTCAAGTTGTTGTCCTTCAGCCTTAGTTGTGGAGGGCGCAGCTCAATTCCAAGTCCAGTCGCTGCTTTCAATCTAGTTGCGGGGAGTAGAACCAGCAACTTTGTTGTTAGGTGTTGTTAGGAGCATGTGCTCTAACCAACTGAGCCTTCCTGTTGCCCATTGGCAGCTCAGCCTTAGCTCAGCTCGGGCGCAGTCCACTGGCCCATGTGGGAATCAAACTGGCGACCTTGTTGCTCAGAGCTCATGCTCTTAACCAACTGAGCCACCCGGTGGCCCCTCTCTCAGTCTTTTAAAACGGAAGCAGGTAACTGCACAGCCTGCCCTATCTGTTCCTGTTAACTTGTTGGCTAAGCATAGAGGTAAAAAGTCATGAATTCCTGTCTCTTGGTATTTGACTATGGGTTCCTGCCTCCTCTTGGAGGGGAGTAAAATCTGATTTTCAGGACCCAAGTGTAATTTATAATAAAACATGGGTTTTAAACAGTTGTAGAGATTTCTTCATCGGACTCTTCTTTGCAATATGATCTTTTTCCAAAGACTTTGAGGATGTGAGTTTTAAGTTTTCCTATATTTACAATGGTCATGGAGATGTGACTAGTAGTGGCTTTTTGGGTGACTGGACTTAGCAATGTTGAAATGTTTAGATCAACACCCAAACATGTGAGCATCCAGGCTCTTTGTATCTCCCAGTCACAAAGGCTGGATGCAAGGCGTCAGCGATGGTCCGATAGCTGACTCATCCCACCGTTACCTCATTCAGGGCTCTTTCTTCACCAGAGAAAGGAAGATTCTATTGTTTACAAGGTCTTTTGGACTTAAATTTAGCCATTTCCTTTAGGGGAGGGCAAGGGAGACGGAGGCTGGGCTGTTTCCATAGTTGAGGTGCATGTTTGCTCAGCCCTTCAGGCTGGACTTGAAGGTTAGTGCATTTAAATGGGGCTGGGATTTATTAAGAAACTTTGGATCATTTTCACAAATGTCCCTGAAGGAGACCTGAGCTATTATGGGGGTCAAGGGGGTGGGTGTCCTTTTTAAAAATTTAAACTCTGTGAAGTACAGGTCGCTGTCACATTGCATGGCAAGTCTTGAGGTTTTTTCCCTCTGACTCAAGGGGTTTTTTTAGTCCAGCTATCCATTCCTGTGAAGTCCTTGTCTGACCCAGCAGAATGGGCAGAGAGGACTTAAATGGCAATCTCTGGAAATGGTTCGTGCTCTAGAAAGTTTGATGTCCAAGTAGGATGCCCAAGAAGATCCATGGGGTGAGGAAAAAAATTGTAATATCACAAGACATATTTTTTATCTTAAAAATTATGAAATTGAGCTTAACTAATATTTTAAATATGGATTGACACTGGCATCCTTATTCACTCTGTATGTCGGAGCATCCAGTGTCGTGTGTGACATGTGACGTGCCCCGAGGGAGGATGGGCGAGCCATCACTGGTTAATTCACTTTTGACTTATTTCAAGGGACTGTAGTTCACGTAGGCTCACTCAGTGAAGTAGATTTATGGATTAAATTATTTCATTTGAACTAAATTAACTTTTACTAAATGGACAGATAAACTAAAATCCTTGAAGGGGGGAAGAGGAGTAACATATTACTGTATTATAGTATATATAAATTATATATTACTGTATAATATATTATATGATATATTGTATATTAATATGTTATATTTATAATTATATAAATTATATATGTAACCATCCTTTTTTCCTTCAAGAATTTTAGTTTACTTGTTCATTTGGTAAAGGTAAATTATATATACTATATAATTAATATACTTTATATTAATTATATTAATAACATAATTAGTGCAGGTATAAGAAAACCATAAGAAAATGGCTGGGTTCACCTTTTTCTTACCACTGGTATGCATTCAGACACTTCATGAGGTAAGATAATGACAATCTATTCAGATTGACAAGAAATCAGACCAGAAAATATAATTTGAAGCTATGAAGAGATTATGTAAATTTCCAGCCTTTATCACTAAGGAAAAATCTCACAGTGAGCATAGACTGTGCCTTGAAATAATATTTAATGATGGTAAGAAGCCATCATAATTAGCAAGATATTTAAAATCCATATTTCCACAACATGAATACAAATAGTTTTAAATGTTTTAGCAGTGTTTAAAACTATGTACTACTGGCCGGCCGAGTGGTGCGTTGGTTAAGAGCTGGCTTGGGACACCAGCTCTGAGCATCAGGGCCTTGGTTCGGATCCCACATATGAGGGCCAGTGACACTGCCCTCTACAGCCAAGATGGTGAATAACAACTCGACCTGGAGCTGGGCTGCCGTGAGTCGCCGGTGACGGCATAGGCTGCAGCCCCTGCTGCAGTGGGCTGCTATGGGCTACCGTGTGTGGCCAGCAGCCAGCATGAGCAGCCGGCAGCCGGTGTGAGCTGCCAAGAGCCGCTGTGAGCGGCCGTCCAGAGGCCGGCGACCGATCTGCCTCACCCGGGAAGAGCGCAATAATAATACCAACACTGGCCAGTGAAGCAATGTCCTCCACAACTAAACTGAAGAACAACAGGACAGCAACTTGTCTGTTCCCCTTCCCCGATTCCCCAATGCTGTTCCCATCCCCCAATTCCCCAATAAAATGTTTTAAAAAAACAAACAAACAACAAACAAAAAAACTATGTACTACTAAATATAGTGCAGAATTTTACTAAACTGAATATTTAAGAGCCTATTTGGAAATTTTTTTACTTACTTGCTTAAGGCAAAACTTCACATCCCATTAGGAAAACATTCATTCTTCCTGATGCGATGAAAAGAAATAGCTAAAATAATACATGGAAAACAATATAGCTACAAAGTAAAATGCCCAAGTTTGTCAGCAAATTCCGTTGGAAGATGCATACAAACATTGCTGAAGTTTTAGAGAAACAGCATGCAGTGTGGGAGGTTTGCTATGAAGTTGGAGGCACGTACTGCTGTTTCTCGCATGTTCCGAATAAGGGTACAGCAGGTCCTGAAATAATGTTGTTTTCTTCAAAGTCATTTCATTATAACATTGACGAGATACCATAGCAAATTAATTCTTATTATGTCAGTTAGCTGATGGTAACACTGGCTTTGTTATACATTGTTTCACGTAAAGTCCCAGAACCTATGAATGATATTAACTGAGGACTTAACTATATTTGCTTGATTCTGTTTCAATAATAAAATACCTACTTATTTGTGAGTCACTAAAGCTAAGAGATACCCAAAAAGATATGTTTTCAAAAGAAAATATGTTTGGTAGTTAAATATATCTTTTTGTTAGTAAAAATAATGCTTTATGGGAAAATTATATAAGGTAACAACTACTTTGGCTAGAATATAAAGGATTTAAGTAAGTTTGCAGTAACAGGCCAGAACATGAAACTGATTCACCACATTGGTCCTAGGAAAGGTGATGTGGCAAAGAAGCTAAAGACAGAAGTGCCCAAGATGCTAACGACCATCACCAGTGTGGTTAATTATATAAAAATAAGACCTTTAAAATTAGTAGAATTTTAAATTTTCTCTGTAATAAGATGAGGAATGATCATGAAAATGTTTTACTATAGGGGGGTTTGATGATTATCTTGAGGCACCGCACTTAACAGAGTAACTGAACTTGATGACTGTGGTTTTTTTCTTCAACAAAAAAGACCAGTGTTTTAAATTTGCCCACCTTATCTATGAAAACAAGTGACCTGCTTTCTGGAGGTCACAAATGAAAACACAACACATATAACCTGTCTCTCCAAGGTAAAGATGACATAACAAATAAGAAAACAGCTATTATTTGAAAGAAACTCATGCTATGAAAAGAGCATTTTCAAGATTTTTGGAAATGTTCCCATACGTGTATGACTTTTTTTTTTTTAAACAAAAGTGCTGTTTGCCAACAAAAAGTTCCATCTGCATATTTGAATTCTTGAGAACAAGATTTTCTACATTTTAAATCTTCCAAAGAATTTTAGAGAACTTATGTTAAAAATTATTAAAAGAGAGCACCTTTCAACAACTTTGCAAGAAAAATTCAGCCAAGTTGAAACTTAACACAACGTTTCAACCAAAACCTTGCACAAGTGGTGGGTAGCTTTGGAAAATGAATACCATGATTAAGTGCTGCTACTGATGTACTTCTTCCATTTGGATCTACCTATCCTTGTGAGATATCTTTAGCTATTGCAACTCTTAAAACCAACATCCATTTATTCTGAACTGCAAACCGTACTTATGAATTATCCCATCCCAAAGTGTTAAACCAAGTTTTTAAAAACCGTGAAGTCGGGCCGGCCGAGTGGCGCGATGGTTAAGAACTCGCTTGGGATGCCAGAGGGCCCCGGTTCGGATCCCACATGGGAGGGCCAGTGACACTGCCCTCTACAGCTAAGATGCTGAACAACAGCTCAACCTGGAGCTGGGCTGCCGTGAGTCGCCGGTGACGGCGTAGGCTGCAGCCCCTGTGGCAGTGGGTTGCCATGGGCTACCGTGTGTAGCCAGCAGCCAGCGTGAGCGGCCAGCAGCCGCAGTGAGCGGCTGTCCAGAAGCCGGCAACTGATCTGCCTCGCCCGGGAAGAGCGCAATGATGGTGCCAACTTGGGCCAGTGAAGCAACGTCCTCCACAACTAGACTGAAGAACAAGACGACAGCAACTTGTCTGTTCCCCTTCCCCCAATTCCCCAGCACTGTTCCCATTCCCCCAATTCCCCCAATAAAAATCTTAAAAAAAAACAAAACAAAACCGTGAAGTCTATTTAACTACATAGCTTTTCCTAAAAATAATACACTTTATATTATTTTTTTAGTAAAGGTGAAAAAAGGTCTCAAAATATTAAGCATGTCAGGTTAAGTGTATCTATTTCAAATACCGTTTTCATATATGCTTTATAATGTATACACTATATTGGTAAACTGGTACATGTATGCACTAAATAAATGTACATCTAATGGGGGTGCATGCTCATTTTTTCTTTTTTCTGTTTTTTTTTACTGAGAGGAATGAGAAATTAATGTTTCTGGAGTATTCATCACATAGGTACAGAGGTTAGCTTTGTCTCCCTAAGAAAATGTCTCACTTGAGATTTGTGGAATTTAGGTTTCTCATTAACCCTGTGCCCCCTACTGGCTCTCCGGAGGGCTGGTGTCCTCTGGCTCTGCAGGCTGGACCTTCCTCCTAAGCTCTTCCGATCCCTCCTCACTTGTTTTCTAGATGAGTCCTGAGTTCCCACCATGGTGCGTCCTGGCCAACCGCCCCACCGAGCACAGACCCACTGGCTTCCCTCCTCTCATCCTGTTGCTAACTGCCGGCCCCCTGGACCGTTTTGTGAAATCTCTTTGGCTCATTATTCTTCCGCTTATTCATTCCAGAGCAACATATTTATAAAGCTATTAGTTAATTCCTCAGGCACCCAGTCCCAACTCGCACACTAATCTTTATTTCAGTGGCAGCATTAAAACAACATTGAAATGGCATTTTAAAGGAAAGAACGACTTGCAGGTCCACCACACTAATTCTCAATTTAATTTTTCAATGCTAAGATCAAGTCTCTGACCATGCAATCCACTATACTAACACAGCAGGTTTAATTTGTCTGTTTCTATCTCATCTATGTTCATCTGCAGTATATATTTTTAGGCTACCTTTCTTTTTTTTTTAAAGATTTTTATTGGAGAATTGGGGGAGAGGAACAGCATTGGGGAATCGGGGAAGGAGAACAGACAAGTTGCTGTCCTTTTGTTCTTCAGTTTAGTTGTGGAGGACGTTGCTTCACTGGCCCATGTTGGTATTGTGATCATTGTGCTCTTCCCGGGTGAGGCAGTTGCTCGCAGGCCATTGGACGGCCGCTCACGCTGGCTCACGGCAGCTCACGAAAGCTCACGCCGGCTGCTGGCCAGCCCCACTGCAGCCTACGCCATTGCCGGCGACTCACGGCAGCCCAGCTCCAGGTCGAGCTATTGTTCACCATCTTAGGTCTAGAGGTGCAGTGTCACTGGCCCTCATGTGGGATCCAAACTGGGGCCCTGCTGCTCAGAGCTGGTGTCCCAAGCCAAGTCCTAACCAACTCGCCACTCGGCCAGTCCTTAGACTACCTTTCTTAACAATTATTTTCACTGGAGAGGAATGCATGCATGTGGCGAAGCATTTGAATAGGACAGAAGGACAGTGAGCATCAATTCAGACCCCGTTCTCTAGTCACTACCACCAGCTGCACTCCAGGGCCCCACACTGCTACCAGTTCGGGAGTATCTTTCTAAGAATTCTCTAAACATACTAAGTTCTCTGTGTTATTTCTCATTTCTACAGATAGAGGCACACTATTCTGCATCTTTACCTTTGTTTCACTTAAAAACCTATCTTAGAGATTATTTCAAATCAGAAGAACATGTCACGCTTCTCATTCTTTTTAACAGCTGTCTAATCTTCCACTGAGGATTCTAATGTGATTTATTTAATTGGTCATCAATTAATGGGCCTTTCACTGCAGTCTTTTTGCTGTAAGAATCCAATAATATATTTTATGTTCACATGCCTTTGTATATGATACGTAAATGGACAGGTACAATTATGTGAAGGATAAAATCCTAGAAGTGGAATTCTCAAATCACGTTTTAAATTTTTTACTCATATTGCAAATTGCTTCGCCTAAGAAGTTACACTCATTTGTATCTCCACTGACAGGACATAAAAGTGCTATTTTTCTCACAGCTTCACCAATACCAAGGAATATTTTTAAAATATTGACTCATACTACATGCAGAATTCTGAATTATCCTGTTTCATTTAATACATTCAAACATGTTCCACCTGATTAGATAGCCTTGCTAGGTATAATCATCAATGATACTTTAGAAGAACATGCTTGCTCTTTCTGTCGTTCCAAGTTTTGCAATACTACATTTAAAAATGCTTGCGACCATGACTTTTTTCCCTTTAGAATCATGCTCTTAGGATAGATTTCCTGGAATGAAGGTACCATGTCAAAGGACATTTTGCCAAGTTGCTTTCCACAATGGTTTTACAAAATTACAATCTCACCAAAAATGTGTACCAGTGTACCCAGTACCATTTCAGGGTAGGGTACTAGAGTTTAAAATTATGTTTAATTAATAGAAATAGGACTTACCTTTATGGTTTTAATTTGCATCTATTTGATCAAGGAGTTTGACCATTTCCCCTATTTTTTTTCCTCCCCCTATTTTACTTTACCTGTTGTCTAAATCATCTATTCATGTCTTTTATCTACCATCTGTTGGGGTTCTAATCTTCAGCACTGGGATATGCATGTAGATGTTATAGATCTCAATCTTTTTGCCCTATATAGTTAAAATTTTCCTTAATCTTTTAATAGATTGATGTTATTACTGTAAAGAAGTTTTCACTGTTTCTGTAGTGAGCTTGTGTTTTTGTCTTTTGTAATTGTCTTTCCACTGCTTCAAATCTTAGGATGTTGCCATCTTCTCAGACCTGAAACTCTCTTCTACCAGTTTTCATAATGATATTTTAAATTTCTCTTTATAATTTAAAATGTTAATTTAGCTGGCATTTATTTTGATGTAGTGGAAAATTTATATCTAATTTTTTTATAAATTTCTGTGTAATTCTCCAAACACCATTTATTAATAACTAATTTTCCTTAATTAATTTGTGAGGCTTGATTTATTGTGATTCACACACACACACACACACACACACATTCATATATACATATGTTTCTATCTCTGGGTGTTCTATTTTTGCTCCTCTCTATGTCTGTTTTTACACTTATCACATAGTATTTTGAGCATATTGTCACATCTAGTAGTGCTATCTCTCTCCTCCATCTCAGTGCTGAAATATCTTCTAATATTATTTAAAATTCTTTCCCATTAATTTTTCCAAATTATCCTGAGTCATGGTGTTGCATTTCAAAGGCCATCCCAGGAGCGTGCAGTCTTGTCCAGCACAGTCCATCCTTCAAGGCCCAGTTCAAATACCCCTCCATGAAATCTTTCCTGAGAACAGTTCTGACCTGCACACACACACACACACACACACACACACACACACACACACACACACATCTATTTTCATGGACGTAGTAGGCAGGATTCTATGATGGTACCCAGTATTCCACATGCTCCCACATTGTACACACCCTCATAACTGCAGCACTGTGAATTTGATGGATGTTACTCCCATGATCAGGATATGTCATAATGTTACCACAGGATCAGAGGGGTCCGCTTGCCTGCACGCATCCAAGCCAAAAGAAAGCACAAGCAGGAGTTTTAGAAAGTAAAGGTTTATGTAAGGAGTTGGCACCAAGTCTGGAGACAGAGGTGAGCTACGTAGTGCTCTCAAAAACTTGGCTCCCCGATGGCCTCTAGTGGCTACATTATATAAGGGAAAAATCATTAACCCTGGTTACTGTGGGAGTTGGGGTCCTGGGCTCCACGGACTGAATGGGGCTAAGGCAGGGAGCATCTGATCATGGCTTCAGGTCCTGGTGTCAGTCATGGCCTTGTTCGGTCTGTTTTCTGGGGGTTGTGGTCTATGGGACTGTTCCGCTCTCATGAGTCCATAGCTGAAACATAACTGAGGCCAAGGTGTTAGCTTTGTTGTATTAAACCCTTACTCATTGTTTGAGGTTTAGTTATTATATCCTAGTCATGGATGATAGACCTGAAGCTTTATTCTTAAATGGATTTGGTGTTGACGAGAACCTAATGTCCTAAGAACTTAATGATTGAAAAGAGTGGACATGCAGTATAAGTACAGGTGCGAGGATCTGGGAAAAGAATACAAGTGAGAAGTAGGTTTATCAGGCTAAACAAAGCGAGCTGGGATTAAAGCAGAATGCATGCTAAAGCAATGAAGTTCATGTGTGGTTACACTAAGACACTTCAAGAAAGGGAGATGATCTGGGGGTGCCTGACCTAATCGTATGAGCCCTTTAAAGGCAGAGTTGTTTTCTCTGGCTGGTAGCAGAAGAGGCAGTCAGGGGGACATGCCCCAGCTGACCTGGAGGAAAGTAAATACCTAGGTTGTGAACTGGTGGTGGAAAGGTGCAACCTCTAGGGGTTGAGAGCAGTCTCTAGTTGATATCTAGCAGGAAAATGGGGAGCTCAGTCCTAAAACTGCAAAGAGCTGAACTCTACCAACAACGAGTGAGCTTGGAAGAGGTCCACCAGCCCCAGCAGGCACCTTGATAGCAATCTCACGAAGCGCTGAGCAGAGACCGGCTCTGTAGTGCTGTACACCTGACCTACAAAACTGTGAGCTAGTAAATGGGTGTTGCTCCAAAGCCTCTACATTTGTGGTCATTTTTTACACAGCAGTAGAAAACTAATAGTGTCAACACACAACTTAGTATTTTAATCATTCTCAGGTCATTTTCTAATCATTTCACATGTGTAAATCTTGTCTCCCACAATCGGATTATAAACCTCCTGAGATAAGACCAAATCTGGTGTTTCTTCTGCACCCAGCCACACAGCTACCTTGCCCTTGGGGCTATGCCGGGGTCAGGGTGGGGTTGGTGCTTCACAGCCAGGTTTACAGTCACGCTAGACTTGGCTCAAGTCTTGGCTCAACCTCT
This sequence comes from Hipposideros armiger, assembly GCF_001890085.2. Lineage (NCBI taxonomy): Eukaryota > Metazoa > Chordata > Mammalia > Chiroptera > Hipposideridae > Hipposideros > Hipposideros armiger. The sequence continues at coordinate 2,596,454 of NW_017731467.1, read as the reverse complement.
CTAAACCTTGGTTCCCTCATTCCCTCATCTTTAAAATGGGAATTAGATAAACTGCTGACAGACGTACAACCACTGTCATCAGTAGTTACTTCTGAAAGTGGGACGTAATAACAGAATTGTGAGGATTAAATGAGATAGTGCTTATCAAGCTCTTAGTAGAGTACATGGTATATGGTAAACTCTATAAATATTAGCTTATTGTTATTAGAAAAACAGATTCTTGGAAGTCCCACAATTCCATATGTTCTATATGGGCTAAATTTGTACCACGTGACCCTGGCCCTAACACACACACACACACACACACACACACACACACACACACACACACACACACACACCCCTCTCCTTCTACCCACTAGACTTGACTGGTAATTAGTTTTGTCTCCTGAGAATTTGGCATTGGGCCAGTGAGAGACCAAGCTGCTTGGCTGTTTGAGATGAGCTGAAAGGGCAGTCAGGTCAGGATTCATGTCCAGAGAGAGCCAGAGCCACATGCCTGATGTTACAGAAGGGCAGACATCGAGAGGCAGCGGTCCCTTTACAGGAACACAGAGTGGACCTGCAGGGAGGGGCGGGGCTGAGCGACAATGTCCCCAGAGAGAGAGAGGGACGGGACAGGAGCATCCAAGGGCGCATGGGCCTGCAGTTCTCAGCACCAGTTCCCACGGCGCCGCACTGGACTTATTTCCATTAGATTGCTGTGTCCTTGCAAACAGATAAGCTCTGGCTGAAAGGCTGCTGGTGGGTGACACATCAGAGAGGTTCTAATAAGTCCTGGGACACCAAGTTTGAGTGAGTGCTGACTCTGCCTGAATGCAAAAGAAAATTAAATTGCATTTCTCTGGTCTTTTTCGACTTTCAACTGTCAACACAGTTGAATTCCCAGTGACCTCTGGAGGGCACTGTTCAGTTACATTTATCCTATAGTAGGGCACACTCTACAGAGAGCTGCTAATAAAAGGGTGTTTGAAATAAATAATAGTTACTGTATTGAGTACCTACAACGTGCTAGCCACCGTGCTGGTTGCTTTACATACATTATGCCTCAATCACAATTCTTCCCAGCAATTGTAGGTCATTCTCTAGTATGTAACTTGTTTTATAGGTGTTAACAAAATAAAAACTTTTTTTTCTCTTTTAATGAAGGTATATCTCATTGGGATGGGAACCAGTTCGAGTTCAGTTAGCCCTTCTCTACTTTATGTACTTGGATATAGTTTACATTTTTATGAGCATGTACTCCTTTTTAATTGGGAAAAAACAAAGAATTAAATATGGCGCCACTGTAAAACGGGGGAAAATATTTGGTTGACAGGGGTATAAATGACCTGTTTTCCTCTTCTCTCCTACTGGTGAGGTATTTCCTGTCTCATACGGTTACCCCCTACCCACCGATAATTATGTTTGTTTCAAGCCATGCTGATGGCTGCTCGGCAGTGGGAGCTGTAAAGGGACAAGTTATTACTTTTCTCTTGCTGGTTCAATGCTACCAAGTTGGGAGAGTAGAAGTGAGTTTCCAGACCTTTTCAGGGCCTTCTGGGAGATCTGAAAACAACTACTGGCCCATCTACTTTTTTTTTTTTTTACAAGATATTTGAAAAACCTATTCATTTGATGTTATCAATGTCAGTAAAATTTTTATCAAATATTATTCATATGAGCCATGTGCATTATACATATCCCTCTGACAATTAAGCTCATGAATTTGTTGCAACAATGTTGCTAACCTTTTTTGATATCAGAGGAATTATTCATTATGAATTTGTACCAACTGGACAAACAGTTAACCAAGTTTACTATTTGGAAGTGCTGAAATGTCTGCATGAAAAAGTTAGATGACCTGAACTTTTCACCAACAGTTCATGACTGTTACATCACCATAATGTACCAGCTCACACAGCACTATGAGGGAGTTTTTAGCCAATAAACAAATAACTGTATTGGAACACCCTCCCTACTCACCTGATCTGGCCTCCAATGACTTTTTTCTTTATCTGAAGATAAAGGAAATATTGAAAGGAAGACATTTTGATGACATTCAGCACATCAAGGGTAACACAACGACAGCTATGATGGCCATTCCAGAAAAAGAGTTCCAAAATGGCTTTGAAGGGTGGACTAGGCGCTAGCGTTAGTGCATAGCTTCCCCAGGGGAGTACTTTGAAGGTGACCATGAAGGTGACCTCATTCAGCAATGAGGTATATAGCACTTTTTCTAGGATGAGTCTGTGAACTTAATTGTCAGACCTTGTATACTCTTCTGATTGAACTCTTACAACAGCCTTATGACATTAAAAGTAAGTAGTATTACCTCCATTTAGAGACGAGCAAATTTAGGCTGAGAATTATTAGGTAAACACACCTGCTAAGGGACAGAACCTGGAATTGAGCCCAGGTTTACCTGCCTCCAAGACCTGAGTTCTTTTTGCTAGTATGCTGTTAATTCATACCCACATCACAAATAGCATGTCTGTCCCAATAGAGACCACTTCCACTTCAAGTAGACAGCATATCCATATCCTGTAATTATTAATTACAGTAATAATTCTGGAAGCAGCTTCCTGGCCAGGGCACATTAAGCTTCTTATTCATGATATTAGTCTCCCACCCCTCTCCACCATGGAAGGGAAGAATGGAAAATCAGAAAATCCAATTCTAGACACTTTCTTAATCTTTCTACTTTTTTATTCATGTAAGGTTATCTGTTGACCATCTACTGTGTTTTAGCTCTAGCTGTATATATTAGGGAAATGCTGGTGTATAAGATGTACAATGTCCTGATTTTATGGGGTTTGCATGCATACCTTTGGAAAACTACCTTACCCTTGAGGTAGGGTAATATGATTAATAATAAACGAAGTAATTTAAAAGTAAATTTTTTGTTTTATAATAGCTTTATTGAAATATAATTCACATACAATAAAATTCACCTTTTCAAAGTGTACAGTTTAGTGGTTTTATATATTCACAGAGTTGACGATCACTAATATCTACTTTTAGGATATTTTCATCCTTCCAAAACAGAAGTCCCATACCCATTACCAGTCATTTTCCATTCCCCCCTCTACCTAGCCCCTGGCATCCACTAATCTACTTTTTGTCTATAGAAATTTGCCTATTCTGGACATTTCCATATGTGGTCTTTTGTGAGTGGGTTCTCTCACTTAACATAATGCTTTCAATGTTCATCTGTGTTGTAGCACGTTTCAGAACTTCACTCCTTTATATTGCCAAATAGTATTCCATAATATAGATACACAGAATTTGTTTAACCACCTATGAGATTAATGGACGTTTGGGTCATTTCCACTTTTTCACTATTACAAATAATGCTGCTGCAAACGTTGGTGTACAAGTTTTTCTATGGTTTCAGTTCTCTTGGCTGTATGCCTAAGAATAGAATTAATGAAGTCATAATAAAAGTCATATGGTAACTCTATGTGTAACGTTTCTGAGGAACTGCCATACTTTGTTCCCAAAGGGCTGTACCGTTTTACTTTTCTACCAACAGTGTACAAGGGATCTAATTTCTCTACATTCTCACCAACACATGTTATTGTCTTTATTCTTACAGCCATCCTAGTGGGTGTGAAGTGGTATTTCATTGTGTTTTTTATTTGCATTCCCTGATGACTAATGATGTTAAGCACCTTTTCATGTGCTTTCGGCTATTTGTATATCTTTGGGGAAATATCTATTTAAATCCATTGCCCTTTTAAAAAATTATACCAGTTGGCTTTATTTGTTGTTGTTGAGTTGTAAGAGATCTTTCTGTATTCTTAATACAACCCTTATTGAATATATGATTTGTGAATATTTTCTCAGGCAGCTAGAGATGTTAAACAATTGTCACTGATTGTTTTCAACAAATAACCTAGAGATTGAGCTGTTCTTGCAGAGACAGCTCTGAATCAAGTTAAATAAAGGTAAGTCCTGCAAATGGAGCTTCTCAGAGAGCTGCCAAACATGACAAATACTGACAGTTCTCTGGGAATAGGGTTTTCGAAGACCTCCAAACATGTTCTAACCCGGTGGCATCTAGGCTGCTTGTTTCCACAGCTGCCAAAGTTGTGAGGTGGTTGGTTTTCAAAGCCATGTGGAACTGGGGAGAAAGGGATGGTAATAGTGTAAGTTAAAATGCCACACAGCTCACTGGACATCCTGAGATTCATTTTCCTTGATTAAGTGTTTTTTAGACTACTTTAAGCCTTTAGTTCATTTCCAGAATTCTGAAAAGTTGCTTTTGATTAATTTTTCCAGTGTTCTTGTTGCTTTTAGGAAGGAATGGATTTTTGGAGGTCCTTATTCTATCATTCCAGAAGTGCTTCTCCCAATAAACTTTTTAACAGAAGTATAACATGCATAAAGAAAAAGGCACAAATCACAAGAGTTCAGCTAGTGATTTTTTATATTAACCATCACCCTAATCAATCAACAGAAATTTACTAGCACCACAGAGACCTCCCTCATACTCCTTACCAGTTATTAACTGCCCCCTTTAACCAAAGTAAAGTGGCATTAATCATCACAAGATAACTTTCCTATCCAGTACCATCATGATTTTTTCCAACTCTCTGTTTGACTATAATTATTCAATCCCCCAACCCCACATCGCAACCACTCTGTCAACACATCTACTATAATGGCATCTTTCTTTATTTTACTTGTTAAATTTATTGTTTTTATTTTCAACTTTTTAAAAATTATTAACTAGCCTACTTGGAGTACCCACTAATCTCTGTCAAGCTCCCCCAGCCTCCCAAAATTCTACTATCATCACAGCCATTCTCCCATCACTAAACCAGGCCCTGGAGTATTGGCTGTAATTCTCCTCTGTTCCTCTTTCCAAGACTTGCAGACACCCTTGATCATCAGCATAAATACAGAAAGCTGGAATCTCTTCAGGATAAAATTAGATGGGTTTTCATAAGATTTTTGCACAATCTCCAAACATTCTGATTTGTACAGATAGAGAGTTCCTCTGAGGTCTTTGGGACAAGCAATATCCTTCCATGCAAATTCGTTTGCTTTTCCTGATCACGGCTTCTCCAGCTGATTCAGAGTCATTGTGGCATCATAATTCAGCTCAGCGTTTTCATTCCAAAGTTGTTCCTGTTGAGGAAATCGCCCAGTGGGAAAGCAAGGGAGATGAAGACCTTCCTTGGGACAATTTATGAGGTGTGGAGACCCAGATCCCTTTCAGTGTTTTTTCTTTATCATGGATCATTAGCCAGTGGAATAGAAGACGTTCATGATGGAGGATAAAGCAAGATGCAGTAAGTCACAGTGATATGGACATTTAAGAGTAATTGCTTGAGAAGTGAAAGGGGGTCAAAGTGGTTGAACTTAATGGTACAAAGAATAACCAAAGGGTGGGAAAACCTATAAACTGAATGAAAAGTTTGGACAAAGATAAAGGACCTGAAGTAACTAATAAAAATGACGAAAAAACTAATTCTGTCTTTATAAGAATATTTTCATCATAGTAGAAGATAAGAGTTCTTTAAAAGAGAACAAGGATCAAATTTTCCAGAATCCAAATCAAGATAGATGTATGTATATTGTATCTTCTCTACAACATTTTATCATGAGTAGTGAATAAAACAAAAAGTGCAAAACAGTATGGTGGTTCCTCAAAAAATTAAAGTAAATAAATTTAAAAATTAGGATTACCATATGACCCAAAAATTCCATTTCTAAGGTATATACCCCAAAATATCAAAAACAAGGATTCAAACATATATATTTGTACACCAATGTTTATAGCAGCGTTATTTATAACAGCCAAAAGGTGGAAACAACCCATATGTTCCTTGATGGATGAATGCATAAACAAAATGTGATATATACATACAATGGAATAATATTCAGCCTTAAAAAGTGTATTTGCTAGGACATCCAAGCCACAGATCAGATGGCTTAAAAAAGAGAAATTTATTTTCTCACAATTCTGGAGGCAAGAATTTGTTGCCACAAGAAGGAAATACCTGAAACAGGTTTCCTCTACCCTTTGACTTCCTCTCTAGGGGTCTCCAGGTCTGGAAAAGAATGTGCCCAGTTGGAGCAACTGGCCCCACTCTCCCTCAACTCCCATTGCTAGCTAACCACCAATTGTCAGGTTTGAAGATGTGGTGCAGGGCATGCTTATACCCTCCATTTTTAACTTATATACATACCTTTTTAGTCAAAGAAAATAATAAGAGTTTCTGCTGTAAAAGTGTTCCTGGAGATTAACACAGCTGATTTCTTGACAAGAAGACATCTGCTTACAGATGAAGTGGCAAAAAGTTTCTTAAATTTCTGGACATCCTCCAAAAATTTTTTTGGACTATGCAACAGAAATAAAAGGCAGAGAAATGGCTCTGAGCTGTGACTTAATGGTGACAGCTTTGTGCACATCTTTCTGCTCCCCAGAACATTTTGTGGTACTCATCCTGTTGATTTTTTTATTTTGATATTTCAAACATAAAAGGTGGTAGGTGACTTCAGCTTGTGGAGGAAAACAAAAATGTTTTGTGACTGGGAAATATATATCTTTAAGAGATTTATTTCATTCTGTTATTAGGTGCCCTAAGTAAGGAGTAATCCAAAAGAAAGAAACCAGAACTTTTCAGGAATATTTGCTTTTCAGAAGTGTCAGCTGGTATTTTCTTTTTTTTTAAAGATTTTATTGGGGAATTGGAGAAAGGGAACAGCCAAGTTGTTGTCCTTCAGTCTTAGTTGTGGAGGGCGCAGCTGGCTCAGCTCCAAGTCCAGTCGCCATCCGGCCGCCCGTTGGCAGCTCGCGGCTGCTTAGCTCAAGGTGCCGTGTTCAATCGTAGTTGCGGGTGGGCGTAGCCCACCATCCCATGCAGGAGTCCATGCGGCAACCTTGTTGTTAGGAGCACGTGCTCTCACCAGCTGAGTCATCCTGCCACCTGTTGGCAGCTCAGTGGCAGCTCAGCTCTGGTGCAGCTCACTGGCTCATGAGGGAAACAAATTGGCAACCCTGTTGCTCAGGGCTCGCACTCCTAATCAACTGAGCCACTGGGCTGCCCCAGGTATTTTCTAACTTTAATAGCCCAGTCAGGTTGACTCAAGTCTCTCTGAAACAAAGAAAGAACACTGTGTGTGTGTTTGAGTTAGAGTAAGATAGTTCAAGTCATGTCTAGGCGTGACTCCTCCCAGTGGACACAATACAAAGACAATGCAGGAGAATGGTGGTCACCTAAGTGTGGCTGTTATTGGTCTGATTGTTACAATGTGAGACCATTGCAATGTCTTAGCCCTCTAATAGCTTCTACACCATTCTTCTCTGTGATGAGCTGCTCTCTAGTGAATATTTTTAAAAGTTTATCTTTGAGCCTCAAGGATCTTTCCTTCCTGACCAAGAAGGTCAGAGTTCATCTGGGGACAGTTATAGGAACTAGCTCCTCTTCTGCAGTGATTTCTAAAGCTGATGTTTAACGTTTCATCAGTTGCATGGGAAAGACCAGAGCTTCATTGTCTTGAGTTGGGTTGGCATCTCTCACTAGCACAGCCCATAACACATAATGAAAGCTCCATAAATGTTTGCTGAATGTTCTACGACTGGTCCTGAACCAGTCCCATTATTTCTAGAAGCATCAGTCATTGAGAATGTAGTCTTAAACCCCAGTGGATCCAGATTTGGAATTTCCATAATTGTCCATCTAAAAATAAATAGGCGTATTATATGTTTTGTGCTTTTTCACTTGCTGGGTTTGCAGAAAGACAGTGTATGTTGGTGTTCCCAATTTACCTTTCTGATTTATATGTTTTGAAATAGACTGAAATGGAGCCCTACAAAAAATAGCATGCTGATGGTATTTGTGTGAGGTTGTTTCAGTCTTTTCTCTATAAACAAGTAGTAATTTTATTGGTTTTGCACAAAAATAAACAAATAAACAAACATGATTTTTGCAGATTTTCACAACTCGATCTAAACCCTCCTTTCTCTTAAAATCTCTATCAAGATGGTGCTCTAACAACAGTGGAGGTGTAAGCAAAGGCTTTTATGATCACCTCTAGAAATTCTGTTTAAAAAAAGGGATATTGTCTATCCTGGATTACTGAAATAAATCATGGATATTAATTTACTTTGAAAGAAGAGGAATGGTATACTTAAGTTAATTCTCAATAATAATAAGCTCTATTGTAATAGTAATAATCTATATGGTCATTAGAATCTACATTGGATTTTCAAATAGAATTCACATGCCTGGACCCCTCCCTTCAACATTCAGGCTCATTATGTCTTTGGTAACTAGTGCAAAACACTCATTTTGCAGATGAGAAGGTCCATGCCCAGGAAAAGGACTCCCCTCTTCTAGGTCCCCAGAAATTGATGGCAAAGCCTCGGGACTCTCAGGCTGGGGCCCTCTGCCCAGGGAACAGCAAACTCCTGCCTGCCAGCTGAGGATTGATTTTACATTTTTAAAGGTTGTAAAGAGAATGAGACAGAGACCATATGTGGCCCGCAAAGCCTGAAATACTTACTCTCTGGCGCTCTACCAAAAAAGGCTTGCTGACTGTCACTGCCCTATATCATGTCGGAGATAAAATGTTCACAGCCTTACTCTGGGGCTGACGCCCTGAGAACCTGAGTGTGAGGTGGAGGCTGTGGTGGGTTTGCTTTGGGTTGACTTAACTAAGCTAGAGCTATGTTTCCACAAAGTCTCCTTGCACGGTTCTGAGCTAGTGTGGGCTGCAGGAGGTCCTTTGCCTGAGATTTGGAATGTGGAAGTGAAGCAGCAGTTGGATTTGTGTGTGTGCGCGCTCAGAAGGCCGGTTTAGGGCACCAGGCATCATTCTCTGATAATTCACCTTTTTTGGGGTGGCACAGCAGCCAGACCTGCCCTGTCCCAGCTCCTCCCAGCTCTCCTCCCTCAGGTCCCCGGATGCCAAGACCAAAAATGTGTTCAGCTCCATGGTGAAGGATGCTAGGTCCTGCTGCAGGTCAGCAAAATCATCCACGTTGGAGGCTGAGGCGGGACATGGTCCCTGTCCCTTCTCTCGGGTTCCAGCTCATCCTTCCACATTTCCGTGATCCTTGGCTGTTCCCAACTTGTGTATATCCTTCCTGCTTGCCTGCCCTCCTGACTTTCGGGCCCCACCCCAGACAGAGAAGCAACAGCCTTCTGTACACTGTTTAACCATTTAGCTGGCTCCCACAGGACATCTTCAACTTGTAAGAAAATAGCATTAAAAATAATATTTTGTGTTTCCAGACTTTATGGACCCCAGACCCCTTTAAGCTCTGGAAACCAGTGGAACTAGGAATGCTACCTACAGAGAGATATGCATATTCATGTGACTCAGATAGCACAGTCTCACTCCTCCAGGATCAGAGTCTAGAAGACTTTGATCGTGAATCCCACTTTTCTACCTTGAAAAGGAAAATCACCAAAAATTCAGACAGGTAAACAGTCATGCAAATGTGCAGGTGAGTTTTTAAAAACGTATCTGGAGGCATTGCTCTCTGAAATTCAATTAAATAGAACAAAGGCCAACAAGTCATCTCTAGTTTCTTCGCAGGTCTATAGTTTTCAGGGGTAGTGTTTCATTGATTTAGTAGTCCGCTGTCAATGTAAATTTGGCTATAAGACCTCCCTCCACCTTCAAGTTATAGCCAAGGCATCGAGCCACTATAATTCGATATAATTCCAGGTGTGGGCATTCCCAGGAGGTCAGGTCTGTGAACACATCCTTAAGGGCTTGCTTAGTTGAACTCCAAACCGTTTGTTCCCATGAGAGCCTCTTTCCTTCTTCCAAGCATCTCTAATAGGATGGAAGTTAAAGCGCGGCCTCTGCCTCCCCCAGCCTCCCCCCTGGCTTGTCAGCGCTGTCCCTCTTGTCCCTCTTGTCATGTGACCTGGGAGACCCTAGGAGCTCTCATTGGGAAGAGAGAGGGCCCCAGCTCTTGGCCAGGCAGCTCTCTCACGCTCCTCCTGCATTATTGCCAACAGCAGAAAAACAGGAAAAGGTCATCATTTTTAAGTTCCTTCGATTTGCTTTTCATTCCTTTACTCCCCCACTGAGGTCATCTTTGAAGACTAGCTCTGTTTACAGTGGGCACTGAATCTTAATTTATCATCACAGTTCTTTCTCCTTGAAGAAGACTTCAGAGTTCAGAGCAAACAGCAAGACGAATGTTTGCTTTGGTGATCTTTCATCATTTTATCCTTAGTAATGACTATAGAAGAGAAAGGAGTTTGCTCATAAGCAATAAATATTCTCACAAAGGGAAAATGTAGTCAAACAAAACAGATTTTAAAAACTCATTGGTGTGTTACAGAGTAAATAATTGGAAAATCTTTGGATTAATGCTGATACTCAAATCATGAGCACATTTAAGATTTAATACTCAGATCTTCTACCCAAAAGACAGTGCTAATGGAACCTGAGCTTTTAGGTGGCAGGGAGGAATATCATTTTTATTTTCAAGAAACTCATTTTATTCTGAAAGTTTCTTTGGTTGAAAGAAAAACTTGAAAGTTGAATTACAATGGACCTTGAAAATGCCATGGCTGTTTATATCTCCCCTCCCCACCAGTGCGTCTAAGGAGTAGTCATTTTCATTATATTCTTGAAGCCTTGTTTTGGTTTTTGTTTTTTTTCAAGTTTTTATTTGTTACCAAAATGAAGAAAATATTTTAAATGATAAAAGCAGTACATATTCAACTCAATAAGGCATATAAGAAAACGTCAGCATCACCTGTAATCACCCAAAGGTAATTACTACTACAATTTGGTATATTTTCTTCTGAATTCACGTGTGCATACACACACACACACACACACACACACACACACACACACACGCACGCACGCACGCACACTCATACACCACAAAAGAGTTGTTTGGCTGGACTACACCTGTCTAAGGGCATGACCCAAATGAGTCCTGATTCTGCCACTTATGAAATGTGTAACTTTGGGCAATTCTTAACCCCACTAAGCCAAGGTTTCCCAAGCTATAAAATGGAGAAAGAGAAGAACAACCCCTTACTTAGAAGGTGACAGAAGAGTAAATGAGAATATGCGTGTAAAGGCTTATCACAGTGTCTGACTCACAGTAAGCCATCAACAAATGTGAGCCGTTATTAGTTTGTAACTCTCTTGTCACTTCAAAACCATGTCACTCGACAAGCCTTTTGGTAGCTTTGAAAAACTATCAGTTCTCATCCATTTCATCCTTGTCTTAGTGGGGATTTGCATGTATTTGAGCTCTTCTACAGTTAGATTCCTGAACCTGCAATTAGAGTCATTGTTAATAATAATGTTTATGCATATTGCAGTGGTGTGCCAGCACTCTCCACGCGCCAGTTATTTATAGCTCACAACAGCTCTGCAAGGTAACTGTCATTATCCCCAGTTATGGATGAGAGAATCCAGGCTGGCAAAGAGCCGAAACCCAAACCCAGGCCTCCCTCTTCCCACTGGGCTGCTCACCCTCACTCAGCCCAGTCCCAAATCCCAGCACTTCCTCCTGGAAGTCTGGAGATGAGCCTGAAAGCAGCTTCCTGGCCAGGGTCCAGTTGGTTTCTAATAGAGCAATAACTGTCTGCTAGGCAAGGAGGGCACCCTGTCCCAGACAAGAGAAAGCTAAAGGAGTTCCTCACCACCAAACCAGTAATAGAGGAAATGTTAAAGGACTTCTTTAAGAAGAAGAAGGAAAGAAAAGATCAAAAATATGAAAAATAAAATGGCAATAACTACATATCTATCAACAATTACCTTAAATGTAAATGGATTAAATGCTTCAACCAAAAAAAATAGGGTGGCTGAATGGATAAGAAAACAAGACCCTTACATATGCTGCCTACAGAGACTCATTTCAGGTTGAAAGACACACACAGACTGAAAGGAAAGGGATGGAAAAAGATATTTCATGAAAATGGAAATAAAAAAAAGCTGCGGTAGCAATATTTGTACTAGACAAAATTAAACTTTAAAACAAAGGCCATAACAAGAGACAAAGAAGGACCTAGTAATTCCACTTCTGGGTATTTGTCCAAAGAAACACAAAACACTAATTTGAAAACATATGCATCCTTATTGTTCATTGCAGCATTATTTACAATAGCCAAGGTATGGAAGCAACCTAAACTAAATGTCCATCAATAGATGAATGAATAAAGAAGAAGTGGTATATATACACAATGGAATATTACTCAGCCACAAAAAAAAATAAAATAAACTCTTGCCATCTGCAACAACATAGGTGGACCTAGAGGGTATTATGCTAAGTGAAATAATTCAGACAGAAAGACAAATACCATATGATTTCACTTATACGTAGAATCTAAAAAACAAAATTAACAAAACAGAAACAAACTCAGATACAGAGAACATTTTGATGTTTGCCAGATGGGAGGGGGTTTGGGTGGTGCGTGAAAAAGGGGAAGGGATTAAGAGGTACAAATGGTAGTTACAAAATAGTCGTAGGGCTGTAAAGTACAGCATAAGGAATATAGTCAATAATATTATAATCACCATGTATGGTGTCAGGTGGGTACTAGATTTATCAGGGTGATCACCTTATAAGTTATATAAATGTCTAATCACTATGTTGTACACCTGAAACTAATATAGTATTGTATGTCAACTGTTATTAAAAAATAAAATATTAAACAAAGAAAGGAAGGTACCCTGGACCAGAAGTCAGGAAACCTGGATCCCTAGAAGCTCCTACATCCTTCTCATTGCATTTTCTTTCATTATGGAGTGAGTATAGTAATTATATATCTTACCTTTCTCATGGGGAATGAAGTGATAAATAAAAGTGATGATAACACTAATAACATGATGAACGTTTTAAATAGCTATGACATTACTTTCCTCTCTACCACCATGGCTGTTTTTAATGATGTTCTTCATGAGTCTGGTCATTCAACGTTGTTCTTTTTTTATGCGCTTGATACATTAACAACTCTTTCTTGACCTCACTACTGTCCTTCCTTCCTTTCTAGCCAACCCACCCAGGGACCACCCCTGTCTTGGCAGATCTTGCCAGCTACCTAACTTCCCTGTCTGAGTCTTACCTACAGTCTCTCACTTGCAATCCTAGTTGCTCTCTGTGAAAACTGAAAGTAATTGCAGGGTTAGTTCCCCCTTCATCCCCTTTCCCCCAGGCATACATTTATAAATGGGTTAAACTCTCCACTTCCTGGGGTAGTAGTAGGTGTGCCCTTTGTAGGGCACCATTTGTAAACAGCATGGCTTTTGTAAACAGCATGGTTGAGTTGAGCCCTGGGATCCCGGAGAAGTTTGGAGCTTTATCTGGTCCTTTGCTTTTCCCAACTAGAACTTTCTCCAGCTGATGGAGAGCAGTGGTGGACCAGATCAGAACTGGGGTTGGAGTTGCTTTTCTGGAAGGATTTTCTGGGGCTGGCAAACATGGGGCAATCAGGAAGAGGAATCTTATCCTTAAGGTCAATTTGGAAGAATTGGGGGATGTCTTACTAGACATTCAGTATTTCCTTAATGTGGTTCACTGACCTGTAAAGAGGAGATGTTTTGATAGATCATCAACAGAGCAAGTCAAGGTGAAGCACTCAACTGAATGATAATTGCTTGTGAAGAGAAGATGGGTCAAAGTGGTTGAACTTAATGATGCACAGAGTGATCGTGGGAAGAGAATTATAAACCGAGCGAGAAAGTTGGGCAGTGGTGAAGGAGGGACTTCAAGTGAGCGATGAAGACGATGATTAAAAACCCATCCTTGTAAGAAGACATTCATCAGAGTGAGAAACAGCACAAAGGATAGTTTCAAGATGTCCAAGATTTAACAATTTGCATATGTTTTGTTTTCTGTATAATTATTTCCCTGAATGTAGATGTGATTTTTATAAAACCTGTGTAGTGAGTACAAACTGGGGTTTATTTACCAAATAAAAAATTCCCATGCAATATCTAGACATACTTATACTTTAAAAGTATTCACTTTTAACCTAAACTTGTAATTTAACTGGGTCTCCTATATTTTATCTGGCAACCTTGGTACAAACCTGTGGAAGGAAAGGCGCCAGCCTGTGGTAGATGTGGGCCTCTGGGGAAAAGAGGAGTTCCTGTGATACTATCCAGCTTTAACTCTTCTTAGAGTCTATGAAGGGCCTTCTGGGGACCACAGCACTCACTGTTATAAAGCCACCTGGCAGGGCTGAGAGGTGCGCCAGCCCCAGAGATGGGCAGTGGCTGCAACGGATTAAATACTTCTAAGTTCATCCTGGCCAAGTCCCAGTTCTCGGGGGTAGGTCAATGTGAAGACCTCTGTGGGCTGGAATTAGTTCCTTGGGTCCAGGGAACAGGGCAGAGGGGAGATGGAACAGGAGCGTGAGTACATGGTATAGGCCAGAGAGGCAGAGACAAGAACGTGGATCCATAACACTCTGGGATTATGTCCTTGAAGAGAAAACATGCAATCATATGCAATGGACAGGAATACATGTTAACGGGATTAAGGCTGGGTAGGTTACCATGAAAGCAAGTCCTTCACTCTTGCTGTGTATCCAGCTGGTATTAGAAAGCAGGCACAGAAATAGTCCCACAGCCTGCTTGCTTAGCTCGGTGACATCTCCACTGCTTGTTCTTATAGGGGCTCCAATGAGATCCTTTCCAGCAGGTTCACTCTGAAGGGCACACCACAGCACTCTATGGGAAGAATCACCTGACTTTATTGTCCAGAATCCTCCATGAACTGGGGGGTCCCCCGACCTCTGTAGTTCCACAGCTGAAGCACCAGTCAGAGGTGCTGGGGAGCTGGCATTCCTGAATTCTCACAGCTCAGCAGGCAAGGACAGAGGTGCCTATAAAAATCTTTCTAACCATACTTACCTTAAAAATCTCATTCCACAGATGAAAAAATATATATTTCTCACGTCCATTTTGGTAACTACAGAACCTTACTGCAGACTGAGATAGTGATATTTCAAGTGTTTGCTGCAGCTGCCTCTCCCGCTGCAGCATGTGGACTCTGGTAAGTGTCCTTCAAACGTTAGCACACGGACTCTCAAGGGTAGATTATGGTTGTCATCGCTTGATAGTCTCTATGAAAATATTTTAAAATAAATTTCAGGCAATATGAAGAGTGGCTAGGGACTTTCCAGGCAAGAGGACAGACATCCGCAAAGCTCATGAGTGAATTCACAGGTAACCTTTTCCCAGTTGGTGTGAGTTTCCCATGTATAACCTTGAGGAACTTCAGTGTCAGAAATTCTTTCACATTAAGGTCCACGGGAGTGGCCTGGCATCTTTCTTCATTGGTACAACGGGAATAATAATAGTGTCTGCCACATGGGATTTGGGGGGAAAGGTGAAAAGCAAATACAATAGCTTGGCCTGATGCCTGGTCCATAGTAAATGTCCAATAAACATTAGCTGTGATTGCTTTTACTGTTATTGTTGTTGTTAATATCAAGGTAGTGGTAGTTGCTTTTCTAGTGCCTACACTGATTCCTGGTTCATAGTAGACATTCACGAAGCAGATGTGGGAATGAATACATTTGGAAGTCTCCTGATTTGTATTCATTCATTTAACAAATATTTATTGGGCACCTGTATGTGCCGTGCACAATGCTAGGCCCTGGGAATAGTAAATGAGGCCACATGACCTTATCCTTGAAGAGTTCATAGTCTAGAAGGGTAAGCAGACAGTGATTGGGCAGTGAGGATGCAACTGAAGCACCAAGGACATATTGTAGGGGAGACTCAGGGTGGGATCCCTGGAGAAGGTGATGTGTAAGCTGATTCCAGAGAGAATAGGGATCAGCCAGGTGAAGGTGGTTAAAGTGGGGATGACAGTCCTGCTTGGATGTATTCAGGGGCCCAAAGCAAGAGAAAACCTCTCTCGTTCTCACAGTTCTACGCAGGTAATTTAATTCAGGATATCTCCCGGCGATGCTTAGAGATGACTGGAGACTACAATTAAGTCTTAAATTTTCTCATATACAAGTACACAAAAATCTCTCATGTATTCTGACTGTAAAAGATGGAAATGGAAACATAGGCTTTTATTCTTGGGTTTCCAGTTCTGGCAACCTATCCTGTTGGAGGCTTTGCATAGTAATTGCACGTCCTTGTTTGCTTCCACCGTATTTTTCAATTAGCATTCTGGATGAGAGCTCATTTGACGGGGCTTCAGGTTGTATGAGGTTGTTGCAGGGGTGAGTAGTGGACAAGGGATGAGAGATTGAACAAATTCTTTCATGGGTTTCTGGCTCTTGTGTTGTATTATTCTTTGGAGTGGGCGTTTGATTCAGGTGAGCATTAGCAGGGTTACAGCAAGTCCCTGGGGAGGAGCTGGCCTTTATCTAAGTCCTTCAACTCTCCTAGCACCAACTTTGACATCACTTTCATTGGGCTCAAGCCCCCAGCTGTAGAGTGGGTTAATTTCAGAATTCCTTGCATCGGGCATGGATAGTTGAAGGTTCTGGTTCTAGGTTAATTAACTCCCACCCAAACCCCTGCCATGGCTAGACCACACCTTCAAGTCAGGTGTTTACCAGCAAAGTATGTTAGGACTCATACGTTCATGTACCCATTTATGCATAAGTTTACTAAAGAAGGATTTAATTTACTGAATATCTACCATAAGCACAGTACTGTAAAAAACAAGGAAAGGGAAGAGAACAGGAATTTCTATTCTTAATAAATTTTTTTTTTAAGATTTTTATTGGGTAATTGGGGGGATGGGAACAGCGCTGGGGAATTGGGGGAAGGGGAACAGACAAGTTGCTGTCGTTTTGTTCTTCAATCTAGTTGTGGAGGACGCTGCTTCACTGGCCCAAGTTGGCACCATCATTGCGCTCTTCCCAGGCGAGGCAGATCAGTCACCGGCTTCTGGACAGCCGCTCACAGCAGCTGCTGGCCGCTCACGCTGGCTGCTGGCTACATACGGTAGCCCATGGCAACCCACTACAGCAGGGGCTGCAGCCTATGCCGTCGCCAGCAACTCATGGCAGCCCAGCTCCAGGTTGAGCTGTTGTTCAGCATCTTAGCTGTAGAGGGCAGTGTCACTGGCCCTCATATGTGGGATCCGAACCGGGGCCCTCTGGCATCCCAAGCGAGTTCTTAACCATCGCGCCACTCGGCCGGCCCTTAATAAATTTTTAATGGCTTACAGCAGGGTTTCTCAACCTCAGCACTGTTGCTACTGACATTTTGGTCTAGATAATGTTTGTTGTGGGGGCCTGTCCTGTGCTTAGTAGGGTGCATTGCTGGCCTCTACCCACTGGATGCTGGTAGCACTGCTCCCCACAGTTGTGACTCTCAAAAATATCTCCAGACCTTGCCAAATGTCCCTTGGGAATCAAAAGCTAGTGGCTGAGAATAACTGGTTTACAATATCAGACATCATCCTAGACACTTCCTTTATATTTTCTCATTTAATCTCCCCTCCCCAATAAGCCCTTAAGGAATATGGTTTGATTATGAGAGTTGGAAATGTTAAATGACTTACCCAGAGTCCTGTGGGTAACAATTATGGGATTTCGACTTTAAATCTAGGTCTTTCTTCTTCTACTACATCTCCAGACTACCATTCAATATACAGTCCCAACCCCAGAGGAACTTAAGCTCTAGCTGGAGAGATGTCATGTGAGCTGAGTAAGTTACAGTTGTGTTCATTGAAATAGGTGATGTAAGCACATGGAAGAGAGAGCTAACAGTGGGCCAGGGAGGGCAGGAAACAGCCTGCAGCGATCAGCATGTTCTTTGACTACTTCTGGATAAATACCCTGGGACAGTAATTTTGTGTTGAGGAGCAACCAGAGGTAAGATTTGGACAGGTAGCATTTAAGAGCAAGTGCTGGCTCCACAGGGAACCTGAGTTCCAGTTCCTCTACTAGCTGTATGCCCATGAGCTAATTAGGTAATCATTTGGCCCAATTTCGTTGCCTGTAAAATGGATTGATAATAATAGTACACAGTCTTAAGACTGTAATCAGGATATAGTAAGTTAATATGTAAAGCACTTAGAACAAGACCCAGCTTCTGGTTAGTGCTCAATAGATGCTTGCTACTTACTACTTGATTCTGTCGGACTTCAAATAGAGTTTGGAATCTATACTGTAAATAGTGGAAGCTTTCGAATCAAGGCCTGCAAAGATGGTCCACAAGTACTGCAACTCCCCTTCTTGTGTTCATGGCAAGATCATAAAGTGGAATCTTTGGGTCGAAAACCAGCCTCTGATTCCATGAAATGTTCCCAGAGTACCAGTGTCAAATGGTTCCACCCTTTCATGAGAGCTTTGGGTTTGAAGCATCAAAGACATCTTTCCGACAGAGATTCAGAGGAGAAAGAGGCAGCCTGGCCATCTGATGAGACATTCATTCACTCATCCACGCATTCAATCATCGTTTACTGACTACATTTTTTATTCTGGGCATCATGTTTCTATTAATTACATCTGGAACACCAATAAGTCACCACTCTGCCCATGCTAACAGTTTATTGGATAGAATTGTCATTGTTCCTTTTTTAGACAATTCAGTTATTTCTGTGGCTGAGGTTAAAATCCTGAGGTTTCTTCCCATGCTTTGCTTGGTACCACTGCTGGTCTTTGTAGTTGTAGAGATCTGCAAGACTCTGGATGTGGTTGGGGAACCTTCTCCTGGGAATTTCCTCTTTCTTCCTCTCTCCAGCTTTCTATAGCTGCATAAGGTTTAGATCTGTTAGCAAACACTTGGATAATTATTCCCCTCTCTGTTTATAGACTCAGGATAAATTGTCCTAATGGGAAAATATCTGCCCTTTGGAGTAATTTGCATCAAGGCTTTTAATTTTTTGTTTGTGTGTGGTTCGTTTGCCTTCTAAAAATCATTTTGATGTCTACTTCACTCATGTATCATCTATTGTTGATATACAACAGCACCCAATAAACCCCTTTACAAATCTCTTCTTGATCTGAAAGTAGTTGACTTGGGAAAATATGTGACCCATCCCTATGCTTTCCCATGGATGCTGAATTAAAGGAAATGGCTGGATTTTTAAGACTCTTAGGGGACATCTGATAAGAGGCCCATAGAAATGAGCCACCATAGCGCTGACCACCAGCATGCTGGAAAAACTCAATTCAGCTCAGTTTGTCTTAAAGCATCACAGTCATAATGCATTTGTATTCATTCAGCAGTCATGAAAGATGTCCTATATGCAAGGTCAGACTATAGGTGAATAACCAAGTGTTTCTAATTGATAAAATACAGGTGAACCTTGATCGGGTTCTTCACCTTTGTGGGAGATAGCTATGCACCCAGCCAGTCGGAAGGCAAAGTCAGTCCTCTCCCACCCTTCCTGCGATGGTGGGAAAAAAACGATTGCATCCCCCAGGTGATGTAAACCTATGGAAGGCTTGGTTTTTAATCATTTTGGGCCAATAAGCATAAATGATTCTTTTTGCAATGTTTCTCCCCTCCCAAGAGCTAAAAATACTTAATGATGGGAGGCAGTGGTGTAATGGTTAGTTAAGCACACCCTTTTGAGTCAGACTAAATGGATTTGAACTGGGACTCCAACATTTACTAGCTGTGTTACTTAACCTCGTTGTGACTCAGTTTCCTTGTGTTAGAATAAGGCTAACTTTTCCCGCTTCACAGGGCTACTGCAAAAAAATGAGAAGTAATCTACGTAAAGTAATTAGCACAGTGCCCAACGTAATTACAGTAGGAGCTTAATAATTCAGTTATTATTATCCTTATCATCGTCAACTAATATTTGTGTACCCACTAAACAAAAAGCAATGTATATACACAGAAACTATATAGAGGAGTGAGTCTATAAAATATACTTATCTATTCCATGTCTAAAGTTGGACATATTCTTAGATATACCTATCCCAATAAACAAAGAGTGAGATGTGGGCATGTGTTTTGGGGCAGCCTTACATCCTCGTGGCACCTTGTTTGTGAATTAGAGAACATGGACACTCAGGATCTGTGCTCTCACATTCAATGGAGAAATGAGGAAAACTGTGGCCCTAGAAGGTAGTGAAAGAAATTCTCTAGCCTGGCTTCTGCCTAAACATGTAAGACTATCACTTAGGATGGAGTCAGATGGGCGAAGATCTCATTCACAGTGATGTCAGTGTCAAGTCAGTTATATTCCATCAAGCAAGCCTCCTTTATCCAACCCAAATCTAAATCTCGCTTTTGTCTCTTACCTCTGTCTTCTGTGGGGATGTAGAACAGCTGGTCGGCATCCTCTTTATAATAACCCTTCAAATGGGAGACTGTTACGTTTGCCTTTAGGCACTTTTTCATTCCAGACTAAACAACTCCAAATCCTTTAACCTTCCTTCATAGGTTCTATTTTCTGTCTCTTTAATCATTTAGGTTCTCCTTTGGAACCTTTCCAGTGTCTCCACATCGCCCTTAAAATAAGGGGCCTCAGACTGGACATACCACCCTAATAAGAGTCTGTCTGCTGCCAAATTCTCTATTATGGGGGAGGGAGAAATGGTGAGAAGCACTTCCCTTTCATGTCAAACTCCCACCCATGTGAATTCACCCCAGTGTCGTGCAGCGTATTTCTTATCAGTAAGACACGCAGATTCATATTAACTGCATGGTCTGCTATGATCCTCATGTCTTTGTCACTTTTTCTCAAATCTAGATATTAAATCTTTTTGTGCCTGTCATTTTGATCATCACCCCTCAGGATACTGCTTTTGTAATTAGCCGCCATGCTGAACTCTAAACTGTTTTTAATGAACCATTTCCTTCATGTGTTGAATCCACTTTGGATTCTCCTAACTTATCAACAGCTTCTAGTCAAATTAATATTATCTGTAGACTGTGGATGTGCACATAGCAATTTTAAGTATTATTTAAACCAGACCCAGTATAAAATTGGAGGCCACATTTAAGCATCCCCTTTTTTTTTACTGAGCCATTTGATCTCTTTTCCAGTCAACAGTGCAACGCTGGTAAGGGAAAAGACAGACCAGATCATATCTTTGTGGCTTGCTGATGAGAATCTCATATGCATTTGAAGCTTTCCTGAAATTAAGATCTTATACAGGTGTGGTTAAATTTTAATTCCCAGCACATACACACCCTAACCTGGGCTTTGGCAACAAAGTTGGTGGGGAAAGGGGGAATATTTATTTGCATTCTACTTAAAATCATGGATTTACTTTAAACAGCACGGGTTTACACATCATGAATTACCTATCAGATTGAAGGAGTAGAGAAGGTTAGAAGTAAAGCATTAAGAAACTGTCAGTGGAGCAAGCAATGAGAAAGGAAGAAAAGGAGCACTTCTGAAATTATTATTAGAAAATTATCCAATTTGAACTTAACTCCCATAAAAGTTATCAGATGCCTGATGCCTCATAAAAGTGTGTTAATGAAACTACCAAGGCTACCACCTCACCACGGCAGGACAGAGGGAAAAGGGAAGGGGGGAGAAGCTAACATTTACTGAGACCCTTATAATATTTGTAAGGAACACTTTTTTACTAGAAAGTTCTGACACGCTTGGCTTTTTCTAAAACCAGCAGCCTAACTTGCTTTGCCCCAGGAATTGCAGTATTTTGAGGCTTGGCTCGCTAAGCTGGTTCTCACTGGGCACATGAAGTGTTCTTCTGAAGTCCACTTGTTAGTGTTGGTTGCAATACTCACACCTCCTTGAGATCCACTTTATCCTGGAGTCTGGTTTCCTTCCAGTACTTCCAAAGGAGGAATGTCACCACCTGACATTAGTGCCTGTTGCCCCGTGTGCTCTTGTGCCAACCTGAATGAAGCAACTGGGGGTAATTCCAGGACTGGTGCTCATGATGATTATTTGCCATGTGTTCTGTGGGCTGCTTCTGAGAGAGGGTAGATGTCTAGGCTGGTCTTCACATAGGTTGGCCCCTACCAGGCTTGAAGCACCCAGTCCAGAGGCAGTACTGGGAACTGACGTCTTCTTTTGCTCCCTCCTTAATAATAATTCATTGCTTTGAATTTCACCAGATCTGTCTCTTGCAAAGCTGGTTTACTTGCAGGGATGCCCAGGAGGAGAACCATAGCTTCAGAGCACAGGGGTGGGGGATGGGACAAGGGGTGGGGGACAAGGCATGAACCCCAAGAAGTGGGGGGAGTGTGTTTGCTTGTCTGCAGGTCCCCAGAGGCACAGGACTTTAGTTTGTGCCTCGATTTGTCCCATTGAACCCCACCTCTAGTTCCCCCCTGGGAGCTCCAACCTAGATCCCTCTCCAAGCCAGGTGAAAATGTGTTTTAAGCAGAAGTCCCTTAATGGTTTGAGGTTTGGCACAGCAATGCTTTTACTTTTCAACAAGTGTTAAAGTGGAAAAATGGAATAAAACACAATTGAAGTTTTGAAAAGCAACCTCATCACTCAGTGAAAGGTGGGGTGATACCTCCTCTCTCTGCTTGACCCCCACCCCAGCTTTAAGAAAAGCAAACACCCTTTTCCTGTCTTATTTGTCTTCCCATTAATTTAAGACAGGAAGCCCTCAGTGGGTGTGATGTAAACAATTCAGACTCATGGGCCGGGCTTCCTCATCAGTTTGCAGCTGGAGGGATGGCTGCGCGCGGCCCAAGCCCATTCATGCCTCTCCCGGGGATGACTTGTTGACTGAACCCCCAGAAGACAGGAGGGGCGCAGGAGCGGGAGAAGGTATAAAGGAAATGCTTAAGTTGTGCAGTCACCGGCGATTGTAATTCAGCAGTGGTCAATTTGGTTACTCCAGCAGAAAGAGATTTCTGGAAAGTTTCCTGACATCCTGCTCGGTGTGGTGGTTGTGATCCTAGTTTGGGGTTCCCTCCACCCCCAGTAAGAACCCATGCTGCTGCTGATTATGAAACGGAGCAGTTATGAAATGAATTGATGTTGGGGGGAGGGGGGGTGGAGCTTCTCGCGGCGGCCGGAGGGAGAACTTGGGACCCGGCGAGGGTATCCGGAGGTAGGACGTTTTCTCCCTTCCCACTTGCTCCCAGGTGCCTCTGGACGCTCCTGAGCACTTCGATGTAAACAAAGTGTCTGCAGCGGCCAGCTCCCCGAGACCCTCCCCGGGGCGGTTTCCTCTTCCCTGCGAGGGGAGTGACCGGGGAAGGGGTTCTGGAATGCTGTGGAGTTTTGACAAGGGAGCCGGGGGGTGACGAGCCGAGCTGGGATTCTGTTACAGGCTTTCCCTAACCTCCCCTTACCGGGGCTGCAGCAGGGAGGAGGGGCGCTCCCACAGACATGTAGCGGGCCGAGCGGGGCGTGCGGGAACTCCTGCAGGAACCATGTTCCAGAAGGGCAGTCAAGAGGCGCGCCGTGGGGCTGTGTCCGAGGCGGGGAGCCGGCTCTGAGCAGCCCTTCCGCCCCCGGCCGGCGGCCAGCAGGTGATTAGGGTCAGGATCGCCCGGGGCGAGCGGAGCCCCGCCCAGCTCGGGAGGATTACCCGCGCCAGCTGCTCCCGACCGAGCCTCCGCGGAAGGCACGGCAGAGGAGACCCCCGAAGGTGACTTCAGAACTGGAGGTAGGAATCTGCTGACGACACAAAACCCTCAGGCTGCCCCCATCCCATCTGGGTTGGGGTGCGGATTGAGGAAATGCAGCCACAGCCTCCGAGAAAGGCAGCAAGCAGCCTCCGAAGGGCCCCGCTGTAATCTCACAGATCACTTGGGTGTCTTGTTTTTGACTTGGAGTTGCGTGTTTATAGAGATGGTTTGTGTTCCTTGGGAGGAGTAACCGAGCTGGAACTGGTTTGTCAAGGACTAGACGGAAGGAGGCGCCCTGAGTGTGTGTGATGCGCGGGGTGGAGGAGCCCTGGAGAGGGGGACGCCAGGGACAAGTCGGGTGGGGCTCCAGACCCAGGGTTCTTTTAAGAGACCTCGTATAAGAGGAGCTGTTGAAGCCCAAGAAGGGAATGTGGGGTGGGGGACGCGGTTCCAGCAACCCAGGCGTCTGTTAACGCTGCCCTTATCCTGTGCTCACTCTCCCTAGCAGGGGAACGAATCTGGGGGAGAGCAACGCTGTGTCTTCCACCAGCTGGAGGAGCTTATGACCCCTTGCGAGGTCGTGATCTCCTCTGGGGACAGATCTCTGACTCAAACTCCTAAACAGTCGGCTTGGACAACTCCCCCACCACTGATTCACAAAATGTTTTGTTTGTAGTATCCACAAATCAAAGATTTTTGAGATGAAGGATGCTTGGAAAGAGAAGGATGTTTTCTGTCATGTTGCTACTCTCTAGGAGGCAAGTTTATAAATGCCAGGAATGAAATTAAGTCGCTTATGTCTCATGACATGGGAGTAAGGAGGAGGAAACTGCAGCTGTCATCTTGGGAACCATTTCTTGGGGAAGAGATTCTATGACTGTAAACAGTAAACACTTTTCATAAAAATAGGTCAGGCTGAGTTTGATGTCATAAGAGGGATGGCATACACCGTAATACAGAAGTATCTTTAAATACACAGAAAATGCAGTACTTTCAGACTTTGCACTTCTACATTCATTTTGCAGATGAATTGAAAAGTAAGGTACAAGGGGATGATGGTCCAA
>NW_017731467.1:2565272-2569830 GCF_001890085.2 Hipposideros armiger | reverse complement strand
GAACCGGGGCCCTCTGGCGTCCCAAGCCAGTTCTTAACCATCGCGCCACTCGGCCGGCCCTAGACCCTACTTCTGAATCCTCTTTCTTTGTTTCCTTTCTCTCTGGTAAAACACGTCTTCTAGAAGTTCCTGAGAAAGAGTACATAGGAGATACATTTTTGGGGATCTTCCAAGTTTGATGGTTTGATGGGGTATGAACTCTACATTGCAAATTCTTTTCCCTTCAATTTGGAAAGGACTGCTCTTCCGGGTTCAGTATTGCTGTCGAGATGTCTGATGTCATTCTAATTCCTGATGATTTGAATATAATTATTTCCCCTCTCTGAAAGTTTTTAGGATTTTCTCCTTGCCCTTTGTAATGTCCTTTCTCACTCTCATTATAATATTGAATCTTTTTTTACCCATTTCACTTGGCTTTCAGTGGACCTTCTCAATCTGGAAACTCATGCTCTTCCGTTCTGAACAGTTTTCTGAAATTAAAAAAAAAAAATAGTAATTCCTCTTCTCTTCCAGAACACCTATTAAATTATTGTAGAAAGGGGCCCTCTTGGATTGAATCACTCATTGTTTTACTTTTCTCTTATATTTTCTATCTCCTTTTTAAAAAAAATAAAATTGTACTTCCGGGTAAACTTCCTCGTTTTATCTTCCAACTCATACACTGAATTTTTATGTCTACTCTCAAATTTCTAATTTCCGAGAGCTCTTTAAACAATCTCTGAAATTTTCTTTTTATAACCTCCTGTTCTCATTTTATGGATGAAAAGCTTTTCAACTCTCTGTGGATCTCAATGACAGCTTCTTTGAAGCATTCCTCTACTCCCTGCATGGTTTCTTTTCCTCTGATTTCTACTTAGTTTTGTTTTGTTTTGTTTTTATTTTAAATCTTGCATGTTAAAGGCTTTCCTCAAATGTCTGATAATCCTGAACTGCTCACTGGAAAGCTAACGGGAAGGTTTGCATGCCTGGATGGGGCTTGTAGCCAGGAATAAGTTCTTCCTTCCCAAGAACGATA
Source organism: Hipposideros armiger (assembly GCF_001890085.2). Lineage (NCBI taxonomy): Eukaryota > Metazoa > Chordata > Mammalia > Chiroptera > Hipposideridae > Hipposideros > Hipposideros armiger. Next base: position 2,568,815 of record NW_017731467.1, on the reverse strand, counting down.
CCCGGAGCAGTGTTTCAGAATCCGCAACAATGCCTGGCACACAATGAACTTTCCATGCCTGAATGATGCATGATCTTTCTAGGGCCCGGATAGCAATGATTATTAAAAGTTCCCCAGGTCATTCAGATGTGTGGCTGGCCCTGAGCGCTTCTGCTGTAGGATTAGCCAGTGGAGCAGTTTTATTGGAGGATTCCCACCTGTTGGTAGAAGGCCTTTCCTCTCAGAAGAAGCTGACCAGGGGAAGAGAAATCCCCCACGCTGAGGGGATCGGTGTGGTATTCCGGGAGCCAGATACGGGAAGGAGACCAGGAGTCTACATTTGGTATGGACACTTTCTGTTATTCCCCTGTTTTAAAGCGGCACCCTGCCTCTCAGCTGCACATAGTGTCTCATGCAGCAGAGCAAACATCTCAGAGAACGCAGGCAGCCACTCAGGAGCTGGGGCTGAGAGGGGAGGGGACACAGGGGTCTGACAGCTTGAGGCACAGACTCTCAGCCAGCCCTCCTGCTTTTGGGCCTCCCTGCCCCCTCAGTGCCTGGTGCCCCCAATTCCAGAGGCTCTCTGAAGGTCTGCGGCATGAACTCCGGCCTGCTTCCAGGATTCCCGCACTGCTGTGCAGCTTTCTGTCATCTGCTAAGTCAGTTACCACTGGTTTGACCACTTTCCAGCTTCTGAAATGTTGTTGCAGTCACTGTTTCTTCTGTTCTCATTAACTCTGAGAGTTGAGTGAGCCCCCTCCCCCCACACTTAAAAAAATTCCTTTACTCTCATTTCAGTCCATCATAGTTAGTGGCGACTAAGTCTCCCTGCCTGATGCCCCCAGCTCTGCCCTGGAACCTTCCTGTCAACTCTCGCTTTTGCATTTATACCCCTGCAAGTGCCCTCTTGAGACAGAAATGCAAATGGGCCATGTTGGACTGTCATCTCAGCGGTAGCCATTACAAATGTCCCAGGCTGTGAGTAGAATGGTTATTGGGCATATAGACCAGGGATGGTAGAGTCTTCTCCCTCTGGTCATTAATGGTGCTTCTTTGTATGTGTGGCCTATCAGGCAGAGGCGTTTCTGAATGTGTCTGATGCTAACGCGTATCAGAATTCTGCCTGTGAGAATAACTGCACAGCACATTAACTTCGTTGAAATACATTCACGTTCATTCCCGTCTTTGGTCCTCACCAGAAGCCCTTTAGGTGCTTCCGTGGTCCTGTGGACCCAGAAGCATCTGCTCTCTGAGATGCTCAGCCATTCGGTTCGTGGCACCTCCACTCCACACCTTAGAGACAAGTGTAGGAAAGTGTGTGAGCCAAGCCTGAGCAATGAGGTGTGAAGCAAAGTTTCTTGTGCAGCTTCTAGGGAAGGTTTGCTCATTACTGAGAAAAAGACGCAAAAAATAAATGACCCCGTGGCTTCCTTGGCCCGTTACTGTCCGGAACTGCTATAGGCATCTTGCCTCCCGCCTCAGGATGCAGCCAGCATGCAGGAAAGAGCTGTCTCAGCCAGTCACTGAGAAGCATGGCTCGAGCCCCACCCTTCCTCTGCAAAATGATTAATTTCCTCCCTGTTCAAGCCATTTTGAAGCAGGCTTTGGTATCATTGGCTACCAAACTTATGCAGGTGGATCTTTAGTTATGCGTCGTCTCATCACCAAAAAGTTAAGGCAGACCATGGGCTCACCTTACTGAAGATCCTGATAGCCTGATTCCTCGTTGTGATTGCAAGTAGGATTCCTCAGTACTCTGCCTGTTTTCCAGGCAGATGAAAGTAATTGTATTCTCTCTTCCAACTTCAAAGGAAGGAATAACTATTGAGACATTTGGGGGAGTGGGGGTGGGGGAAGAGGATTCCTTGTTTTGGAGATTGCTGGCTGATCCCAGTGAGAGAACATTCCCGGGCTGTCACGGAAGTGAAGACTGCTCTTAAAATGACAAGGCAATGAAGAAACCTCATGCCTTCCAGCCCGTGAAAAGCCTGGCAGTAGTTTCCACCCACTCCTGTGATGGTGGAGGCCNTCCTCTCACCTGCTCTGCCACGTGCTCAGCCCTGCTCTTTTTTAAACTTATCTTTAATTAGTTGGCATACAATATTATATTAGTTTCAGGTGTACAACATAGTAATTAGATATATACCTTACAAAGTGATGACCAGGCTTAGTATCCACCTGGCACCACACATAGTTATTACGATAGTATTGACTGTATTCCCTATGCTGTACTTCACATCCTCAGGACTACTTTTATAACTGGACGTTGTACTTCTTTTTTTTGTTGTTCCCACTTGAGTAGGTTTTTCTTTTTTAAAATTATTGGTGTGACAATAGTGAGTGAAATTACATAGGTTTCAGGTGTACAATTGTATAATACGTCATCTACATCTCACATTGTGTGCTCACCACCGAGTCAGTTCTCCTTCCATCACCATGTATTTGACCCCTTTTACCCTCTTCTACCACCCCTGCCTCCCCTTACCCTTCCCGCAGTTGTACTTCTTAATCCCTTTCACCTTTTCCCACCATCTCCCCACCCCCTCCCATCTGGTGACTATCAGCTAGTTCTCTGTATCTATGAGTTTATATCTGGTTTTGTTTGTTTGTTTTCTTTTGTTCTTTAGGTCCCACCTATAAATAAGGTCATAAGGTATTCGTCTTTATCAGCCTGACTTACTTAAGTCACTGAGCACAATACCCTGGAGGTCCATCCATGTTGTGGCAAATCAGCACTGCCTTCTTCAGCAACCCTGCTGTTTCCCAGTGGGCTCCCCAAGTACCTTTTGCTGCCTTCTCTCGAAGAGGGCTCCCCAGGACACTTCTCGGGAACCTCTTTCTGATCATTGTTTGGGTTCTCATTCTGGAATCTGATTCATAGCCTGAGCGTCCTTTCCTTCTGTATCAAAACTATACATATGAGGTCCATAATTTAAAAAGTCAAATATTTCCACAAGGCTTGTAAGTAGAAACAGAAGTCACTGGCTCCATCCCTCACCAACCTGAGCTGTATGCCCCAGAGGCAACCACTTCTAGACAGCCAGTGAGTATTCCTCCACCTGGTTCTCGCTTAGCAAGCCCTCTGACCTCCTGGTCTTCTCTGTGTTTGCTGCTTTTGAGGCGTACTGCACCGCCATCATCCCAGTCTCTGCTCATCATCATACTGGAGATGGTCTGCCTCTTCCTCACATGGCAGCCCCTGCTTTCTAGACCCTACTTCTTTTTTTTTGAAGATTTTTATTGGGGAGATGGGAACAGTGCTGGGGAATTGGGGTAAGGGGACAGACAAGTTGCTGTCTTTTTGTTCTTCAGTCTAGTTGTGGAGGACGTTGCTTCACTGGCCCAAGTTGGCACCATCAATGAGCTCTTCCCAGGCGAGGCAGATCAGTTGCCGGTTTCTGGACTGATGGCCGCTCACGCTGGCTGCTGGCTACACACGGTAGCCCATGGCAGCCCACTACAGCAGGGACTGCAGGCTACGCCCTCACCGGCAGCTCCAGATTGAGCTGTTGTTCAGCATCTTAGCTGTAGAGGGCAGTGTCACTGGCCCTCATATGTGGGATC
>NW_017731467.1:2542726-2561730 GCF_001890085.2 Hipposideros armiger | reverse complement strand
GTGTCAGGAAGACTGGAATGCAAGAGAAAGTGGACTGTGCATCCCTGTTTTCCCCCAGTCTGACTCATGTGGCAATGACACACTCACTTTACTTTTATGAATGGGAGGCCCTTCTGATCTCTTCCATTCCCATTAAAATGTTCGCCTGAAGGGAAGCCCTTAGTTGCACTTAGCATTAAACCATCATTTTCCTGTTTGTAGCTGTAACTCTTACTAAACCCAGGCTGTAAGGACGGGCACTTCATATTGTCATAAAGCTAAGATTTATTGAGTACTTACTACTTACTACTAAAGCATTATCAGCTTTACACGTATGAGCTTATCGCATCCTCGCAATGATCCTATGAAGAAGTGCTATTATTATCCCTATTTGATAATGGAGATAGTACTCAGGGAAATAGCTCAATGTTGTCTGTCTTTCCAGTAGCAGAGCCAAGATTTAAATGCTGGCAGTCTGGTTCTGTGCTATATAATATATATGCTGTATAATTTATCATTATAGCCTGAACACCATTACACCATCTGTAGTATACAGTAGGGATTCAAACATTACTGTGAATGAATAAACATAAGAATTTTTCATGTCATTACAGACTCGTTAATTTTAATGGCAGCATATTTCCCCCTAGCACGAAAGGACCGTAATTTGTGTAACTATTTCCCCAGGACTAGACATTTAAGTAGCATGGGCTAGAATAGTTGAGACTGGGACTGTCCGGAGAAACCTCAGCTATATGGTCACTAATTGGGAGGTGACCACGAGACACTTTCTAACTCTCCTCTTCCTTCTCCTGGCTCTGGCATCCTTAGGTGCCATTCTGACCCCCATCCAGATCCGGGTTCCTGTTGCTATCAACAGAACCCGACATAAGAGTAGATGGCATTATAGAGGCTTTACTACTTTTGGAACTTTTCCCAAGGGTCCCTGTTAAAGGTTAAGCGTTAGTTGGCAAGGAGTTGCCATTTGAAACGTAGATCCCTGAAATGTCGCCTGCCAAGTGCCATTTTCCAGGTGGTTTCCTATAACGTGTCGTTTTGCACTTTTGAATCCAGAGATAATATATCTGACTCTTTCATTTGTTATTTAAGACTTTTGGCTGACCTCTGAGATTCTTGTTTTAATTGCCAACTGATAGAAAATATAAATGGAAAAATGTGTTAGTGTGCAAACTTCGGAGTTTGTTTTATCTTTGGAAATCGGGCTGGTGGGGATAGAGGATTAAGGAAAACTGTTAGACAATTTTGTCTGGCTAGCAGGTTGTCTTCGCCGTTTCCCTTGTTAGGTAGGCCCTACGTAAACGAGGTCGGACAATTAAGTTCGCGAACTCATCCTAGAAAATGCTACATACCTCATTGCTGAATATCACTATGGTTACCTTCAAAGTACTCCCCTTGGGAAGCTATGCACCAACGCCAGCATGTAGTCCACCCTTACCCTTCAAAGCAATTTTGGAACTCTTTTTCTGGAATGGCCATCAGAGCTGTTGTCTTATTACCCTTGATGTCCTGAATGTCATCAAAATGTCTTCCTTTCAATGTTCCCTTTATCTTTGGGTAAAGAAAGAAGTCACTGGGGGCCAGATCAGGTGAGTAGGGAGGGTGTTCCAATACAGTTATTTGTTTGCTGGCTAAAAACTTCCTCACAGACAGTGCTGTGTGAGCTGGTGCATTGTCGTGATGCAAGAGCCATGAATTGTTGGTGAAAAGTTCAGGTGGTCTAACTTCTTCACGCAGCCTTTTCAGCACTTCCAAATAGTAAACTTGGTTAACTATCTGTCCAGTTGGTACAAATTCATAATGAATAGTCCCTCTGATATAAAAAAGGGTTAGCAACATTGTTTCAACAAGTTCTCAAACTTAATTGTCAGACTGTGTACACCATGTCTCAGACAATATAAGCATTATATAGAAGTTATTTACTGTTAAAGAAGTTTCTGCCTTTATCAATTATAGCTGGGATATGCTGGAAGACCTTGATAATTAAGTTTAGATTAATCCTATGGTGCAACCCTTTAGTAGAACAAATAATCTTTTTTGAAAAGTTGAAGACATACTTGTCCCAAATACATCTCAAATGTATATGCGTGTGTTTGTGTAATTTATAAGTGTGCATGTGTGTTTTCTCCTAGTTCATTGTCTTCTCTATACCAAGAGGCTTACTTCTGTGAGCTACAATATCTGGCCTTTCTTTGTCCTGTTTCTGGTTGGGTTCAGCCAGTGGGAGGCATAAGCGGATTAGAAGGCAAGACAAAGTGTTGGGGTATTTATCCCTTCAACCTTACTAAGGTTCTATCGATGGCTGATTTCTTCTAAGCTCTTGATGGGCAGCTCACTTTCATGGCTGCAGCTCACACTGATTCTTCCCCTTGCCCTTCAGACCTAGGGGAAGTCATAGTTTCCCAGCCACTGCTCGCCCTGGGGTGCTTCATCCTGCTTCGACCCTTCTGAGTGTGCCTTCTGTTTCCTGCTAGGACCCTGGATGGTATAGTGTGTGTCCATCTCTTTCTCATATAAAAGCTTGATTGTCATGCCTGGCTCTAAAATGCCAATTATGTTTACTTTAGTACATCTGAGTTTGAATCGTATCTTGTCCTGTCTGAGAGTTGTCATCTTATTCTTGTGTCTGTTCTCTTTTCTGTCAGATTACTAGTCCCAGGGGACAGGGAAATGGGTTATTTTCTCTGTAATGTCTAGTACAGACATACCTCAGAGATACTGCAGGTTCGGTTCCAGAGCACGTCAGTAAAGTGAATATCACTATTAAAGTGAATCACACAACCTTTGGGGTTTCCCAGTGCATATAAAAGTCGTTTACAGTATACTGTAGTCTATTCAGTGTGCAACAGCAGTATGTCTAAAGAAAAAATGTACATGCCTTAACTTTTTAGTGAAAAAAATACTTGATTGCTAAACAATGCTAACCATCATCTGAGTCTTCAGCAAGTTGTCATCTTTTTGCTGGTGGAGGGTCTTATCTTCAATTTGTAGAGAAACACAATATCTGTAAAGTGCAGTAAAATGAGGTATGCCTGTACCCTGTTTTGTACACAGAGGTCGTAACAATTGGCAACACTGGAGGTGAAATAGTAACATACACATAGGAGTGCATGTATATATGTATGTATGTATGTGGTATATATGTGGGTATGATGTAGCCGTGACTTGATATTTTAAAATAGCCTTTCCTTGTATCCTTATCAGCATTGGTTCATTCCTGTATGCAATAAACAATTACCGAGTGTCAGTTACAGGCAACACATGATGCTAGGTATTCGCATTAATGTTTTTTTTCAGAGTTCATAAAGATTCATAAAGGGGTCTCATAAAGAATTGAAATAATAGAATTTTCAAGCTGGAAGGAATCTCGGAGTCTATCTAATCTGTCATTTTAAGGTGCCGCTCAGAAGGAGAGGTTCAGTGCTTTGATCTGGAGCACAGGTGGTAGGTGGTGTGGCTCATGACAGCACTTGGTGCCCTGACTCTGCCTGTCTCCCTCCTGTCACACCGCTTGGTCATCTCACAGGCACTTTCTGGTGAAACTACCCTCCATAAGGTATCCTTTAGAAAGCCTCTCTGCTGCTCCCCTTGCTTACTTCCCTCTGTGTTGTAAATGCAAACCAGATAGTGCTGCTCTGAGCTCATAAAAGGGCCTAATAGAATGCAGACGGTGGATTCTACCCCAGGCTCCGACACGAGCCCCACATGTAGACCGCTGGGGGAAATATCTGGACCATCCCACAACCCCCTTTGGACATCTCCTTTCACTGACTTTAAACTCCGGAGCAATGGTTTATGTGGGCGTATGAGGTGTTGGGGTTGCGCTGGGTGAGTTACTTGTCTATGCTCTGCGGTTATTGGAGCCAGAGTCCCAGTCCTCATTTGCAGAAGTGTGATCTCTAAGTCAGGCCTGGGCGGCTTGCAGAGTTTCCCTGGGGGGCATTTGCTGATGAGTCCGTTTAGCTCAAGGATCAGAGGATACGTGTTCCCTACAAGATAGAAACCTTTCTATCCACTAATTCACAGCTTAAAGTTGGTTTAAGATGGACAAGAAAAAGCCTTTCCTTAAGAAATAGAAGCAAAGCAGGTTGACTTAGGTTTGCATGTGATAAGGTGAATGTCATTAAGTCATGTTCCTTCGTCCAATGTTACATTCTTTCACATACAAGTCGGGGTGGCGGGGCAGCGGGGGAGGGGTGCTGATAAAGTATTACCCGTCACCTGTAAGATGCAGGTTCAGGAAGACTAGGGAAAGAGAAGGAGGAATAGTATCTTTAATGACTGCCTGCTATTTGTCAGGCTTTGTGCTAGGTAGGGGCTTTAACTAAAGGATCTCACATCCAGATAGCTAGCTACGTGTTATGCCCATTTTGCAGATCTGGAAACTGAAGCTCAGAAGGGCTGTGACATACCCAGGATTGCATAGCTAGTATAAGGGGATGTATCATGGCCTCAGTTCTGTCTGACTCCACATAGAAACCTTGTCAGTGAAGTAGTGATGTTCCAAACCCCGCTGGCCCACATACTTGCTGTACGTGACTCGGGACAGTTAGCTAGCGTCTCTGCCTTGCTTATCTCAACTGTAAAACGGGGAGAACGTGCATCTGTCCTTAGGTTAGTGGTCAGGACTGAGATGTGGCACATAAAGTGTTCGTCACAGTGCCAGGCACATAAGCCCTTAATGAAATTTAGCTCCTGAGCGCCTACACTGGTTTGCTGCTTCTCCTTTCTGAATTCTTTGTCAACTGTAAACTTCCCTGATTTCCTGTCATAAAACGAGGCTTGGGTAAAAGGTCAGTTTTTCTCAATGGAGAAAAACCCAAGGAGAAGGAGGCAAATTCCCATCTTTCATGTTACAACTATCCAACTTCCGCAAGTGCTGGGTCTGGGGGTTACTTTAGGACTTAACCTTCTCAAGTCTCGGGGTGAGAATCTGGAAGCTGCCCTGGAGGTCGCTTTTCCGAGTGCAGCCAAATGCCAGCAACACTCCCTCAGTTCCTGCCCTTTGGGTTTTCCTCTCTTACATGACTCACTGTCCCCGCTGTAAAGAAAAACTCTGTTCATTGTTTTCATGTACATTATGCACAATACTCTCTGAATGCTACTTCATGTCTGGCACTTCTGGTCACCAAATATGTGGGGGGGGGGGGAGATTTCCCCACACAAAATAACTACGGGACACCAGCTCAGTGTCTTCTAGTTCAGTTCAGTCCAGACACTATGTGGACAGAGCATAGGTCCCACAGGTTAAGGGCTCAGTCCCACAAGACTGCCCCCCCACACACACACACACACATACGCACTTCAGATGCCAATCAAAAGTCCAAGTTGTCACCTGTGCTTCTGACCAACTGGCTATAAATAGGAGCTTCCCACAACCCCTCCTGTTAATTAATAGGGTTAGTTAATCAGGTTGGATTACTTAGCTGCTGACAGAACTCAGGAAAACAGTTTACTTACTAGATTACTGACTTATTATGAAAGGATACAACTCAGATGTCAGATGCATAAGGCAAGGTGTGGTGGCCACAGCATCTCCACGTGTCCACACCCCGTCCTTCTGGGCTTTGGTGGGGGCCGCGTCATAGAGGCATGATTGACTAAACCATGCGACCTCAGTGATTGGACTCAATCTCCAGCCCCTCTCCCCTCCCTGGAGGCTGGGCGTGGGACTGAAAGTTCCAACCTCTAATGGTGCCTGGGTCACCTGGCACCCAGCCCTCATCCTTAAGGACTTTCCAAAGTCACCACATTATCATAAACTAAGATGTGATTGAAAGGGCTTGTTATGAATAACAAAAAAATACCCATTTCACCTTTATTGCTCTGGAGTTATTTCTGGAACTAAATATTCTAAGGAAAGATGTCCTATGGCTCTTATATAGAAAATTACAAGAGTTTTAGGAGCTCTGTACCAGGAACAGTGGACAAAGATCAAATATATATATATTCCTTATTATAAATCACACTGTTGATGTATATTCATCATCATTATCATCTTTTTTTCCTCCCCCTCCCCTCTCTCCTCTTTGAACTGAAATTTAATAGCTGTAGTGAGCCCCTTTTACAGCTTGGAACATTGTTCATTGTTCTTTCTACTCCAATCCCTGATATAGATGATAGGCAGGGGCTTAGTGAAGCTCCTGAGGTATTTAGGACCTTCAGAACATTCCAGAAAATTCTTCCTATTTCTTACACACAACCCTCTCTGGCTCCTTTTGCGGCTGGCAGTGCCTTCTAGCAATGCTCTGAGCTGAGTCTTGCTGGTGGTGCGTCTGAGGGCTGAGGGGGAGCGGGGTCTCACCCCCTTCGGAAGGTGGTGATGGGTTCTGGGCGAAGTCTCCCTGATACAGACACTCTGCTGCCACCCTTAAAGGCATCATACCACAGCTGCATAAATCATTTTTAAAAGCAGAAGAAAAAAGACAGAAAGCCAGTGACCCTCCCAGCCTGGCTCGTGTGGCAGCACCCATCTGTTGTGTGAGAGAGAAACCTGTTTCTGGGTCCTCTAGACCCACCATTATAGATTCCTTTGAGGTCCCCCAACTGTACCCTGAGCAAGTCCACTTATGATTCTGTACCACTTTGTCATGGTGGCCTGCTGAGGGAAAACGGCAGATGGGAGAAGATGTGAGAAATGAAGTTACACAGTTTATCTCATGCCCAGATATAATTCTCTCCCCCCACCACACACACACACGAAAAGAAAAAAAAAACAAAAAAACCAAAAACATTATCAGAATGAGGATGTTTAAGTCTTTTTAAACTCTCATACTGTGAGAGGATCTTATTTTGAACATCAAAGTATTATTTAGGGAACACGCATTAGCCTGAAAGGAACTTGGTCGGTGCTGGTTTTGGATGCTTATAGAGGTCAACTGAGGAAGTAATATTTAAAAAAAAAAAAGTTAAAAAAAGTCTAGTAATATTCCTGTGCATCTGACCTCACAGTAACAAGTGTTGGATTTCTTTATAAACAAGACTTTTAAAGATCATTTAAAAATGGAACAAGTTAAGAACTTTATCCAAATAACTTAAATGGAAGTGAACAGGCTATATTCTGGCAAACTCGGAATGTGGCTGTAATCACAGGAACGGATGTAAATGTGCCGGTGCCACGGAAGACTTTGAATAAATGTTTTCCTAAAGTGTGAGAATCAGGGGTGAGAGGAAACTGGAAATATTTCTAAATTGGCATTAACTTATATGATGCTTATATAATATTGGTGTACATAATTATGCACATACAGGTATGTGTATTGCCATATTAATAAATAGCCGAAGGTAAAGATTCTTTTATTTACATCATTTACATTTATGGAACCAAAATTTACCCCCGATTTTTTTCAACTCCCTTCTGATTGGGACAGTAAGGGATCCTTTGTATTTGGGGTCAACTTATGACCCAGCTGAGATGTCCTTTGTTTACTTCTCAGTCTATAGAAAATCCAAACTGATGTCAAGTATTTTTATCACATATATTGCTGTGACCTTGAATCATGGCTTCAATAACTTCATTCTTGTTTCTTATTTGAGCTTTTCTTAGTTTGAAAGTGCCAAACCAGAATAAAATAAAATGAACAGAAATGCAGAATCTTAAAATGGCTCAAATATATTTTCTCTAAAATCAGTAAGGGATCTAAACTGAGAAAAGGAGCACCAAGTTATACTTAGGGGTCCCTTACGTCCAGACCTATGTGGCATTTCGAGGTATAGTGAGCAGATTAAGAGGAGTGCGGGCTCTTGTATGAAGTGGAGCTCTCGACCCTGTTGATAACAGTATGAGCAGAACAGAGGGGCCATCCAGGGAGAAGCTGTCTGTGGAGCACAGTCAATCTTGGGCAGCCTGTCAGCTTGTGGTTTTGGTGAAGCAAACAAGGAGAAGTTCCCTCAGGAAAAAATCACAGGCACAGGAAGGCCAGACCTCACTCCCCCGGCCCCTCTTCATCCTCCACGTGGGAGTGGGGATGTGTGTCCTCCCCACAGAGCATCTGGCCAACAAGTAATCACAGCCCAACGGGAAATTTCCATTTGGAAAAAAACACATCTCCAACAAGAAGCCATCTGACTGAAGCACTTTTTCTTCTCAGGAGATAATATTTTCCTAGAAATAAACACAAGATGTGTTTAATAACATTGTGTCGACAGTAACTGGTCTATCATTGTCCGTCCTGTCCTGTCTCCACCCCACCCTGCCAAGCATGCTTTTCTGTCCTTTCAAATGTTGCAAAAATTATGAACCATTTCGGTTGTTGAGAAACCATGGCAGCCCCCAAACCTGCAGTGTTGGTATTAGTCAGGGTTCTCCAGAGAAACAGAATGGAGGGGATATCATATTTTGGGGGGGGGGGATTCATTTTATTAATTTGGCTCACATGATTGTGGGAGCTGCCAAGCCTGAAATCTGTAGGGTAAGCCAGCAAGCTAGAAATTCAGGGAGGGTTTCAATGTTGCAGTCTTTTTTTTTTTTATTTTATTAAATGTATTGGGTAACATTGGTTAATAATTATTTAAATTTCAAGTATACAGTTCTATAATACATCATCTGCATTTGCATTGTGTACTCACCATTCAGCCTAGTCTCCTTCTGTCATCATATATTTGGCCCCTTTGCCCTCTTCATCCTCCACTCCCTTCCTCTCTGGTAACCACCATATTGTTATCTATGTTGTTGAGTTTGTTGGTTTTTGTTTGTTTCTTTTCTGTTTTATATCCCACATATGAGTGAAATCACATAGTTCTTGTCCTTTTTCTTTCTGACTTATTTCACTTAGCATGATAATCTCAAGATCCATCCATGTAGTTGCAAATGGCAGCATTTCATCCTTTCTTATGGCTGAGTAGTATCCCATTGTGTATATACCACATCTTCTTTATCCAGTTGTCCATCGAAGGACACTTAGGTTGTTTTCAGGTCTTGGCCACCATGAATAATGCTGCAATAAACATAGGGATACATATATCTTTATGGATAAAAGTTTTCAGATTTGGGGGGTAGATACCCAGAACAGGGATTGCTGGGTCATGTGGTAATTCTATTCTTAATTTTTTCAGGAATCTCTTTCTATGCTGTTTTCCATAGGGGCTGCACCCATTTACTTTCCCACCAGCAGTGTGTGAGGGTTCCTTTTTCTCCACAACCTCTCCAACACTTGTTACTACTTGTCTTGTTGATAATAGACATTCTAACAGGTGTGAGAGGTGGTATCTCATTGTGGTTTTGATTTTCATTTCCCTAATAGCTAGTGAAGTTGAATATTTTTTCAGATATTTGTTGGTCATTTCTATGCCTTTTTGGGAAAAGTGTTCAGGTCCTCTGCTCATTTTTTTGGATTGTTTGGGGATTTTTTGGTGGTTGTTGAGGTGTGTAAGTTCTTGATATATTTTGAATATTAGTCCCTTATCAGAGGTATCATTTGCAAAAGTCTTTTTCCATTCAGTTGATTGCTTTTTGTCTTATTGATGGTTTCTTTGGCTGTGCAGATGCATTTTAGTTTGATGTAGTCTCATTCATTTATTTTTTCTTTTACTTCCCTTGCCTTTGGGGTCAAGTTCCAAAAACATTTCTGGAACCAAGGTCCATATGTTTAGTACCTATGTTTTGTTCTACGTGTTTTACTGTTTCAGGTCTTATATTTAAGTCTTGACGCCAGTTAATTTTTATGTATGGTGTTAGACAGCAGTTCAGTTTCATTCTTTTGCATGTAGTTTTTCAATTTCCCCAACACCATTTGAAAAGGATTTCCTTTCTCTATTGTATGTTTTTGGCTCCTTTGTCAAAAATTACCCATATATGTGTGTGTTTATTCTGTTCCATTGGTCTGTGTGTCTGTTTTTCTGCCAATACCATACTGTTTAGATTATTGTAGCTTTGTAGTATAATTTCAAGTCAGGGAGTATGATACGCCCAACTTTGTTATTTTTTTCTCAGGATTGCTTTGGCTCTTCAGGATCTTTTGTGGTTCAATAGGAATTTGATAATTTTTTGGTTCTATTTCTTTGAAAAATACGATTGGGATTTTGATTTGATCTTTATCTTACTCTAAAGAGAAAAATTTAAGATGGATTAAAAATAAATTTCAAGTAGATCACAAATTAACACAGTGATTAGCATGCCCTTGCCCCGCATATATCACGTACTCCCTAAAAATGTATAGGTTGGTTGCAGGGCTCTTTATGCCACTCTGGTAATTCATCTGTTCCTACATCAATATCACATTGCTCTTAATTACTACAGTTTTCTAATGTGTTTTAATATGTGGTAAGTTGAGTCCATCCTCATTGTACTTCTTCCAAACTGTCTTTTTCTTAGTCCTATACTCTCACATATAAATATTATTGTTCAAGTTTCCCAAAATTTTTGTTGAAATCATTTTGAAATTTCACTGAAGTTATTGGTTAATTGGAAATGTTGACTTTTTAAAAAAATGTTGTCTTTCCCTCTTCATAAAAAATGTTTATCACTCTCTTATTCCAAATATTCTTTTGTAGCCTTCAATGTAGTTTTATAATATATTACTAACATTGCTTTTAGACTTTTCCTTATCTACTTTATAGCCTGGGTTGCTATGGAAGCCAATTTTTTTTCTTGCAATTATGTTCTCTATTTGGTTACTGTTGTTGTAAAGGAATGCTATTGATCTTTGATTTTTGGATTTTTGTTTCCAGCAACCTTGCAACATCCTCCTATTAATTCTAATTGTTTGGAGATTGGTCTTGATAATTAATTTAAAACACTGACTGCAGGTCTTCACTACCGTTTTGAATTATAAACTTTATAATTACGTTGCCATCCACAATTACACAAAGTGCCCTGAGCCAAATGGAATGCAGAGGGCCTTGACTCGAGTTGGGCTCTGTGCCAGGGGACATAAAGATGAAAACAGACAGTGGGGCACCAGTTCTGGGTGGTGACCAGGTATAGCCTCAAATACAATTTTTATGGAGTTTCAGTGTATGTGCAGCTTTTCAGACCACTGGACTCTCATGCCAGACTACCCAAGAACCTATGTTATCATATTGGCATGACTTTGGAAGCTAGGTCATGTGCCTTCTTTTTTTTTTTTTTCTTAAATAGAGGTAATAGTAATATCTATTCATGGGAGACTGTGAGGCTTCAGTGGATTGTTGCATGTACCTGGCCCAGTGTAAGTTTCAATAAATGTTAACTATTAATTATTATGAGATAATATTACTGCATTTAAAAAAAAGATTTTATTGGGGAATTGGGGAAGGGGAATAGCCAAGGCGTTGTCCTTCATTCTCAGCTGTGGAGGGCACAGCTAGCTCAGCTCCAAGTCCAGTCGCAATTCGGCTGCCCATCGGCAGTTCGTGGTCGCTTAGCTCAAGGTGCTGTGTTCAATCTTAGTTGTGGGAGGGCATAGCCCACCATCCCATGCGGGAGTCGAACCGGCAACCTTGTTAGGGGCACATGCTTTAACCACTGAGCAATCCTGCCACCTGTTGGCAGCTCAGTGGCAGCTCAGCTTTGGTGCAGCTCACTGGCTCATGTGGGAATTGAACCAGCTGCACTGTTGCTCAGAGCTCGCGCTCCCAACCAACTTAGCCACTCGGCCGGCCTCCTATTACTGCATTTTTAAACTATGTATTTTGAAATCTTTCTGATGGGGAGCATAAGATTATTAATAGTTTAGACTTATTAATGCTTTACCAGAAAGTTGACCTTTTCTCTTTCATGATTTGTTTTAAAATGCTGTGCTGTGTTCATTGTAACCATATCACTTCCAGTAAGATCATGTCTAGCATCATAGTGTAGGTCAAAAAGCAGGTTGTTTCACAGAAATTTGCTTATCAAGCTTTGCTGAAAGGCCTATTTTGTTAATGAGGATGTTAACTAGGGCTCTAGCCCTAGTGTCCTAATAAATAAACTAGAGTCCAGAGATTTGAAGTGGTTTGCATTGTGTTTTATGAGATAGGGAAGAAAATACTATGACTGTAATAATAAGCCAACAAGTACCCTAGCATGTCACACGTGCGGATTGCTCAGGACTGGTCGGAACCGAAACGTATGAAAATCCAGGTGTCTGGGAAAGCGTTTCTGAGCTCCTTGTCCATTCACCGGAGGTGCTCTCTGGCCCATGCCTCCCATCGTGGCTTTTTACTTGGTCCTGACCAACTAGCTCCATCCCTTCTCATGTCCCCATCAACCATTCCGGCATCCTAGAATTTTGCTTGAAAGCACTGTTCTGTTTTTCTGATCCTCAGAAAAATACAGACAATCGCGATACCCTGAATGGCATAGCTTGCTGTAGGGCTTCTGGGCCTGTAGTGGTTGAGTGGCCTCAGCTTATTTTGGAATTCGGTATAAAATGACTAACCCCATGTTTAAATAGCTGTGATCCTACACCCTGCTGTGCAGTGATGAAGGTAGATAGTAGTTGTACTGTGAGGTTGACATGATCATTCACTGAGGGTAGCAACCCATTAATAACAGATTCTAAGCCCTGTTGGTGCTGGGGTGTTAAGAATTGAAATTTCTCCCTAAGGATGACCCAGCAAGTTGTCTTACACTGTTTTTTAGAGAACAAAAGCTAGGATTGAGAGCAGCTCTAGTTATTCGGAAAGCTTTCTTCTGGGTCCCTTCTTAACGGGAGAGGAAGAGCATGCAGTGTTAAGAATAGTCAGATCAGTTTTGGCAAGAGGCAAACTTGGCTGTGGACTTGATGTTTCTTGCCTACATATCAATTGTCATCTCCTTCCCTTTTCTTCTCCCCGCTGCAACATTCTGAGATTTGTAAGGATTGAGGGTTTTTTTCTTTTCAAAGCAGATTTTGAAATGTTTTTCTGCTTAGCATTTCTCTTTATCTTCAGTATCTTTGTCAAATAAAGAGAATATTCTTTTTTCCCCCTGAGATAGAAAGAAGAGTGCCTTCAGTGACCAAACTGATCTGTGTGTGTATGATAAATCTGTAGATATGATTTCAGCTCTGCTAGAGGTGGGTTCTGAGACTATTCACATTTTCTCCCGCAACCTCTGACTTTAAGACTGGAGTAATGATGCGCGTTTTTGTGTATGCTTTATATTAAAATCCATGAAGGCTTCTCCTGCTTTAGCCAATGCAAAGACACAGATTTTTCTATTATTATTGACATCTTCTAGGATGTGTCAAAAATCCCTGTCGCACGAATTGCCTGTGTGTCAATATCCACTCTCCAGTGCCTTCTATCACTGCTTCAGTTACCCTCTCTGAGAATGAATAGGAAGCAGACATGTTCCAAATTCTACGAACAGAATGTTTGCTCTTTTTTGCTTTTCCAGAGTGGCTTTAGCCAGTGTCGTCATTTGCAGAGATCAAGCTCTGATCTGCAGGAACTCTATCCTGATTGGCTACCAGGCATTCATAGCGTAGCCCTGTAACTAAATACCAATGTATGAAATGGTTATTGTTCCCAGGCGGGGTGGTCCTGGGCCAGAGCACATTCTTTGTGACTGCCCTGGGAGCAGATGGAAGCTGTAAATGTCCCTGCAGCCAAGTGGAATAAACATGAGCTCCTATAACCTCAGACACAGAGATAGAAAGTGGCCTCCTGGCTATGGTTTGGAGCTGAGTGCTAATCAGCAGGTTGGCATTTAAATGAAGCCTCCATCAATCCTTCCCTTTGTGGTCCAGGAGGTTAAGACCTACATCTAATATTTACCATTATGATTGGATTTGACTTGCTCTGTAAATTAGTGTTATTCTCTTAGGAATAGATTTTTAATAATGCTGGCTCATTTCCTCCCATCTCCTCACATATAATAGGGTTTAGTCTGACTCTGTCCTTTCATTCTGGGCAAGCAAAACCCATCTTACATGTTGACAGCTCTGTAGACCGTCTTAACTGAGAAAGCAAACTCCAGCGATTCCGTGTGTGGCATCATGTTAGGCAACACACACATCGACACCAAACCTCTCAAAAACCTAGGAGGTGGAGGAGCCTCTCATTGTGTCCACTTCGTGGAGGAGGAACCTGAGACTTGGTGCCACAATAGTTAACCTCCGCAGGTTCCCACACTTGGTAATCAGTACCACAGCGGTGAGAGAAAAGACCTCAGGCAGGAACATAGCTGCCTCAAGCTGCCTCCAGCTCTGGTGAGGTTTTGGCAAAGTGGCCTTCAAGTGCCAGATGTCCTGGGAAACACAGGCATGACAACCAGAAGCCCCAAGAATTCCATAAAGAGGAGGGAGGAGGAGGGTGGCCATACGTGTTCAGTGGTTCTGCTCTCCATGATTCCATTTGGATTATCCAGATAGGCCTTCCTGCAGCCCACTTTTTAGGCCACTCACTAATGGAAAACTATGCTAGCAGAATTGATAAATGCAGTTGAAATTTTTTCCTAAATGCAAATTGGGTTCATTTTCTACTTGTTTTTAGCCGTAGTGAATGTTTTCGGAGGTAAATATTTATTGAGACCTATAATTTGACAGGTCCAGTTCTGGGTCTTAGAAACACCAGAAGGACAAAGGTTCCAGGCTCTCATTTAGTTATCTTTTAATGGGGAGAGGCAGGAAATTAACACAGTAATCAATAACTAGAAAGCAATGATAAGTGTGTGTTTTTTTAATGAGCTTTTGAGTGGAATTGTCTCTTAGTTTATTTTATTAGCATGTTACTTTCTTTGATGGGAGAAAAGTCCATGTTTTGTCGTCGGATCAAATTAGAATTAATTTACCCTCTATAATTTAAATACTCTGCTGGGTTCACAGAGACAGAGTGGAGACCTTAGTTTTGGCCTTCCAGCTCGTCCTTCTAGTGGTTCTTATCTTGCATTTCTTCTTTTGTTTACATGAGGGGGTTGGACTGAATCTGGTTTTAAACTCTGCTCTTGGAAGCTCTGAGGAGTCCCCTCAGAATCAGGATGGGGAAGTCAGGGGTCTTAGGAGGCCTGCTCAGCCTCAGCCGGAGCAGTTCTGCTATTGTCTGTCATTGGGGTTACCCTGGAGCGGAGAAAGGATCCGAGGGCTGAAAAGAACAGTTCAAAAGCCACTGTTTGTTTATGGGCAACCACCTTGTTTGTGGGAAAATGCCACAAGCAACGTTTAAAAAAGACAGAGAAATGTACAAAACAAGTAGAACAATGGATTAATAGAACATATTATAAAATCTATACATTAATGAGGGGAAAAAAGCAAATGACCCAAAAGACAAATAGGCAGATATATGAAATGGCAACTCACAGAAGAGAAAATGCAAATAGCCAATAAAGATAAGACAAAATACTTGATCTGTCAGGTAATCAGGGGAATACAAATTAAAGCAGTTGGATTTTTTCCCCCCCCTATCCATCCAGTCTGGACAATTTCAGGGTTAAGGTTAGGGTTAGGCAAAAATTAAAAGGATGATTGAATCAGGAGTGGGTAGACTTAGAGAAGTGAGTACAGTAGTCCCTTCTTAATCATGGAGGATACTTTCCAAGACCTCCCCCGTTGGTGCCTGAAACCATGGATTGTACTGAATCCTATATATACTATGTTTTTTCCTATATCTACATTCCTTTTCACTTGAATGAAGCACTTTACGGCTTCTCTTTGACATACCCAAGTTGCCAGTATCATTACTATTGTACTTTGGGGCCGTTATTAAGTAAAATAAGGCTGACTTGAACACAAGCATGGCAATACTGCGACAGTTGGTCTGGTAACCTAGAGGGCTACTAAGTGACTAACGGGTGGTGCGTGTATACAGCGTGGAAACATTGAACCAAGGGGTGATTCATGTCCCGCGTGTGATGGAGTGGGATGGTGAGGGATTTCACCACGCTGCCCAGAACAGCGTGGAATTTAAAACCTATGAATTGTTTATTTCTGGAACTTTCTATTTAATATTTTTGGATGGTAGTTGACCACTGGTAACTGAAACCTTGGAAAGCTGAAACCTGGGGTAAGAGTGGTCTACTGTAGTCACGTATTGTCGGTGGGAGTCAAACTTGTCACAGGTATTTTGTCAGTACCTTTTAAAATTGTACATATTCTTTGACTCAGTAATTTTACTACTAGAGTTGGATTCTAGTGAAATACTTGCATCTGAACATACGTTTACTCCAGACTGTTTGAATAGAGGGGAAAACGAACATTAACCCTCAGTAGAAGAGTGAATAAATAAAATATGGTAAATTGACATTGTAGAACACTAGGTAGCAATTTCAAAGAAGGAAGGAAGTAGGTCTCTTTGTGGGGATAGAGCGATCTCGTTAAATGGAGGGAGAAGCACAGTGTAGAATAATAAGTACAACATGTGGCCATTTAAGTGGCGTGAGACATGTTTGCTTCTTATGCGAATATAACATTTTGGAAGTGCTGCGTCCACAGAAGGTCTAAATGAAAAACAGAAAACAGTGGTTATTTGCAGGGAGGAGAGTGGAATTAAGGAGGAGATTAAGGTTTATCTACATAGATTGACTAACATACAGAAAAAAATGGATCCATACATATCTTAAGCAGTTAACAACACATTTGTTTAAAGTGTGTCGCTCTGCCAGACAGACTCTAAGACTAGTGGTCGTGACGCCCAAGGTTCACTTTGGTTTGCTCTGCCGTGGCCAAGCTGCTGATGTGCCTCCAATGGGCCTCTTCCTTCCTGCCACGCCCCCTTCCTCCCAGCTTGCCTGGACTCCCTCCCTCTCTCTTCTCATGTTGAGGGTCTGCCAGCTGGAGAAATTCCTCCCTTTGCCCTTCCACCCTTCTGAGCACTGTGGGTTGGCAGGGGAACAGCAACCTGCCTCCAGAAAACTGCTTCTGTGAAGGATGCTGTGAAGCGTGGGGCCTCTGCCATGGCCCGGGACCTTTGCCACATCCCTGGCCCTTGTGCCCAGGGATGGAATTCAATTCTTGTGTTAGGACCAAAGGACTCCCACATGCTGAGCCCAGAGATACGACTGCATCAAGTAGACTCTGTCACAGTGTCTTGAATGCCTAGTGAGTGTAACATGTGAAAAATACTAGGCTGCGGTTTCTGAATTCTTGGATGGGCACATTCCTTCTGTGCCTGGGTCCTTAAAGTTTTGATATGAGCTGGGCTTTGGATTTCTGTATACTGACCACTCTGATAAGCTCTGGAAATTCCACAAGCCCGTTGAAGGGTGAATGTTTTAAATATGGACTTGTTAGACTCTAAATAGTCTGAAGCAGATCACACACACACACACACACACACACACACACACACTCACCACAAAATATGGGCTGAATGTAGAGGCAGTGACAGAGTGGGAATTGTATTAGGAAAATGACTCTCGCCCCAGAAATACTTGCAGCGAACTCG
Organism: Hipposideros armiger; assembly: GCF_001890085.2. NCBI lineage: Eukaryota > Metazoa > Chordata > Mammalia > Chiroptera > Hipposideridae > Hipposideros > Hipposideros armiger. Next base: position 2,544,471 of record NW_017731467.1, on the reverse strand, counting down.
GTGCCCTGGAGACTCTCTAGAGGAGGGACGTAGGGTGTTGGTGGAGGGACCGCATTACGAGTTTGTGAGTTTTCACTAATCCACATATTCTATTTTGTTCCATTTTGCTTTTTTGAGATGGAGAAACAACAGACTTGAGGATGGAGGAAGGCTACCAAGATGGCAACTTTTCCAATAGGAACCTTTTCAACAGCAGAAAAGTACCATTCCAGAGATCTGCAGAGCCTGCTCCCTTTGTCTCACTGTGCTCATTATCTGTTGCCCATTGTTCTTTTGGAACAATGGGGCTGATTTTTCCATACGAATCTGACAAAATTAAGCATAGCTATACAGAGAACTGCCAATTAGGAAGACAAAGTTGAGATTGCCACCAGCGCAAATGCAAAGGATTGCACGCAAATACTCTGTATTTCAGAACTTTGTCTTCTCTTTGGTTTCAGCCAGCTTTATATGTGTGAGGTTTTTAAAAAGCTTTTTCTAAACAAAAAATAAAATGGATTGGCCTACCTGGATTCGCACATAGCTTTGAAAGCCTGCTTAGCTGAAGGGCAGTGAGAATGAAATTAACCTCAAACACACAGTGGTGTTTGGGGGCACATCAGCGGGAAACAACCCTGTTTTCCAAGCCTGGGTTCCAGGGGTGCAGCTGTTTTGGTCCATTTAGAGCAGTGGGGTTTGGATGGAGCCGGTAATGCTCATGCAGACTTTCCTAAACAACACAATAAAGTTGGGTTGGTCAAGACCAAGTTCTAGGATTTGCGAGGTAGTGGGCTTAACTGTTAATTTGCTGGTTTACAGTGTACAAAGCATGTTAAATTATTGGAGCAGAAGCGAAGGGTGAGTATTTTTCCAAGCATAACTATAGTGGTGTTGAGGTAAGAAACATCCAAACCTGTAGAGAAGTTCAGTGAGTTTATTTGAGCCAAACTGACAACAATTGCAGGAAGTAAAATCTCAACAGATTAAGAAAATGCTTTGGAAAATGGCAGTTTTAGAGCTTATTTTATACATTAGAATCAAAGGAGATGTAGGGAGGGTTACATGAAATCCACTGGTGGTAGTTTAAAGGGGGTAGGAAAAAGCAAACGGGGCGGGAAAGGGAATCTCTGGGATTGGATAAAAAAGGAAAAAAAGAGACACATACTTCTTTTACATTTGTGGGTACATGCTAGTTAATAATTAACATTTACAGCACATGGAGATAGTATTCGGAGCAAGATAACAATGAGGGGTTCTGTGGTCTCATGCTCTGGTGAGATCCAGATAAAGGGATTACTCTGACATTCCAAGGGTATGTTATCATAGATGCAAAAAAGACAACAGACAGGTTCACTTAAGGTAAAGATTGACCTTTGTCAAGGAAGCTACAGGCCAAGGATGTGACTACTGGCCATGGTCCGCTTTTAGTTAGGAATTTTTTTTTGTTTTTTGAAGATTTTATTGGGGAATTGGGGGAGGGGAACAGACAAGTTGCTATTCTTTTGTTCTTCAGTCTAGTTGTGGAGTATGTCGCTTCACTGGCCCATGTTGGTATTATCATTGCCCTCTTCCTGAGTGAGGCAGTCGCTCACTGGCTATTGGACGGCCACTCATGGCAGCTCACGAGAGCTCATGCCTGCTGCCAGCCAGCCCCACTGCATCCTATGCCGTCACCGGCAACTCATGGCAGCCCAGCTCCAGGTTGAGCTGTTGTTCACCATCTTAGCTGTAGAGGGCGCAGCATCACTGGCCCTCATGTGGGATCC
>NW_017731467.1:2534922-2538351 GCF_001890085.2 Hipposideros armiger | reverse complement strand
CCAAGCTTGCCTCTGACCCTCTCTTCGGCTCCTCCCAGGTCTGTGACAGAAAGGTAAACAATAACTAGACTACGCTAGTCACAGAGTGTATGTGTGCAGAGTGGTATCCTCGGGAGGGGCTTGTTAGTCCTTACCAGTTCCGGTGGTAACCTTGGGCAGAGTGAGCCCATCCTAAGTGACTTAATTGCCTCATCGAATTCCTATTTGATGTTCTCTTGTGGTGCTGTCTTAAACCCAGCTGCCCAGGTCACAGCTTGGTGCTTGCCTGGGCTTGTCCACCCTGGCTGGCAGTGTTTTACACTTTGGTCTTTACCCAGCTCCTTTCTCTATCTGATGAATCATGTAGAATCCATCCCCTCAAAAAAAGTTTATTGAGCACCTACTATGTGCCAAGCCCTGTGATATATATTAATAGGATAGAGGCTGTTAAATAGATGAAAGCTATGATTCTCACACACTGGTCTAAATCTTTAGATGCATAAACATTTTTTAACTCTTCATTACAATAATCTTCTAAAAAGTATTTTGCCAATTACTAAGAAAAAAACTCTGCTTTTGCAGCGATAGTTTACAACTGAAAGACGTAGCAAAAAAATAAGTTTTATCTTCTTGTGTTGAGAGAAGGTAGAAAAATGAAAACACAATGCAAAATACAGATGACATATTATAGAATTGTACACTTGAAACCAGTATAATTTTACTTACTAATGTCACCTCAATAAACTTAATAAAATTAAAAAAAAATATTTTATCTTCTTCAGTCAATATTACTTAAAATGAGGTCTATGAATGTATGGATTCTGATAAGATTTTTTTCCCCCTTTAAAATAAGTCTATACATTACTCCTGTGTGAAAACTGCTTGGTTAAAATATTTTCCCTCCCACAGAAACATATTTATATTTTAAAATACTTTCTGAAATAAACCTAAACCAGTGGAATAACTTCCCCCTTGGAATTTAGGGCCCCGGGACTGTGTCAGACTGATACAAAAGGTATTTCTGGGAAAGGGAGCCTCGGATGTCCATATCATAACAGGAAAACTATGTCCCTGCCTCTGGAGAATCTGTGGCCAGCTTGGGCTGCTCTGGTCTCCTCTGTGACACTTTCCCAGCCGCTTGGTATGCTCACCTTGTCCCCTCAGCCCCTGGAGAGCTGTGTGCACCTCTGTGATGGCTCCTTTTCGTTGTCTGATGGTCAGATGTAAGTCAGGAGTAACGTGTGTTCAGAAGAGACACTGGCTGAAGTTGCACCTGAGATCCCAATTATGACTGACCGCAAGACTCCTTCCCTTCCTTCAAGGTTATTGAGTGCCTTCTATTGGTGTGAAGATGTTTTCTTTTTCTGGGATTAGGCAGATTAACAAGTAGTGTGCCTCAAGTCCCCAACTACCAACAGATCACAATCTGTTAAGTACAGAAGAGACATTAAATACAGAAGAAACATTCAAATGATATAAAGTCCTTTTGTGTGACTGTTGTTCAATGTATGTGTTGTCTTCACCCTTTGAAGGTGCAGACTGTCATTGTTCTGAGAGCTCCTCTATCCCGGGCTCCTGTGAAGCTGAGTACTCACCTTCCACTCTGTGGTCTATAAGCTCGGGGCTCGGCAGTCCTCAGAGACTCGCTTCTGCTGGCGTGTGTTGTTCAGTGTGAACTCTGCACCCCTCTCACCTGGGAAAGAGATACTCATGTGCACACCGTGTGCACACTGAGTCTTGCCAAGCCAGCTCTCTCCCACCCAAATCTTTCCCAGCTCTTTGGGAATTCACTAATCCCCTCACCCAGGATAGCTTTTGGGGTCAGTCATAGGGCTAGAGGGAGACTCTTCTGTAGTGGGAAGGCAGCGGACTTCTAGCACTGTCCTAGTAGATCAGCTTCTTGCTGACCATCCAGCGTCAGGAACAGCAGCTCCTGTCTTCTGTGATAAACAGTGTTGGCTTCAAGGTCTGGGGTGTCGTCACAGTTTTCCCATGTGCTGGCTGTGTAGCCTTGGGTGAGTTATTTCGCTTCGCCAAGTGGGTTTATATGTAAATGGAGACTAATAACTGTGCCGCCCACTTGGATTTGTTGGTGGGCTTCCATGAAAGAATGGACATGGAGCCGATGCCACGCTGACAGGTAGCACACAGTGAAAGATATAGTAAATGGTGCGAGAATGGCAGCGGGGGAGCTATTGGGATGGGCGGCCGTGTGCCTTCTAGTGGCTTCTCTCGGCTCTGGATTCCAGGCAGGTGTAGATAGCACCGGCAAACCAGCCTTCCGCGGTCCTGGGACTACAGTAGGCAGCCAGGAAATACTCATGAACACATACAGCCTTGGCTGACCTGGTTTACGGATCTGCTGACTCTTACCCTTTCCATATGGAAAGCCGTCTACATGTAGACAATATTGTAAAGAGCTCACTGTTTATTGCTGATGGAAGTCAGACTTCCCCCCTTAACATGAAGGTGAAAAGCAAAGGGCTTGGGGCGTGGAAGGAGGGTGAGCTCCAGGTTGCCCGAGGTGGGGTCTGTTCTCCTGAGAACAGAGTGAGGCCGGGTGGAGGATGGACACAGGCTCCTGAGGGGCCTGGCCAGCCTTCCACACTCTCCATTTTGTTCCTGTTGTTGTTGTTGAGCATCTGTCTGCCTTGGCTTGAGGAAGCAAGGCCCTGCCAAGAGGAAATGAGACTGAAGGCCATAATTAGGTGATTTCACGTGTAAAATGCTGTTTTGTTATTTCTTGGGGGACAGAAGGTAGAAGAGTATGTTAGCTCCAGGAGTACTGAAGCTATCTTAATTATGACCTTGAGGAACAGCTAGCTTAGGTCCCTGAATTTTTGTTTCCTTATCTGTATAATGGACTTGCTTGTATCAACCCCCTACTCCTTGGAATAATGAAGCCAAGTGTTCTCATTTTTTGCTGGGCCATAAGATTTGTGTTTGAATGTGGGGTGAGGAGAAGGGAAAAAAAACCCATCAAGAATACTTGGAGAGATTGTTTTACTTATTCATTTTCTACTAAAATATGTCTTCATAAATCTCCCTGGACAAATGCTTACTCTTTGTAGTTAAAAATAGTTTGATAATTTTCTTTAGTTTTGCCCAAGCACTAGCCAGTTTAGAAAAGGGGACAGGGAGTTGGAGGTAAGAGCTGACCTCTCTAAGAACTTTCTACTTGCCAAGCATTTAAAATATGCATTCAGGTTACCTGCTATAAGAATAGGTGACTTTGTTACCTAGATAATTTTAGTTGATCTTGATTTTGCCTGTTTAAAATTTGAGAAGTTAATACTTCAGTCAATCTTCAGTGCTTTTGTGAGGGATATAGTGTTAGGGACAGGCCCACATCTGTCCTCCTAGGGTTTTTTTGGTGTTTTTTTTTTTTGTTGTTGTTGTTTTAAAGATTTTTATTGGGGAGTTGGGGGATGGGAACAGCGCTGGGGAATT
>NW_017731467.1:2524987-2532032 GCF_001890085.2 Hipposideros armiger | reverse complement strand
CGGGTAAATACAATTGGGTAACAGCCTTACCCATTTTGGAGATTGCATATATTTAATACCCTGAAGACATTCTGTGCTTCCTTCCATTTTATTTTATCTTGGTTTCGTGCTGATTATTTCTGCTTGAAATCTAAGCAAAAAGCAGGAATGGGGTCATAAGAGCACAAATTTAAGGGCGCAGGGACATATGGTTTAAGATGCTTCTTGATATCAGTTGGTATTTTCTATGCTGATTAGAAAGAGAATAAGAACATTTTCTTTTTCTATACATAGTGGAATACAAGCTCCATACATAAGCAAGATCATCTATTACAAAAAGCTTTGTGGCTAACGTAATTAGTCGTATGAAATAGTATATTTCATATACTAATAGTATACTATTCCGTGTATAAATAATATAGCAATATATCTGAAATAGTCATGTCTACCTCTGATATTCGCTTTATTAATTTAATTCGCACACATTTAAAATCTCATTTAAAATTTAAATGACATATTAATTTTGAATATTCCTTTTCCCACTTATGTAGTTTATAAAGCAAATTTGTTCAAACTCAGAGCCACATTTTACATCATTAAAGTCAGTTTTTTAGGGTTTATCACCTTCACCTCCATCTTTATGATTTGAAAGACAGCAATTTTTTATATCCGTGTATAGTGCTATCTCTTATCCAAGGCAACAGTATTCATTCACATAACCCTGGCACAATCCTTTCTCCTGTAATATGTATGTATGCATTTACTATGTGCCAAAAACTGTCATGGGTGCTTTACATGTATTAATTTATTTACTCCTCAGAACAACCTTGTGAGATAGACACCTCTATTATCTGATTTTACTGAGGGAGCTAAGGACCAGAGAGTTCAAATACCTTGCTGAAAGTCACACAGCCCATGAAAGGGAGAGCCAGGATTCACACNCACACACACACACACACACACACACACACACAGACACAGTCACACTAGGACCTCACCATTTGGGAGCAGGGTTGCATTTGATGATGGATAAACAAATATTGGGCAGAATGGAAATGTCCAGTCAAGATACCATAAAGCCAGGAAAGACTCAAGACCAACCTTTCCCGGCTTCTCAGTTTCGCGTTCCTCAGTTTGCTTGCCCCCCCCCCTCCGCCATTTCCCCCAATCACACACATTTTGTGAATTGTTCTATTGTTTGTCTTTGAAAAGATTGATTTATACATTTGCAGAGAAAATCCCAGTCTTTTCTTCTTAATGCTATAAAGTTGCCATTTAATGAGGCATTCGAAAGGCCACCCAGCCACTTGAAATCCGAAGTGTCACACTGAGGGATTGTTACCAACAAGTATTTACATTGGGGCCACGGTTTTACTTTCTCTTGGCGATTGATTAATTTACTGCAAGAGCCAGTAAATCCTTGGCAGATGAGGAACAGATTGGAGGGGAGGAGCTTCTGTTTGGGCCCATTTTCTTTTGGAATGCTTTTAACACTTGGCCCCTGGGGAAGATTGTGTCCTTTTGTTTTGTTAAATAGTTCAAGTTGGCCATTTTTTGGTACTGTGTGGAAAGGGCTGTCAGATGAGCAGAAGGAAGTGATTGGGTCTCCCTGATCCCTGGATTTGCACAGACCTAACACTCTTGTTGAGAGAATATTTGAAAATGCATTTTTTAAAAAGTTGGACTGTGTAAATAATGGATTAGATCTGAGAGGGTGATCTGAGTATAACAGGCGGGGGGCTATGGGAGAAAAGTTCCTCTCTTGCTAGTGCCTGTTTTCTATGTTGGGAAGAAAAACTTTCGTTTTCTTTGAAGAATTTGGGAGAGAGGCTGGTCGTGGCATTACTGTGTCCGTACGAAGAACTTCTCTCTTTGTAGGCATTAAAATATACGTGGACTATTGCCTCCTAAGCGTTTAACAGGGCTGGTATGTTCTTTTCAGTTTTTTATGGAGAGAACTCCAAGAGAGGCTTGAGAACAGTGCAGTCCGATAGAACTTTCCAGATGATGGTAATGTTTTCTGCTTGGGGTGGCCAGTATGATAGCCATTGGCCACATGTGGCTGTTGAGCCCTTGGACTGTGGCTAGTGTGACCAAAGAATTGAATTTTAAGTTTTCATCAGCTCAGGTTTAAAAAGCGGCGCGTGGCGAGTGCGTATCATATTGGGTGGGCAGTGCAGCTCTGGAGGGCATTCATACTTCTGAAGAACTCTTACGTTTGACTTTCACAGCCTGCTTGTGAGGGGTGGAGGTCTGGTAGATAGTCTACTCCCAGGAGGGAAAAACGAAGAAGTCGAGACCCAGAGAAGCCCAATGAGGGGTTCAGATCTAATAAACACAGCAGAGCTGGGACTGAGGCCAGGGCCCCTTCTGCCTTGACTCCCACCTCTGACAGCCCCTCCAAGCCCAGCTTTAGATGTTAATTAGAAGTACTACTTAGCAGGGGACCCGACCACAAAGGAAGTCTTGCTTAACATCTGGAATCTTGGCTGTGGGCTGTGTATTTAATCTTCTCCTTTAAAATCAAACAGGCTTAATGAGCAGAGAGAGCTGGGAAATCCCTCTGGGTCCTTAAATCCAAGGAGGGCTGTCTGTGGAACCAGAGGAAATGGGCCAGACAGGTGGAGTGCTCCCCTTCCCTCCGGCTGTCTTTATGTGGCCCTGTCTGTGGCAATTACAAGAAGGGAAGGCCCCTAGAGACTTGTGGTTCTAGTTTCCTATCCTTACTGGGCTGTAAAACGGCCAGGCATCGGGACAAATGACATACACTTGGGTAATCCTGAATTTTATCAGTGCTTTGGCAACTGTACTAACGTGCCCCTTGCTGCTGTATAAACCAGAACCCTAAACACCAAGTCCGTTAATTGGTTCCAGCTCCCTCCTCACCTTCTCTGGTTCTTGCCAGTCCGTTTTTGAGCACTGTAAGAAAAGGTCAGGGATTTTTCCATGTCTCGGGGACGCCTGTTGAGAGGGGATAGCTTCATGGGCCAGATGCTGGGCCGTGGAGCAGTGCCATCGAGGTAGAAACAGTGAATACTTGTCAACACTATCGATTCTCAGTAGTCCTGGTGTGGAGTTAAAGGCAGTGTGGCTTTCCCCACTGCCACCAGCACATTCTAGCCGTTGCCAGTCCTGCCCAGTGCCCGGACTGTGCCAGTGGGCTCTGAGAAAGCAGACTCCCTTGACTATTATGAAAGGATTAACTAGATAATTAGAAGGGGAAATGTGCTGTGACAAATCAAAGCTACCATCATGCTTTCAAATTCTTAGCAAAACTAATTTCTGCATTACCTGCTTCTCAGGGTCAGTCTGTATATTTATCTCCTGCCCATCCATCCACCCATCTACCTGCCTATCTACCTAGAGTAACCGCAGCGAATAATGGGGAGATGACTTTAAAAATGAACAAACAAATTTCATAAAACCAATAGCGAACATTCACGTACTGTTGATTGATAGGATGGTCCTAGGATTTATCATATACGTCAGTGTACTTCAGTGACTGAAAGGGGGCACTAATAATTAAAGTGGGACAACTATTTAAAGCCGGATGCCCCCCAGAAAAACAGGGCAAATGGAGTATCTCCTGTGTGCCAGGCACTGTGCTTGAGTTGGGTAAACACAGGTAAAGAAGATCTACTTTTCTTGAGGAACACATAGTCTGGCAGGGAGACAGGTGTATAAGCATATGCAATACTACGACTTAAGTGTTGAAACGGGTATGAACATGGTATTGGGGTGGGAGGAGGAAATGGAGGGGGTAAGGAAGAGTTTCTTAGAAGGAAGCAGAGGCAAGTTAACCTTGGGACTATTGAACTTGTATCTACTGACCAGGTAAGACCTTGCAACTTGCCCTTGGGGTTATTTGTGTAGGCTTTGGTTGAGTCATCCCCGAGATCATCCTAGACCCAAATTACTGCCTAGTCCAACATTGGCTGTGGTGTGTGTTCCCAAGACTAACTTAAATGTATGGGTGATGAATTCTAGTGGCTGTAGGTTGACTTTCCTGTGGAGTCAATATAAAGTGATCAGTTATGTCTGAAGTCTGTCTTAAGGTAAAAGTTAGGTTGTGTAGGTTTGTGTAGGTTTTCATCTTTTTCTCCCTGTACTGGGTGGGGACTGTTGAGTTCCTCAGCAGGGAGGGAGTGAGTGTGTGTGTGTGTGTGTGTGTGTGTGTGTGTGTGTGTGTGTGTGTGTGTTTGCGCGCGCGCATGTGCTGCAGAACTACCAAATTTCAGACTAGTTGAGAGAAACATTGACTTAGGCATTTGTTAGCATGACGTTGCATAGACCCCAAACTCGCAGGTCTAGTTGGATATCAGCATTAGTGCATTAGAAGGGTGCTGCGTGTGGGTGAAATTTGCATTGATGTTTTGACCAAAAGAAATGTAGTCTCGAGCCTTTCAGTCCCCAAAGCTCTGGGCTTGATGGGCTGCAGCTGTGTCTGGTCTGGCCTACTCCTGAATGCGCTGGAAGCCAGGCGTGATGTAGTGTATGATTTCAACAGTGGTCTCCGTCCAAATTCTCCTGCCACAGGCTAAGTAGCATGGATGAGATTGGGCTGTTTCTGACTTGATGTTTTTTTTCCCTTCCCAGTTTTTCTGTATCGCACTAATAAGAGCGTAACTGTTTAAAAAATAATTTTAAAAGGGAAAATTCTCAATTCACCATGCAATATATATTGACTGTATTTGCTTTTCCAAGCTTTTCTAGACCCCTGTCCGCAGGCATACTTATAATAACATAATTATAATTGTAGGATATGCTGATTTCATTTTATTCTGGTTTTACTGTAGCCTGAAATTAAGTTTGGGGTGAGCTGGTGTGACCTGCAGGATTGAATGGCAATGTCCTGAGTATGGCTCTATCCTCAGTTCAGTGAATCCTTAATGATGGATGAGGGAAATGTTCCAGAGGCCTAACCAAAGAATAACTCAAATGCTGAGAGTCTCTCAGGAACTACCTCATCACCCCAATCTTGGTCCACTTTCCTGGTAGCATAAATGCTTTATATCTCCTACTCCCCTCCTTTCTTTTGCCAAGTCACTTTTAGCTCACCAACGTATCTTCTGTTGGGATGTTGGGATTTGTCAGAAAGAGGATCTTCAAATTTGAGCCAATGGAATGGCCTGAAATTCTGCCTGAATCCTTCGATGAACACGTGGTAAATGCCTCTTCCTCTTTTTTAATCAGCCTTGAAATTAACCTGCCTCCCTTTAGAGGGCAGCCCTACCTTTTCCTTTCCTCACAGTCTGCTCCCAACCCCATCCTAAAGCCATGTTGTATTTCTTCCTGGCCTTAGGCCTTTTTCACATCCTGAATTTTTCCTTTCTTCCTTATGGATAATGACTCTGTCGTTCTGTTTCTGTTAGGGAATTAGCTTTATTAACCACCAATGATGAACCAAGGGCTTTTACAAACATTCTCACGTGTAATCCATCCAACAACACTGCGAGACAGCTATTTGCAGTTTTACTAATGAGGACATTGAAAGTTGGAATTTAAGAAATGTGCCCAAGGACGCAGAGGCGGTAAATGGTGGGATCCAGAATTGGCTGACTTCAAAACCTGTCATTTCCATGAGGCCAAGCTTGCCTCTGACCCTCTCTTCGGCTCCTCCCAGGTCTGTGACAGAAAGGTAAACAATAACTAGACTACGCTAGTCACAGAGTGTATGTGTGCAGAGTGGTATCCTCGGGAGGGGCTTGTTAGTCCTTACCAGTTCCGGTGGTAACCTTGGGCAGAGTGAGCCCATCCTAAGTGACTTAATTGCCTCATCGAATTCCTATTTGATGTTCTCTTGTGGTGCTGTCTTAAACCCAGCTGCCCAGGTCACAGCTTGGTGCTTGCCTGGGCTTGTCCACCCTGGCTGGCAGTGTTTTACACTTTGGTCTTTACCCAGCTCCTTTCTCTATCTGATGAATCATGTAGAATCCATCCCCTCAAAAAAAGTTTATTGAGCACCTACTATGTGCCAAGCCCTGTGATATATATTAATAGGATAGAGGCTGTTAAATAGATGAAAGCTATGATTCTCACACACTGGTCTAAATCTTTAGATGCATAAACATTTTTTAACTCTTCATTACAATAATCTTCTAAAAAGTATTTTGCCAATTACTAAGAAAAAAACTCTGCTTTTGCAGCGATAGTTTACAACTGAAAGACGTAGCAAAAAAATAAGTTTTATCTTCTTGTGTTGAGAGAAGGTAGAAAAATGAAAACACAATGCAAAATACAGATGACATATTATAGAATTGTACACTTGAAACCAGTATAATTTTACTTACTAATGTCACCTCAATAAACTTAATAAAATTAAAAAAAAATATTTTATCTTCTTCAGTCAATATTACTTAAAATGAGGTCTATGAATGTATGGATTCTGATAAGATTTTTTTCCCCCTTTAAAATAAGTCTATACATTACTCCTGTGTGAAAACTGCTTGGTTAAAATATTTTCCCTCCCACAGAAACATATTTATATTTTAAAATACTTTCTGAAATAAACCTAAACCAGTGGAATAACTTCCCCCTTGGAATTTAGGGCCCCGGGACTGTGTCAGACTGATACAAAAGATATTTCTGGGAAAGGGAGCCTCGGATGTCCATATCATAACAGGAAAACTATGTCCCTGCCTCTGGAGAATCTGTGGCCAGCTTGGGCTGCTCTGGTCTCCTCTGTGACACTTTCCCAGCCGCTTGGTATGCTCACCTTGTCCCCTCAGCCCCTGGAGAGCTGTGTGCACCTCTGTGATGGCTCCTTTTCGTTGTCTGATGTTCAGATGTAAGTCAGGAGTAACGTGTGTTCAGAAGAGACACTGGCTGAAGTTGCACCTGAGATCCCAATTATGACTGACCGCAAGACTCCTTCCCTTCCTTCAAGGTTATTGAGTGCCTTCTATTGGTGTGAAGATGTTTTCTTTTTCTGGGATTAGGCAGATTAACAAGTAGTGTGCCTCAAGTCCCCAACTACCAACAGATCACAATCTGTTAAGTACAGAAGAGACATTAAATACAGAAGAAACATTCAAATGATATAAAGTCCTTTTGTGTGACTGTTGTT
>NW_017731467.1:2517319-2518387 GCF_001890085.2 Hipposideros armiger | reverse complement strand
GGTGCTTTACATGTATTAATTTATTTACTCCTCAGAACAACCTTGTGAGATAGACACCTCTATTATCTGATTTTACTGAGGGAGCTAAGGACCAGAGAGTTCAAATACCTTGCTGAAAGTCACACAGCCCATGAAAGGGAGAGCCAGGATTCACACGCAGCTCGAGAGCACCAGAGTTCATGCTTTTAACCACATGCTACTCTGCTGCACGGGAATCCAGCACTTAAATTGTGAGGTCATTTCCCCCAGGAGTAATTGTTAAATTCACAATTAGATTTATTTCCCCTCTTTATTTCAAACCAATTCTGACCTCTATGAGCATCTAAAATTGGCGTTAGGTCTGAGACAGTTGTATCTTCTCGAAACAGTATTTTGTTGCCAACAATTAAAGTAATTGAAAGAGTAGTTCATAATATAATGATATTGACTCAAATATAAGACAGTGTCCTCTTGGGAAGATAATTTTAGGGAAAAAAATATATTTTGACATATGTGGTAAGTTTCTGTGTGTTAACATGGAAGCCAAGTCAATGGGTGTAGATTAGGGGGATAGCTGTATTATTTCTGGAACAAGTCAGTGGTCACTAGGCACTGTCCTAGGTTGTTCACATAGATTATCAGCTTTTTTCTCTACAACCCTGTAAGGTAGAGAGTATTGTTCCCATTTTGTAGATGAGTCAACTCAGGCTTAGAGAGTATGAGAAACTTACATGATATGTACATGCCTGGCATGATACAGAGATTGGGCAGTGGGGTTGAGATTTCAACCCATGTCCAGCTAACTAAAGCCTGTGCGCTGTGGGTGACCTGCCCCCCCGCAGCCTCGCTGGGCACACAGCACTAGATGTGGAAGCCCCTGTCGTAGCACATGTGGGCACTGCACCGCCCATGCCAGCTGGCTTCCAGTGCCCTTCCAGCTTCCTCTCATGTCTCTGCTTTCTCCTCTGCTGAGCCCAGCAGGACTTTTGGCTGCAAACAACAGACATTCCTGTAGCTACTTTAAACAGAAAAGGATGTATTAAAGGATGTTAGTTAGGTGGTTCACAGAATTTCTGGTAGGGACCAAGC
>NW_017731467.1:2510279-2512179 GCF_001890085.2 Hipposideros armiger | reverse complement strand
AACACACAGAACTGGCTTCTGGGTCTTTGAACCCTGCCCTTCACTGAGCACCATGCTTTCCTTTCCCACTATCCCCTTTGGTGCTTTCTGTGAAGCCAGGGACTTTGAGAACCAGGACAAGTTGTGTATAAAACAGCAGAGAGCAAACTTAAATGTGAAGCAGTTGGGGGGGTTCGGGGGGTGGGGTGAGCAGGTTTTATACAAGAGTCACTATAATCATGACCTGTTGAGTGCCCGTTGTGTGGCTAGCCCAGGGATGCTCTAAAACAAAGATGACCTCTCTGTGTTAGCAAAAACTCTGTAAATGCATAGAACTTTATCAGATGAGGATGCTGAGGTGTAGTGATGTTTGCGCATTATTCACCTAGCTAGTAAGCAGGGAGTGGTGAGTCTAATCCATGGTTGGTTTGTCCACCTGAAGCTTGCTCTCTTTTCACAAAACGTGCTGCCCCCCACCCCCACCCCAAGAGGTTTCATAGAGGACTCACGTAGACCCTCTGTGACTAATGGGACACATTTAAGAGTCTGGTGCCAGAGAGGAAAGAGCATAGGATTTGTAAATTGGCAAACCTATTGGTTGGAAATTTGCATCCCAACTCTCCCCTCTCTGATTTAGAAAAGTTACTTAAACTCTCTAAGATTCCATAGTCACTACCATCAGCCCGCAGTGTGCTCTGTGACACATCTAGCCCTCTCTGGGCACTCTGACATCTCTGTGTTAACTATGCACAAATGGCTGTGGCTAAAGTGACTTTTGGAGCTTTTGAAAGTTTATTTTCTTATGGAGCCTGAAGTTTTATTCTTGCGACTCAGATTATGAAGGCCCTATGCAAACCTTTTTTCCATAGGTCTTAAAAATTAAACTTTAATTGGTCCTTGCTAAGCGGATCACACACTCTTAATTGGTTGAGTACAAACCAAAGAGGTTTTACCCTCATGCCCACCCTCTCCGCTCAGGGACTAGAAGTTTCGTGGGTTGGCTGCTGTTCTCACTGCCAGAACTCGCATTGTTACAGGCCAGGCAGGCACATTCTTGTCTTTTGTTTTTAAACTGTTTTAGATAAGTTTAAGACCTGGAAGTTACCATTGCCTGCTTCCCATGGGAAATCTCCTCTAATTATTTAGAGAAATTCTTCTTGTGGGAAAAAAAGGAGGAAACAAATAACTGATTGTTTGGAGGCTTGTAGAAAGAAATTTCCATACGTGATCCAGCTTCCTCACCGATCCTGAAAGCGGAGGTTTTGTAAGTCAAGTTCCCACCCCACAGACCGATAACGTGATTCCAAGAGAAGATTCCTCCTGGTAGAGATGAGAAATACCTTGAAAGTACAGCTGAGCCCAAACGTGACATTGAGCATATTGTGGTTTTTGATAGATTTCTTCCTCCCAAAGACTTCGCTCCACCCTTCCCTACTGGAGTAGAAAGGCTAATAATTTTTAATCACATTTTTGTAGACGTGGTAAGCTTGAGGGGCTGTATTTTTTTGTTGTTATTTTGAGAGGAATTATTTTGAGGTCTGGAAATTACAGACTGGGTGCAGTAAACCTGTTAAACTATGAGCACTGTGGGGAATTCCGTTGCCACCGTTAAGCTTACAGAAGAACAGAAGGAGACAGGGAGAGAAGGAGTCAGCTAGTTACAGGAAATGCTTTGAAAAAAAAAAACACATTTCCAGTTCCTGCAAGTTTCACCAGCCCTTCTGAAATGCACTTGCAGCCCAATCACACGGTGCAGAGTGTGTGTTCAGTGGGCACTCTGTTTAGGTGTCCTCGTAGTATCATCTATGATGACTGAGCAGCATACTGTCATTGGGTCCCCTTGATCACTTAGCACCTTGGCAAGAGTCGAGATTTAAGCTTATTCTCCTGCTGCATGGGAGCCACGCCCGGAGCACTGCCT
>NW_017731467.1:2501685-2508089 GCF_001890085.2 Hipposideros armiger | reverse complement strand
TGCTGCATGATTCAGCTGAGGGCTTTTGGAATTTTGACTCCGAATGCTTTAGAAAGGGCATGCCTGCTGCAGTCCTTAATACCCCCTATTGCTTTTTCCTGACCTGCTTCTCACCTAGTTTTCTGCACCCTGACAATATGTATGCTTGTAGACCCTTGAGTGATAATAGTAAATGCGGTGTAATCTAATGGTCTAAGAACCCATGTGGCTTGTTCTTTGTTGTGGGGGCTGTCTTGTGCATTGCTGGATGTTTACCAGTACCTCTGGCCTCTACCCACTAGATGCCAGTACCAACCCCTCATGTTCCCCACAGTGGGTGAAATCTTCCCCGGTTGAGAACCACTGGGGTATGTGAAAGCATAGATACTACATGAAGAAGAGTAGTTGCCAATGTGTTTCATGGCGTAGGCATTGATGCTGGCTCAGGAATGGTGTTAGGCACCATGCAAACAAAGAGCTTTATCCTTTGGGCAATGAGAGCACTTCAAGCACATGTTATATTTTTGCCCTCAGTTATCTCTGTGTATGGGATAGATTGGAGGAATAAACACTGAGAAGAGAGACTAGTTTGCAATCAAGACCCTAAAATGTGACAGAATACAGGGGAGGAGACAGGTGAACGATTTAAGAATTTAAGAGTTGACAGGACCTAACCACCAAAGGTGAAGGAAAGAGAGGAGTCAAGGGTGACAGATTTGTGCTTGAGTGACTGGGGATTGATATCAATTAAAAGAGGAAACACAGGCAAAGCCATTGGTTTGAGGGAGAGCCTAATAATGGGTTTTATTTTAGGGCATGCTGAGTGTGAGATGCCTGCAGAACAACCAGCAGGAACAGGGCAGGAGACGGGCAGAGGTCTGGGGCTGAATCTCTGAGAGAGAGAGAGAGAGAGAGAGAGAGAGAGAGAGAGAGAGCGAGCGAGAGAGAGCGAGCACGCTATGTTGGTGTCCCTCTAGATCTCGCCCTAGCCCTCCAGGAGGGAAATCAAGATGGAGACTGAGATGATCTGGTCAGAGAGCTGGAGGCAGCTCTATCCACCAGACACATATGGTCTAACTGGACAGATTCCACAGCTAAGAAACAGTTCTATACATAATTAGAGACCAAAAGGCATGATGGCTTCAGTCTATGCTGTCGAGGTTGAAGGAGGTGAGGGGTGTGTGAACTCTAGGAGACCTTTATACAGGAAAAGAGCCGACTGTAGCTGCATAGAGCTTTCTCAAGGGTGTTTGGAACCCTCTGCATTGATGCAGAAACTGGAAGGGAGCCTCTTGGCGTTTCCAGGCCAGGGCTCTCCCTGCTTGCACAAGCTGCAGGGTGTTCCCAGTCAGCATCGACGTTATCATCTCCCATCACAGAATGCAGAAATAAACTGAGCACCTTGTTTGCTGTCATAACTTTCTGGGAGTTATTTTTGACCAGGAGTTGGGGAAAAGAGAGCAGTGAACCTTAGTGTTTCCTGTTGTTTTCAAGCCATATACAAATTTTATCTCAGGGCAAGTGGTCGTCGTCACTTTGTAGTTTTAATAATATGAAGCATGACAGCCATAGAACTGGCCAAAGGGAAATTGTAAAGAAANAGCTCAGCTCCAAGTCTAGTTGCTGTTTTCACTCTAGCTGTGGGGGGTGCAGCCCACCATCCCATGTGGGAATCGAACTGGCAACCTTGTTGTTAGGAGTATGTGCTCTCGCCAGCTGAGCCACCCAGCTGCCCACCAGCATATTTCTTTATAAGAAACACCTTGTGCACTTCTTCTAAGCTTTTTTTCTATTGCTTTTGAGAAAAATGTCAACTGGAGGCCCAAGGTCTGAAAATAATAGAGACTCGAGGGAAATATGTTGATTAGAAGAACAGTATTACAAGTGAAAAGAACAGGGACCCAAGAATTAGCTGATGGTCTGCTTATCAACTGAGCAACTTCAGGCAAATGTAACTCCTATCTCTGACTAGTTACCTAGCCTGTGAAATTGGAAAACGTACAAACACTAAGACCCTAAGAGTTATTTTAAGAATTAAGTGTTTAAATTCTGGACACAGCATCTGGCACGCAATTGTAAAATTGTAACTTTTTGTCCTTTTAAAAAGCCACAATCCCATTTTGTGGGGCCATTCACCCCACGCCTCTTGCTGCCAATGTGGATTTCTGTCTTTCTTAGTTTGGTATTGACGGGAGTAGTTTGCGTCATCAGGTGAATAAGCAGATCAAAGTTTAACCCAAGATGACTGGGGAAAGAAAACCAAATCTCGTTCTTTAGCTCTCTGTTCACTGTAACCAAGGTTTAGATCTTACACAGTATAAAAGATAAAGTCTATCACAAAGGATCTTAGTTTGCAATTTCTGGTCATCTTGAAGTCTCGATTTGGACAGAGATTGCACTATCTGTATTAATTTTCCTTCTGCGTTCATTTAGCAGCATCAAGCAGAGGAATCATTTGCATTTTAATTGGGTCACTCTCCTTCCCCTCACCCCACTGTCTACCGCTGAGAGCTGGAGCCAGATGTCACTCCCTGCATCTCCGTGACACAGACGTCAATGTCTGTAGCTCTTCTGTGGCTCCAGCCCAACCACAAAGTGCCTCAGTGAACTTCTCCAAGGCCACGCGATCCCAGAACTCAAAAGGCTAGGAAAATTCTTGGCTCAAGTGACAGCGCGTGCAGCTCCAAAACATCAAAAACTTGGAGTTTTGTAAGTTAAAATCACTAATGACAAAAAAATTTACTGCACTGCCATTCCCAGTGATTCATACTAACACAAGGAGTCCGTTCCTAACACAAGGATCTCATTTTGAAAAGAAACATTTTCTAAGTAGATGGGACATGTCTCAGGGGACAACTTGAAATTTTCAGAGGGCAGAGATGTATGTGTGATAGTAACCCAATGACATCTGGTGCCATTGCTAATCCTGTTTTCTTAGATGAAGAAACTGAGGGAATGAATTCAGTGACAAAGATTGATTTTGTTCTAGCCGAAACTCAGTTGAAATTGAGGCAACACTATGTACAGTGCCACCTCTTTTTTTTTTTTTTTTAAGATTTTTATTGGGGACTTGGGGAAGGGGAACAGCCAAGTTGTTGTCCTTCAGTCTTAGTTGTGGAGGGCGCAGCTAGCTCAGCTTCAAGTCCAGTTGCCATCCAGCTGCCCGTCGGCAGCTCAGGGCAGCTCAGCTCTTGAGCTGAGCTGCCCTGTTCAATCTTAGTTGCAAGTGGGCGTAGCCCACCATCCCATGTGGAAGTGAACCGGCAGCCTTGTTGTTAGGAGCACATGCTCTCACCAGCTGAGCCATCCTGCCACTTGTTGGCAGCTCAGCTTGGGCGCAGCTCACTGGCCCATGTGGGAATCAAACCGGCGACCCTGTTGCTCAGAGCTTGCGCTCTTAACCAATTGAGCCACTCCGCTGACCCTACAGTGCCACTTCTTAACACGGCATTGACATAGAAAGCTGGTGAAGGAAACCTGAATTCAGCCTTGCAGCCTCAGTAATTCTGACATGCACTTGTAAGGGAAGTAGGGGCGGCATGAAATATTTACAGTAAGTCTGTCAGGGATTAGCATATGCAGAGACTGAGTTCAGCAAAATGTAGGACATGGAGAAATACTTGAGTGATGAAAACGTGCCTATTGGTTGTGGAGAGAGAGGCGAAGTTTCAGATATTAAATTCCTATTTCTTTTGAAAGGCCTAGGAGGGGCTTCACTGGACACCTTTACTTTCTCCAAAAAGGCACGTTGGATGTTTGCAGAATTGTGCAGTAATGTTAAGAAATATTGGGAAGGTGTGGCACCTACCCTCCTGTTGCCTACACTCTAGTTGGGAAAAAAAACCTCTCACTTGAAATGGCCAGATTTTCTTAGATTGCACCTGTCAAGTCCATGCATCGAAAATGGTGACCCTGTGTGTACGTGACCCCTTTTAAATAGATTGGTTTCAACCTAGCCTCCCCTAGATGTCATCTGTACTTCCCCAGTGAACCAGCCACAGACCTTCTGTGCTGGGTGGTGTTCCCTGAAGAGACAATGAACCCTGAGGCCAGGGGTCTCTTGTATTCCAGCTGATCTTGCTCTGGGCGCTTAGCCACCAGAAGAGCCACCTTTGTCTGAGTGCTGTATCCACACATTTCAGCTGAGAGGCAGATGGACTCTCCACAAAAGCCCTGCTCTCTCTCCAGGAGAAGGACATCCCAGGGTTTGACACTGAAAACACCCTGAAGGCTTGTGAGCACACCATTTGATCTGCTATAAGCCCCAGAGTTTCAAAGGCTGGAGGCTGAGGATGTGAGGGAAGGAGGCTCTGATCTGCCTGTGTGCTTGTGTGTGTCCGTTAATTGATTTTTAAATTTTTTTTTGGTTTCAGCACTTATCCTGGGTCGAAACAAACATTATTCTTCTCAGGCATGTTTTTGAAAAACAGATGAAAGGACCAGCCATATGCAGACAGGTTAATGAGCACTTGGCCTCTCTCTGAGTTTGGTCCTGTTTCCACTCTGTCAGCAGGGAAATTTTCCTTTGTGTGGGGCACCTTCAGACCAGTGCTTTGTTCAGAAACCCTTTATTCAGAGCCTCTTGTTTTTCAGGGGAATTTATTGGAGGTTGATCTGGCAGGGGCTGTGGGCATCTTATGTACATGTGTTGGGAGAACCTTTGGAAAGAGGGAATGGGGCCCCGTGTATGCTCCTGTCCTTGCAATTGCTCATGAAATCTAGACTGAATCCTTGGAAGGCAAATGGCTGGCTTTTTTATGCCGGAATTTATTTTTTCCATTTTTTTCCTGGACATTTTCTAGATGTAGAACACTGTTTAAAAAACGAAAAGCCTTCCTCATTGGTCCGTTCTAGAACGGGGCATTGGTGCCCATGTGGACAGCTGCGGGCACCTCTCCCTGGTGTCATTCAGAAACTATTGGCCATATCCAAGGGTTGACTTCTGCACCCCAATTGCAGCTGTATGGGCTGGGAGAGTGCCTTTGAGTGCCCTCAGTCACGTATAAAGGCCTGATTTCTACGCCCACTCAGTCCCTGATTGCATTTGAGCAAGAGGTGAACAAGTATGCCTCTGCCGTGTTGGTGTTCCCTCAAACCAGGGGCACCGGCTGTCCCAGCCCAACAGGCAAACCATGTGAGCTAGGTGTGGCCTCCTTGTGCCTTCTGATACCGCCTACTGTCCTAATTCAGGTGCATCTATTTTTAGAGTGGGCTCTCCCTGATAGGAGTGTCACTTTTGCAAGACTGTGACCTGCGCGTGGCCAGTTGCTTGCTTCAAGGGTCCCACCTCTGTGGAGCCCTTGTGCCTGGCTGTCCCTGGGCGAGAGCATTTCACTTGGCTAGAGACAAAAATTAAATCCAGATGCCGGGGGAAGGGAGGGAGCCCCAGGATAGATGGCGCGGTTGACTTGAGTGTGAAATAGGATAGAAGTGCACCTCCTGTGAATATCCATCATGATTTACTGAGGGTCCTTGTGCTACTTGTCACCATGGGAGGTACAGTTGTGTGTCACTGTTTATAAACTCAGCACTGTTGGCAAACATGGGAAGAATGCAGTAGGCATGAGAGGAAAAGCCTGATGAAGAGAGCCACTGCCACTTGAGTGAGGGTGGGGACACAGCAGCCTGCTCTAAAGGATAGAAGACACTGGTGTGACAAGGAAGATATGGTCAACCAGTTGAAGGGCTTGGTGGCCACGGTCAGGAGTTTACATTTGCTGCAGCGAAACTCGGCGTCACAGAATTGGGAGGTTGATGGAATTTGACACCTGCCAGGTGGAGAATATTGTAAGCCTGTGGCCAAGGAGAGCTAGGAAGGAAATCAAAATAGGGTCCCTTTCTACTGGAGGATGAATTGAAAGAAAAGAGCTCAGAGCCGAGGTGCCCGTGAGGCTGAAGGGAGCACTTTGCAGAAAGGAGAGGTGTTGAGCTGGGTAAAAGGTGAATGGCATATTCAGCTGCAAATGTCAGTCCCTACGTGAAACATGCAACCAGCTGGGGTGAGCATACAGAGCTCCTGGGATTGAGAAGTTAAGTCAGAGAAAGAACCATCTGGAAATCATTCATGGGCATCTTTCTGGGTATTTCAGAATTCTCCCCTGAGGTATATTTATTATAGTGAGTTTATGGAAAGAACAAAGAAAGACATCCACGGTTCTCCTGAGGTTCTGAGTCTCAGAGAGAACCTTTCCTTGCAAAAAGCCTAGCTGATAATGCTCATTCAGGCTTCTGCTTCGATTTTTAGAGCAGCCTTAGTCAGTCGTTAGACTTCTTTTTTCTTCCGTATCTTCATCAATAAAACAACAACAACAACAACAAGAGGATAACTGCTTGCGCTTAACCTGGCAGGAAATAATTTGGAAAAAGAAACAGAAAAAGCTCTTGGCACTCCTGGAAACTCTCAAGTGGAAGCCCTGACTTTGGTG
>NW_017731467.1:2498944-2499675 GCF_001890085.2 Hipposideros armiger | reverse complement strand
CTCTTTCTGAACCTTCTAGTGTGTGTGTGTCTACAATCTACGCACATCTGGGATGTACCTCACTCAGTGGAGCCATCATGGGATAATTAAACATCTACACCACCCGAAGGTCCTGGAAACTGAGTGAATGGCAACACTTTCATTATTTGACCATATCAGTGTAAGCAAAAATAAAATATAAAGGGTTGAAAATCCCAAACCCTGCCCATCATTTTTGTTTCCTTGTGTGATGCCTTCGTGGAATTATGATGGTGGCCTTTGTCACTCTTATCCAGTCCATATTCTTCCAGCAATGTGGGCAGCGGTCTGACCCCAGACCTGGCTGGAAGCAGTCATTTCCAGAATGCCAGGTAACAAGCCTGCCATTTGGCATGTTCTGATTACTATGGTGGTGCCAAGTTAGGTGAGTTGGGCTAGAAGCAATAGCCCCCAGGTGCAGCAACCATGAGGAGTAGCCCACTTTTCTTTTATCTGCCAGGGGGGAAGTGTGGAATTGTGGGAAATGGCAAAAGCTAGAAGCAGCCTTTAAAGGCTTTACTTAAGACCCACTTCCTCTGGAAAGCCGTTCCTGATTACCAGCGCATGGTGACACCTCCCTGTAGATATCCTGAAGCCCTTATAGCTTTCATCCATTGCTTCTCATATAGCACATTGCTGCCCCGCAGTGGTGACAATCTTTTCATATGGGCAGGGTCTTGTCTGCCCAGCAAGTTTGAACAACATGTGTGCTT
>NW_017731467.1:2458000-2494864 GCF_001890085.2 Hipposideros armiger | reverse complement strand
CCGTCCTGGAGTTTAAGTCAGGAAGATCCACGTTCTAGCCTTAGTACTCCCACTAATGTGCTGTGGCCATGGCAAGTTGCCTCATCTCTCTCTGGGCCTGTTTCCACATTCACGCAATGAGAAGGAGAAGTAAGCAATCCTTAGGGTCCCTCCCAGCTCACAGGGAGGAAGGCACAGTGGTCTCCTAAGCCCAGAAACCAAGGTGGGTGAGAAGAAAGCAGAGCTCTAGGCTCCTACCGTGAGCAGTTTGACCAAAAACTCACCTGCGCTGAAAGCTTGGGTGGTTAGATATTTCCAATGGCTTACATACTTGCTGTGTTCTGGTATGTGATGCATGGCTAGTTTTGTGAGTAAATGTAGCAGCAATTTGCCTTTAAAGCAAAATTATATGATTTATATTATCCACCCTTTGTTGAGAGAATGGGACAAAGAGAGGTAGAATAACTGGTTTCACCATAAATTTTTGGCAGATGTCACAAACGAATATTGG
Organism: Hipposideros armiger; assembly: GCF_001890085.2. Classification (NCBI taxonomy): domain Eukaryota; kingdom Metazoa; phylum Chordata; class Mammalia; order Chiroptera; family Hipposideridae; genus Hipposideros; species Hipposideros armiger. The sequence continues at coordinate 2,494,374 of NW_017731467.1, read as the reverse complement.
AGAGACTATTTTATAGGCAGATTTTCTCTGATCAAGATGAGTTTGGTCATGGGCCAAGAAAATTTTAACCCCTTCCACTCCACCCCCACCCTCAACTTATTTTAAAAAATTTAAAGAACAGACTTCTTTCTCCTTAGCTTAAACTCAGAGCAAGTCCATTCTCCAAAACTGGGAAGGTAAGTCCTGGGAGGTCACCCTTATGATCAACTTTCAGGCCCTAGGACGGCACGTGAAAATTTGAAGGTCTGGGATTTCTGGCTTGGTGCTGGAGACTAAGCGCTAATCTTCCTGTCAGTTATTTTTCTCCCCACCAGTGAAACATCATGTATATATCACTGACTTTGTGTCTTGCTTTTCTTTTTCTCATCTGTTAAACTGGCCAATGAGAAACTATAAAGAAAAAACCTGCCCCCTTTCCCCCCAAGAATGTTGTGTTAGGGTGCTCAAATACTAGAACTCATTTGGAGCATGTGTGGGAATATATAACATTTTCCTTTTAGGAGACATTTTTTTTTAAAGATTTTTATTGCGGAATTGGGGGAAGGGGAACAGACAAGTTGCTGTTCTTTTGTTCTTCAGTCTAGTTGTGGAGGACGTTGCTTCACTGGGCCGGCCCCTAGGAGACATTTTAACCATCTAATTAAAAAAAAAAAAAGACTTTCTTTAAATCCAGATTCTAAGTCATCAGTTTTTTTTTTAATGTATGAAAAATTAAGAAACAATTTTGAAGCTTACAGCACTCTCCATGGTGATTGGGAGCAGCTTATGACAATAGGGTGTTCATAGGAAGAAAATCCATATTGAATAAAACTCTAAAAGAAATCAATAGATTTGAAAAGACAAACATTAACGCAAAACCTAACAGTCCTTCAAAGTTTTCCAGAAGCATGACTTGAGAATAACTGCAAACGAGCAGAGGACATTTGCTCCTCTTTTGTTCAAGGGCTGTCAGTATTTTAATAACAAGAACTTCATTTCCATTTAAATCATTTATATAAATTTTCATAATGTACCATGAAGGCCTTGGGGTTTGTGTCTCTGGGGGATAGATCATGAAAGACCCCTTTTGCTCCAGCTGCAAAATAAGGTGAATTTTACACTTAGTGGAAGTCATGAGATACATATATGTGTGCTGCTCGGGAGCCTACTTTTTAAAATTCTATTTCCTGATAAAATCTTAGGGAGTAAAATCAAATCATATTTTTAGTTGCTGACATTTCTAGCAGGAGCAGATATTCCGAGGGGCTGGCTGATAATCTCTGTTTTTGCTAGTTGTGGTCTGGGATGGAAGAGAGGAGTGTTGTTGGATTAGGGAGGTTGTAGATTTGGTTGGAGTCATCATGGCACGTAGCCTTTATATAACAATGGGCTTCTTTATAAAATTATTTAAGGTCCCAGTTTTTATTCCCATTTGAATGCAGTAATAAACCTGGCCCTTTAATACATACAAAATAGTCAATTCATTGTGAAGTGTTAGGTCACCAGGTGGAAAGTTTTTTTGACCCAACATCGCAGCTTCACGTTTCTAGTGTACATGAACTACACATTTCGATATATTTTTGTTTTTCCATGCCTGAAATCTTCAGTACACCTCAGTGGGCTGTGGGGGGCGGGGGTGTTTGTATAATGAAGCTACTGTGACTCCATCGCCAAGGTGTGCATCTTCTGATGGAAGAGGTGATCTGCAGATAGCTGCAGGAGGAAGCCACGGATGACTTCTGCGAGGAACTGAATCCCGCCCCCCGCCCCACACCTCAGAAAATTAAAGCTGTTTTCAGCAGCATGGTTTCAGTGCGCTCCCAGGGCAAGGGTTGGCTCCTGCTCTTACAAACACAGTTTAGCTGGATGCACTCATAAATGAAAAATGATCTGAGTGCTGTGGGTGGGGCCCTGGAGCTCAGGAGGTGAAGCCAGGAGGAGGGGAAAGAGAGAGACAGAGAGAGAGAAAACCGGCTCCTGAGCTAAGTAGCATAGGGAGCTGGCAGGAAGTCGGAGCACACACTGGCATGGCTCACATTTTTGTTGATAGTTAATATCCCAGGACTTGAAAGAACTGAATGGAGAGGGGAAATGAACCACAACCAACTTTGGAGTCTGTCCTAATCATGCGGCCGTGGCACACAGAGGAGAAAGCTCACCTGATCAGCTCATGAAGCAGGTAGGAGGGGAGACCTGAGCATGAAGAGAATCATATTTTCTCTCTGAGTACCACTGATTTATCTTCCAAAGGTTTATTTATTTATTTTTTTAAGTGTATGAGACATGAGTAGATAATGTTGACATAAGAAACAGACTTAGCCTGAATCGTGCTGATATCTGCCAAGCAAGAGTTTTTCTGTTACTGGTTCAATGACCAAATGACAGTTATATTCTGAGGGTTGCTTTAAAAAAAAAATCACCCCAAATCATGCAGTAATTAAATTAAAACCGACTTAAAAATTAGGAGATGATACATGAACTACAGACATTGTTTTAGAACGAATGCTTTGAAGATAATCAACCAGAAACTGATTTTCAGGCTCGACCATTGCTATATTTTTATATTTCGGAGCCAACAAGGTGCTTGCTAATTTTTGCTGGCTTTTGTATGAAAGGGGGTGGATGTATAACAGCTGTGAAACATCCAGAATTGACTGGGATCCAGAGTGAAGCCTGAATGCACTAATGTTTTCTCCAGTAAGGCCGTATGCCTCCGCTCAGCTTCTAAGTCAGGGAATTGGAAAGTCGAGGGAAAGTCACGTGTGGATTCTGAATATTTGTCATGGTGGGGAGGGAGTAAGGGGCCTCAGGTTGGAAATGGTCTCAATGACATCTACATACTCAGAAGTAGAAACTAAACGGGAAGGGCCACGCGTTGCAGCCACACATGAAGATAATTTGAAGACTGATCTGTGGTTCCTGTGGTTGTTAGCTGGGAATTGTCAGAGCTTGTGATAAGAGAAGCAGAACAGAAGAAAGTCCATCATGTCAAACCCGGGTTTCTGAACCATTTCCAGACCGTGCTTCTGATAGGCGCCTGCATAATTTGGCATGGATTTCTCCCCGAAGGAAGTGTGGTAGGAGTGTTGTGTTGAACCGACATGGGGTAGGTCGGACATGGCATGTGTGGTCAGAGGGACAGGGGTGTCAGAATTAGGTAGAGAACTTGATTTCAATCGAATAGGCCCCCCTGAATACTGGTGCTCTTGGATGTGAGCCTTTGAAAATGCCATATTAGCCGCAGGGGTGTGTCCGGGATGGCAGATGTGGGAGCTGCTTTGCTTAGTGCTTATTGGCTGGCTGCTGTTGTGCTGTGGTGGCCAAATCTTGTGGCTTTGCCATTTAGGCCTGGAGGGCTGGGAGATGCCCGTGCTCAGTTAAGGCAAGCCTGCACCTTATTGCGTGTCTCTTTCACTCTATGGCTTCTCAACCTTCCACAGCTAGACCCAGTGTATGTATAGGGAAGGGGACAGCACCTCCTGTGATCTTGAAGGAGACCTTTTTGTCACCACACCCGACTCTTGTTCTGTCTTGCCTGCTGTCCACCTGTTGGGTGGGTCCCTTTTGTCACCCACCTTTCACACTTGTCCATCCTAGGCACTGTTTGCAGTGAATTAAGCCGAATTGGGGAACAGGCTCCTTTCGCGGGACCATTCTGGAAACAGAGGTCAGCAAACTGTGGCCTGTGGACCAAGTCTGGGATGCCCCAGCCTGTTTTTGTATGTCTCGGGAGCTAAGAATGTATTTTAGGTGTTAAAATATTAAAGAAACAAAGAAGAGTACAGGGCATAGCTGGATATCCCCTGCAAAGCCTAAAATATTTATTATCTGACCCTTTAGAGAAAAACGTTTGCTGACCCCTGATTAATATCACTTATGAGCAGTATGATCAATGGGTCGATGCAGCTACTTAAGTCCTCAACCACTGAGTGGGCTGTGTGTTCTGGAAACTGATTTCAGTGTCGCCATCTATGTTAAATGGCATCATTGCCTCCAAAAGTGTGGATTCATGAGCAAGGAAGTTGAAGGTTTTTCTTCAGGGTCCAAACGCTGGGAAATGAACTATGTATCTACAGTTAGATTTTCGCCCTCTCCCCTCATTGGTGAAGTTGCTGCTGAAGATACCTTGAGACCCACCACGTGTTGACTCTATCCCCTGCCGAAAGACCCTGATGGGGACTAAAACTCTGCTAACTTACACAAAAATGATTCGCTTCCTTCTTTCTCTTTTGAGGACTGAATGCTGGCCATACTTCTACAGTCTAAGTTGGTGTAGCCACTTTGAAAAAAATAAAAAATACGACAGAGTTAAGTGACTATCGTGTTTTCTCATATTTAGAACAGTGTTTCTTTATTGCTCTCTAAGAAAGCTTACTGTAGGCCTGCCAGCCTTACCCGTGAACATGTAATTCTCCTCGACCCAGCACAGTATTTCATTGTTAATGTCATTTCTAATAAGGCAAGAGGAAAATTGTGGCCTTGCTCTTGTGTTAAAACTGCAGGCCTGGATGTGGAGCTGACTTCTGTACGTTTATTGTCCATTGCAGAAAAGCAGGAAAAGTTGTCACCAAAAGATTTTAGTTTAAAAAGAAAAATAAAATGGCTGGTATGATATTTTTTTTTCTCCAGGACATTTCAGCCATCTATCCTCCTGTATTTGGAAATTAGATACTGTTGGTAGAGAAGAATGGGGGTGGGGCCTAATTTGACAGGTGAAAACAAGTGAGAAAAGGATGAAAATATGTACAGTATGGTGCCCCATGGGAGTTTAAGCCTGGAAAACAAGATGGTGGCAGTATACTTGACAAGTTGGGTTGTCATAGCTGGCAAGGGTGGGTCCTTTAATCTACCACGTGAGCCAGGCAGCACCTTTGTCTGTATTTAGAAAAGGGGTTGGCTCTGAATTTAGAGATTAAGCAACTTGCTATTCCTGTATGCACTGGAATTTCAGACAGTCAGAAACCTGATTTGTGTAACTGCTGAAACTCAGCTGGAAGCCAAACAGACTGAGGCCTAGACTCCCCAGGCGTGGGGGCAGTTAGGAATCACAGCATGGGAGGGAATTTATCAAGGTTGCCCAAGAGAGTGTGATGCTGTGTGACCAGACTCAATGGGGCAGGCTCTGGGGTGAAGGGTCAGCTTTGGGTTCCCAGAAGGCCATGATCGTAGAGTGAGTAACCTTTTCCTGCACATGAGTCAACGGTGTACATCTCAGAGCTCTAGAACTACCTGGTATCCCAGGGTAGCAAGAGGGACCTTTCCACTTCTGAGGTGTGCAATCAGGTTGGCTCATGAAGAGTCAGAACAATCAGCCAGGTAAAATGGAGTACAAGCTGATGAGCTAAAATGGAGTACAAGCCATGAACAGGCCTTCATTAGCCAACTGGTTTATAGAATGTTGGGAGGGCTAAGTGTTCTGCTCAGAATCAGGGCATTTGCCCTCTCTCTCTGGCTATCTAAACAGGGAGGGCTGGGATCTGACCTCTTTTATTAGCTTTTTCCGGATTGTGAATGGGATAAAAGACTGAGCTAGAGGTGTACATATGTGTGCAAAAGTGTGTAAACCTAGAGGAGAGGAGCAGCTAAGCAAGAAGAAGTGCTAGTTCTGAGTTACAAAGACAAAACTTGGCAATCATGTCCATGAAAGAGGATCAATCATTTCACATCTTGGTGGTTGGCACGGGGTCCCTTTGCATGGCTTTGTGTTCCCGTACAAGAGTGTCCCTCTTAAGAACATCTGTAGGCAATGCGCCCTCCCACTTCCAAACATGATTTCTATACATTTCCTGCGGCGGGGTCCAGGGGGTGTAGCACAAAATCCCTCTCACGTTGGAGGTCCCGTCTGGATGTCCGTCTCCTCCTCAGTGGCCGGGGAACAAGATGGCACCATTCTTCCTCCATGGACATGCACCTTGCTCTGCTTAGCAAAGGAGAGGGCTGAGTGGCTGAGTGTGCCCCACTAGGAGATCTTATAGCTTTACTGTCCCTGCAGACACATTGCCCCAGGTTGCCTTGGTTTGTTAAATCCAGATGTGCATGGGTATGCAGCCATTCTGCGACTCCACAGACGACCTCAGTAGGGCTCGATATGAGCACGTGGTCTTAGCTTAGATACAAGGTCCCTGCACAGTGAGTCAGACTGTGACAGCAGTTGACCTGGGACTTTAGGTCTGCTTCCCTTTTTGTCATCTGTTCCTGAGGAAGCAATCCAACTATGTTTCACATGCACCAGAGGAACTCAGCACTGAGAGGGACCAAAAGGGATTCCTTTGGTAAAAGAGAAGTATCACCCCATAGTTTGTATTTTTGGAAATTTCCACGTTTGGAGGCTATCAGGTTGGCTTAAAGCAAGACACACATGGACCATCTGTTGTGCCTTCCTAATTTTGACACTATTTTTCTTCCTAAATTAGAAGATAGAAACCAAGTTGGAAATTGGCAGAGTAGGGCAAGTCTGAGGAAAAGCCAGGGTAGCCCTTTGAAAATCAGTTCAGTTAAAAAGCCTCCGGCTTCAGTGAGACTGGGGGGGTGGGGGGGCCAAAACAACAGTGGCAGATTACTCCCTTAAAGAGTAGCTAAGTGGCCTTCTGTGTATACAGTATATTTCTTCAAGCTTTGCCCTTTTAACAAAAACTGAAACATTCTTATAAGCTCTCCTCCCTCTCGCTCCAAAACAGAAGTGGGTCTTGCAGTGAACAATTTAGAAATCCCACCCAAATCAGAGCACACATGGAAGTGCCTAAGCCAGGGGGGAGTGGGAAGAAATTCAAAGGCACAATACTTGACCTTCACTTGAATGGTATGTGTCTCAGGATTCATCATGGTGCTCTTCATGGGCCAGCAGTCTTTTAATTTTGCCATTTGCTGCTGTTCCTGCCCCTTTGGCAAAAGTGTTTGTATTTTCTCCCGCTGACTGGCTCTATCAGCAAAAGGGAGGGTCTGCCTTCCAAGGCACCTCCCTTCAACTTCACTGTGCAACTCTTGGACTTAAGTTCCCAGACGGCTGCATGGGGTAGAGGTTTGACTGCTGGCAATAGGCTGCTGGCTTTGGAAAACATCACAGGTATTGTACTGTGGCAGATGCAAGACAGTTTTGGCATGGGAGCAATAAAGACCTGGAAGAGAAACGGAAAATTACCCCTAAGCACTGCGGGGAAGGAGGTGGCAGAAATGAAGGATGCAGCTTGGATTTGTAAAGCTAAATCCTTTGCACAATCCTTTTTACAGGCTAGAACTTGCTTGACTTCAGTTTCTCTCGCAAGTGAGTCAAGGAATGTTACAAGAGAATGGAACGCTGGGGCTGAGTAATGTACCTGGAGACATCTTGGTACATGAAGATTTTATTGGGGTCCCAATGGCTTGTCCAAACTTTGTGTGGTGGAAATCCTGTTGTTTTCATAATGCTGAGGCATTAGACATTCTTATGTCTATAACTAATTAAACATTCTTAATGAGTTTCTTACGAATACTAAAAATGTAACGTCTCATCTTACAAGTGAGTGGAGTCAGTTATTTCCAGCTCTCACTAGGAGAAGCATTAGTCATCTCTGTAGTGTTCTGGTGGCTTAATTAATTACATTTGTTCCCACCGGGATTTCAGAATGGGGAGAATCTGCTATCAGTTATAATCTTTTTACTGTGGTTTCTTCATCTCTAGCGTCTGGGTTACTTTAAAACCTAAGCAACCTGAAAGCTGAGCTATTAAACCTTACATACAGTCAGTCACCTTTCTAGACTCAATGATAATGAATAATACAGTGCTGATTTTTAAAGTCAATTTAACTCTGATATGATTTGCTATGATAGACTTTTGTTATCTATAGATTGACCCCCAAATCAGTGAGGTTTCCTCTATTTTCAGCCTATTTTCTTTCTTACGATCATGTCTTAGATTAACAGTCCCTGAACTAGGGTAGGTGGAGAACTAGATAATCAACTAACTCATTGTAGGATGTTCAAAATGCAAGGTATGGAAATCTTTTTCAGGTGAGCAAACCTAGGTAGGGAAAAGCTAAGTGTGAGTGATTGGTATATGCGTGCTTGTGTGTGTGCGCGTGCGTCTGTGTGTGTGTGTGTTAGGGAAAAGGGTTGCAAACTGAAATTCATGGCGCTCACATGGACCTGGAGACATGGCTAGTTTTAAGCAAAAAACTTGATGTAAGACTGTGTCTCAAATTTGTAGGTCTTTCTTGTCTTTTGTAAACATGTGGCCCAAACATGTTCACATGATTTGTTTTAGTTAGAGAAATGCCTCATTGTGTAGTAGCGACTTTCCTGGGAGAGTTCAAACCAAGTGTCAGATGAACTCCCCAAGGCTGATGTGTTCAGTTCCATTTTACTTTCATGGCATTTTGGTTAGTATGAGGAGAAAGTAGCCTGCAGAGAGCAGGGTGGATGCCCTGGATGTACAATTTTGAAATTCGGGGACAAATCGATTTGGGCTTTTTATGAAAATGGATCTTATTTTGCGAACCACAGTTGACATGGGTGTGGGAAGTGTTGCTTATTCTTGGCAAGAAAACTACCCTGAAAAGGTGCTTGTGATCCAAAAGACAAGGAGCCTGCCGCGGGCTCTCTGGCAGAGCAGGGGAAATGTCTCAGAACTCCGTGTCAGTAATTTATATTAAACCCACATTTGTCTGGAAGTACCGATGCAGATAGAGAAGGCAGCTTCCTACGAAATGGGATTATTGTAGTTACTCTGTGTAATGGAAGTCAGAATGTAGCCTGGCATGTCTGTCTCAGAAATATTTAGACCCCAACCTACAGGATTTTATCAGAAGCACTTATTAAACATCTAAGTGCTTAGCTTTGTGGTAAGAACTCACTTGAAAGCCAAAAAATGCGGTAGCTATCAGAGAAGGAAATGATTTGACCAGTTTGTGTCCAAACTAGGATCAGATAGACAGACAGATAGGGGTACAACATCTATACTCCTTTTGCAAAAGATTCCCTAAGTACCTCTTCCTCTGAACCTAGATTCTGTTAATAGATTTCAGGGGGAGGCTGTGAACGTGGAAGAAAAGAAAATTAAATGTTTACTATCACTAAACTATAGCTCAAATGTAGTATTTCCTTCAATAATGGATGCAGGAAACAAAGTGCAGTATTAGCAGTCCCCATTTCTTTGTCACCAGTAAACATAATGTGTATTATTTGTAGCAGATAACTTCCAATGTTATTTACACTCGTCACTACTTTGAAAATACATCAGTTAATAAACTTGTTGCTCAATCTTCTTGCTTAATGTGTTATACAGAAGCACGTGGGCTATGATACCACACATTTTAAAATATTTATATTGTATTTCAACATAATTGGTTTTCTCTGTAATCCTAGGTAGTTTATGCATTTAAAATATTATTGGAGACTTTACTAGACATTAGAGAGGTCCATGGTACAAAAATAGTTTAAAATTTTTTAAAAAGAATGAATGAAAAGAAAGAAAAACTGTCTTCAAGGCTAGCCAGTTTGTATTTATTTAGATCTCCATTTACCAGGAGAAAATTATTAACCCAGGACAATAGGATGTGTTATAACCTGTGAAACGCCTGGGGATCTTGATAAAATACAGAGTCTTATGAGGAAATCTGGGGCGGGGCCTGAGATTTCTGTATTTCACAAATTCAGAGCAGCCAGACTGTAGCCCACAGTAATCCCAAATAAAGGCCTGTGTTTTCCAAATTCAATTCCACTAATTGTAATCAATCTTAGTTATAGGTAATAGCTTAACTATTGTAACGCTTGGTTGTGGGAAGAGATGTCCCGGGAGAGGGAAAGTTGGAGACTCTGAAAAGACAAGCAGGTGTCACCTGCTTCAGAGTGTCCTGTGCTCAGTCTTTTGGAGCCCAGAGCAACTGCCAGGCCGAGAAGTGAGCATGGTGGAGGCTCAGGCCTGGGAGAGAACCCCCAGGTAAGGGGCGTGGTAGCAGATGTGTGTCTCCCAGGTGGCTCTGCCAAGGGAATGCCTTCCCCAGGAAGCTGCTGCAGCTGCATAAGGAGCCGTGCCCTGAGCTCTGGGGCCCGTGTGTACCAGGTGCACCTGGAGCAGAACACCGCCACTGCCTGCCTGCAGCCCGTTGGATTTACCATCTGATCCCTGTACGTGCCTTGTGACCAGATGCTCGTCTCTGAGGAGCACTGTATGGCTGCCGGCTTTCCCCAAGGGTGATTTATTAAGTGTGTAATTAGATGATGCAAGTTGTATATCTTTGTGAGATTTTCATATCCATTTGCAAATTAGAGAAAGGTCCTTTGGCAGAGAGTCTGAGGGGGGAAAGTCGCTGTACCTCCAGGGCCCAAGCAGCTTTCTTGGATAACTCCGGAGCCCTCAGTCCTGACCTGCTATCTCTTAAAGGTGTGCTACTGGCTTTGGTCAGACTGCCTAGGTGTAGCTTCACAGACCAGCTGGTAGCTTCACAGGCTGGCCACAGAGGGCCGGACATCCAATTCTGTCCGAATACCAGAGGTTATCAGTCCTCTGGGGACTGATATGTCAGTCAAACTCCCAGGAGACGGGCATCCAAAACCCAGTTTATTCATTCCTAGTGAAGGAAGGACCCTTCCAATAACTAAATATGTTCCTGTTCCCTTTGTTTTTGTTTGCTTGTTTGTTTCTGCCATCTTAGCCCTATTTTCCCAGGAGAGAGGTACTTGCGTATGAAGATGTGCTATGGAATTAGGTCTTAAGAAATGCTCCGGACCTAGATTGCATCCTCTCTCAAGCCTTAAGACCCCTCCTGCTCCCGCCCTGTTTTCTTTTCCCTCATTCTCTCCTCCACCGTGGTGCCCCACCAGGTGCTCTGCTTCACCTTCCATATTTCCAGGCCCTTCCTGCCTGAAACCACAGCTGTTACCCTGGGCTGGATCCAAGTGTTTCCTGGGTCTCCCTGCCTGCCACCCACCCATCTGTGCATCATCTCTGAGGAGCTTTGTGTGTGTGGATGAGGCAGGCGGGACTTCGGCAGGTGCATAGCCATTACAGGGTGACTCTTGCTATCTCTACTCTCTTACTGTTTTATCCTTTTAACTGTTTATTGCTATTTCTACTCTTGGAGCCAATTCTCTGTAGCCCCAACAGTGGTGATCCCAGGCTTAAGCAAACACAGATGACACCTCGTGACTGGGAGAGTTCTCTTTGCAAAACGTGCTGTTTTTATACTAATCCCAAAGAAGACTCCCTGTTAATCATTGATGCCCCTGGTTCCCAAAAGCCTTCCCATGAATCTGGCTTCATCTCAAGAGGTATTTTATAAAATACAGACTACAGGGCTCCTACCCCCAGTACCGGGTAAGGGTCTAGTCGTATTTGTAAAGCATTCCTCAGAGTAACGGAATTCCTCTGATGGTGGCCATCTGTTTCAGAATGTTTTTGTCACTGCTATCCTGTCACCAATGGGTAATGGTGCCTGGAGATTTATTTCTTATTTATACTTTTATTTATGCTTAAATCTGTATGTAATAAATGTATCATCTTCTTCAGATAGAAGCCTTCCCAGATTATTCTTATAATCAGCCACATCTGAAAACCACCCCTGTAGAACGGTTATCTCAGACCCAGAGCCCCCATTTTAGAATGAGAAAAATGAGGCTTCGTGGCTGAACTGGCATCAGGGGGTGCCATCTGGGTTAATGCGTGGAGACCACACTCAATACGTTACTCCTTGACTACACCCACTGTTCTAAGCCTCAAGGGCCCTTGTTTCTGGGGTGTCACATTAGAGCAACAATAATCAAATGTCCATATATGTGGGATGTGGACTGAATTCAACCCAAACATTGTCCCCAGTTCTGGCACTGGAATGTGAGTGCCATCAGCCATCCTGATGCTTCCACAGCTGACAGATTGAGGCCCCCAGAATGTGCAGGGAGCCCCACGCCTTCATTAGACCACTTCATCCTTCAATGCCTCGGCTTCTCCATCTGTGTAAGGAGGATAATTCTGTCTGCTACCACCCTTACAAAGTTGTGAAAATCAAAACGAAGTATATGAAGGGCTTTAGGGGTAAAGTACAAAGCATTATGTCATCTTAGGGCGTTCTCCTCATCACCAGTATTATTATATTACCCCCAAAGACTTCACACTTCTGCTGAGTGGCTCCAAACAGAATCACTACAGCTAGAAGAAATACTTTATTATAACCCAATGAAAGGCCTACTTTAGAGGACCTGGGGGGAGGAAGAATCAGGATTCCCATAGAAATAAATCACTTCTGAATTTCCTGATTAAAGTAGCTCTAATGGCCCATTAGTGCATCATTTCACACCCTCTGCCCTTAATGGCCATTTTCCAGCTGGTACTCCAGAGCCAGGAACCGTTTGGATGAGCGAGTTGGTACATGTAAGTCACAGGATGTTTTTCTGACTGCTCAAAGGCAAGGACTGTCTTTGATGCCTCCCCTGCTGCTCTGGGTGGTGAAAATGCTTCAAGATTTGTCATTTTGAGAATGGCAGGGCTTTCCACCTTGTGTTCTAGACTAGATTAAGAACTAGACAGATTTTATTGTTAACACAAAAGTCTATGCAACTGTGCCAACAGAGAGATATCCCAAGAATGAAGAAAGCTTTATTTTTTTTCTCCCCCAAGAAATGGCATTGCTTAAGAATGAGGGAACTCAGTCCATGGTAATTAACCTTAATGATATTATTATAAGCACCAACCAGGTCTCTATAGAGTTGCTTAGAGAAAACTTACGGACATGGAGAAGGTATACATACAATTAAATTTGAAACAAAATATAAGAAATCAATTCTAATGAGAGAACTGTGTGGTTTAATGACATGACATAGATGGCATGTGTTTATTAGAGGACCCTTCCAGCTCTGAGATCATAGGATTCTATGCAAAAATCCTAGGTTGGAATGGATGGGAAAAGTTCATGGGAGAGGCCATGCTTAAACTGGACCTTGATGCATAAGTAGGATCCGCATAGTCCGAGAGAAAGGGAAGTGCATTCCCAGAGGGTGAGAGGCCAGAGTAGAGGCATGGGAGGCGGGGCTGTGTGGATTGTGTGGAAGGAGCTGTGTGCTAACAAGGAGAAGAGCCGGAGATGAGGCTCACCTGTAGACCCTTGTAGGTTGGTCAGATTTGGTCTGAAACAGAAGAGATTGAAAAGACTTTGGTAATACCAATTGTGTTCAATGGTTCAAGTCATTTCAGTTTGCTCAGAAACCCAAATGCCAGACTGTTGAGCGTCTGCATTAGAATTGCCCAGAAAATTTCAGGGTAAAACAATATGCTGGGTACCACCACCACCGCCGCTACCACCGCCGCCACCGCCCTCCAGCCCTGATTTAGTATTTCAGAGTCTTGGAAGCAATGAGGAATACAAGTAGAGCAGAGAACCTGATTTTTTTTTAAAGTTCTCCAAATGCAGCCAATATTAGGAACTGTATGATTTTTAGAGTTTCATCCTCATGTATGACTTAAAGGCAATGTAAAATAGTTCTTAAAACCTCCCTTTCCCCAATTCCTGTTATCCTAACAGGGTTTTGAGGTTGCAAACAGCAGAAATCAGTTCTGGTTCATGTAAGCAGAGGAGAAGTTTAGCGGCAGAATACAGGCTAGCTCACAGGAGCGAGCGGAAGTGTTGAGGCCTGGACTCGAGAGAATGGGCGAGAACCAAGTGGCCCAGAACACATGGCACAGGAACCATGTCCTTAGGACACCACCACTTTCACCACCACCATTGCTAGACTCCTGTGACTAGCCTTAATCTGTTCCTGTGTCTTCACATCACTTCCTCGTGATCCAGGGTGCCATGCAAGAGCTCCCGGTGGGCCAAATCTAAGTCATGTACTGGTAGACTGGTACCTGGGAATGGTAAGAGAATAAATGTCTCTTCTTCACCACCTCCCATAATAACGGGACCTTCTCCCAAATCCAAAGGGTGATCAGATGGTAGATAGCCATGCAAACTTTCATCTCCCCCACTACACAGGCAAAATGACTTGGAGTTTGTTTCCTCTTTCTCCACCGTCTTTTCTTCTGTCCACACCTTTCTCTTTCCCTGCCTTCCTTCTCTGTCAGTGCCTTCCCAGACACCCCACCCTCTCTCAGGTGTGGCATAGCTGGTAGACCACCAAGTTCAGTGTGATTGGCTTACGGTTGATCATTTCTGTTCATGCAAGTCCTTTCAGCCAGCCTCCCCCAGAATCTGAAACCCTGCCTACAGCATCCCTAGTGGCCTTCCTACCTCAGAAGGCAGCCATTTTCATCACAGAATAGCACTAGGTATTCGAAAAGTTCTTATCTTTTAAAACCATACACCTTCCATGCCTTATCTTTTTCTCATTGGTACTAATCCTATAACCTGTGCCACCCTGGAGTGGTCTACCCCTTTCTTCATATAGTCATTCAGATATTTGTATATGAAGCCATTATATTCCTCTTACCCACCTCCCACTCCCTGTCATTATCTTCCCCAGGGTAAGGACCCTTAGTCTCTTCAGCTGTTCATCATAAGACAGAACAGCCAGTTTTAAATATTGACGCCTAAACTAATCAAACTGTCTACATGCAGTATTATCCAGAACAGGATTAGCACCTCCTTTGATGTGGTCAGTATGCTTTTCTTAATGCAGTCAAATATTGCAGTGCCTTTAGTCGGTTCTCATGGAAATAAGTTGACTGGCCATGAAAACCCATAGGTTTGGGCTAAAGCTATGTGGGACTTGTTTAAAATATCCCCATGGGATCGGATTCTGGCCTAAGGCAGCCATCCTGGCACCAGCATTTAATACAGTTAACTTGATTTGCTGTAGAGAACATCCACACGGCACTGGACGGACTGAGAAGGTGAGTTCTAGGTGGCTGGAAAAATGAGCACAAATCAGCAAGGAAGACTCAGTTTTGTCCACTTTACTTCCAGTAAATGGATCCTTCCTACATAAGCAAATAAATAGCTGACATGCTATTGATGGATGGAGGATGGTATGGGACGACAGAGCGAGGGTTTAGTTTTCAAGAGTATTTTTTGATTATGTGATGATGATAAAATTACTGAGGCATAATTTGCTTACACTCTTTAGCATAATAAATTTTCCCCAATTTCAGAAGAAAGGAGTAAATGTAGTAAGTGTACTTAAAGTACAAAATTGAGTCAGCATGCTAACCTAAGAAAGAAACTAAAGGAAGACCTTTTTAGTTATACCAGTCTATAAATTCTGACAAACACAAGTCATGTGAATTATCACCAGACTCAAGATAAAGAATCATTTCATCACCCTAAAAAGTGCTCTCTCGTAGTCAAACCCTTTCCTCACCTCAGGGCTGGCAACCACTGATTTTTTCTATTGTTTTGCCTTTTCCAGAATATCTTATAAATGGAATCATATCACAGGTAGCCATTTAAGTCTAGCTTCGTGCCCTTAGCATAATGCATTTGAGATTCTTTCCATGTTGCTACATGTATCAATAGTCCATTCCTTCTCACTGCTGAGTAATATCCCATTGTATAGATGTGCCGCAGTTGGTTTTTCCATTCACTCCTTGAACGTGCTGTTACATCAGATAGCCTGTGTTGTAACATTTCATGAAAGAGAGGTTTTCAGTCTATTGGACAGAAAAATTGTTGCTCTTGCCATGTGATCTCTGCACTTCAGTCATGTTAAGTGGCCATCTTTATATCTATTTCCTGAAGTATGGAAAAAAAATGTGAAAAGTAGAGTATTTATTCAGAATATGTATGCTTTCCTTTGCCCACAAGCATTCGCTCTAGATTTTTGTCTCTTTTGAATACAGATCTTGTTTCTAGCTCTTATTACACTTTGAAACAAGTTTAAACCTTTTTTTTTTTTAAGGAATAATCTGGTGAAGCATCTCAAAGGAACTCATCACTGTTTTAATATTATGACTTTTTTATTGAATTGTAATTATTACATAAACAAGGATGCCAGAATTTAAAAATCTCTTAAAGCACTGTTTTTAGTTTAAAATTGGACTTGTTCCACTAAATGTCTACGCTAATAATTTTGAGATAGCTCTGCCAAAAGATATATAGTTATAGCATAAACACTGTAGTCTGAAATTCAGGTTAGAATGGAGGAGAAGGTGATTTGAAATAATTATGTGGTGGGAATGTCTAAATTTGTAACCTCTATATACCTTTGATTTATGATTTTGTAAGAAATAACTTTTAAAGGAAATCTTGGATTTTATAACCTCTATTGAAAACTTGTTGGATGCTAATTATAGCGTGGAGATTTTTCTCTAAAGATTCAAAGCTGACCACTAGCTCTGGCTAGGAGAATTACCTGTTTGCTTTTCAATGGGGGCAATCTTAACTTATTGTATCATCACCTCAGGTACAGTTGTTCAGATTACGTATCATAACCACAGTGCTTACACCTGGCACATGTGCTCTGCAGGCAGTCCTTGAAGGATACTAAGTCCTGCTATCTTCCGTTCCTAGCTATAAATAAATACAATTTCCATCAAAATCTGAAAAGAATTATTTTGGAATCTGAACAGATGAACTAAAATTCATCTGAAAAAGGTAAAAATGAGTAAATAGCTAAGAAATTTTGGGGAAAATAAGAACAGTGAGGAGGAGTGTTTTCTCTTTCACCACATAGCAAACTATACGTTCAAGCGATAGTAATTCAAGCAGTGTGGCACAGGCATTGACAAAGAGACCAGTGGAACAGGGTAGGGAATCCCAAATAGGTCCATATATGTCAGGAAATTTGGTGTATGAAAAGGAGACATTTCAAAACTGGAGAATAAATGACAGTCCGTTTAGTGGATTTTATTGAAATAATTAGCTAAAACTTTTTAGAGAAGAGTATCAAGTTAGGTCCTGCCTTTAAATACATAAATAAATTTCAGATAGGATAAAGAGCTAAACATAAAAATGAAATCTGTGAAAGTATTAGAAGAAAATAGAATATTTTCTAGGGTGAGGAAGCTCCCCTAAGACTATAAATTCATGAAATCATGAAAGAGAAGAAGATATACTAAACTTATGGATGAAAATATACCATAAGATAAAAGTTGAAATGGTTCTGGGGATGGCATGAAGGAGTGATTTTCACGGTTTACCCAACATACTCCACCGTATGAGTTTTCTGTAAGAATGTAAACACAAATCGTGCAGTTTTCTCAATGTGCTTACCACAGTGTATGGACCATGGCAAATATGCATGTAAATTATAGTAGCTATTACTGTTTCTAAACCCCGTCCCTCACAGCGATTCACATTTAGAAAATGTGGCTTCGTGTCTAATTGTACTTTTGTAAAATTCTGTTATGTTTTTAAAATCGTTGGCTGGTTTTTAAAATCGATGCTCTGAATGCATTTTTCTACCACTCCTCATTATTGCTCAGTGCAGAAGGTAAAGGGTTCAATTCCATTGTTAAATGTGTGGTGACTGAGAATACACTGCACTCTGGGGAAGCACATGAGGGAAGGCAGCAACAAGAGGTTGCAAAAGGGCCACAAACCCACTTGCAGGCATACACAGTCTTGTTGATTCACATGGCATACACACAAAAACCACTAGGGACCAGTTTGTAAAAGTTTTATCATCAAGTGCCAAGTTGAGTGTGATCAGCCCAGGGCTGGGCACTGGAGGATGCCCAAGATATGCCCCATGGAACTTCCAGAGAGGACCTGCCTCTCCAGGGGTCTGGGAGAGGTGGAACAGGAAGTCCAACTTTGGCAGACAGATGTTTCTGGAAACATTCCCTGTCATCTTTCTTCTTTGAGACGGGCTTCTTTCTAGCTGAGCCCGTGCTCTGAGATTGGGGTGATAGACATGTGATGCTCTAGAATGCCAGGTTAGAAGGCTGGCTTGCTTGGGGGATAGACAGCCTCTCCTGGGGCTTCAGTGGAATTGACTTTCCCTGAGTATGTGGGCCAGAGCCCTGGGGTGGTATCCAGTTGCCCAGCATTTTCATCTTCATCATGTGGGCGTTCATTCCTTCCTTTCACCAGGGGGGATTTTTCTATGTAGTTATTTGTCTTGTCTCCGTAGGTAGCCAAATAGGCTCAGATGTAGTCACTGTGAACATTTTTCAGGTATTGCCATTGCATACCTCATAGTTTACATCTAAATATCATTTAATTCTCGTAATAACCCATTGCAGGTGAGGAAATAGGCAAAAAAGAAAAAAATAAATTGTTTTAAGGTCACACAACTGGCAAATGACAGAAGCTGGATTCAAACCCAGGTCTGCCAGGCTCCAAAACCTGCATTGTGTCCAGCAAGCAGCTAATCTAAGCCAGCCCACTCCCCAGTGAGCATCACCCCTTTCCTGCAGCCCTGGGAGAGTCCAGGAAGATCTTCCTGGCCAGAGTTCAGCTGGTTACTGAAACAGCGGCTTTACTGGCTCTTGTCCCTTAATTCTGGGGGTTGCGGGGGAAGTATCTCTGGACCAGGAGTCCAGATGGAGTCTGTGATGCTCCTTGGTCTTCATGCCTAAATTTTATCACTTACAGACTGGAGACAATCACACTTTCGTTACCCACCTCACAAGTTCGTAGTGGTCAGCTAGTGATGATACCGCTACTAATAGTGACTTTCGTAAGATGTAAAGACTTACAGCAAAGTAATGTAGTATTGATAATAGCAGCGAGGGTGCTAAGCTTTCCGGTCATGTGTAACCCCAGCAGTTCTGATTGGTCTTTTATCCCTCCACTGATACGCCTTGCCCAACACCGTTCACTTGACCTTTCCCCTACACAGGAGGCTGTGAGTGTCAAACCCAAACATTGTATAAGAAAGGGAACAGAACCCCATTAGATGAAATCACCCATTGGAAATGTGGGCATGTCTTAAAGCAGATATGAACGAAGACTCCTCCCTTCACAAGAACTTTAGGTGAGGTCTGAGCAGCAAATGACTGAAGTCTTTTTTTTTTTTTAATTATAACGGACACACAGTATTATATTAGTTTTGGGTGTGCAACGTAGTGGTTCAACATTTATACAGTAAGTCTAGTTACTGTTACCACACATAGTTATTACGATGTTATTAACTTTATTTCCTATGCTGTACATTACATCCCCATGACTTATTTTATAACTGGAAGCTTGTACTTCTTAATCCCCTTCCCCTTTTCCGCCCCCTTCCCCCACCCTCCTCCCTGCTGGCAACCATCTATTTGTTGCTGAGTTTGTTTCTGTTTCGTTTTGTGTGTTCATTTGTTTAGAAGCCTTTCATTCTGTTATGTAACATGGCTGTCCATGCTCGGCTGACAAGATGGTGGCCCATTTCTAGTGCTACAGGAAAGGCAAGGAGCTACTGCCAAGTTAAAACATGCGCTCTGATAACCTGTCAGATGCCATAGGAGGAAGGACAGAGAGGAAACTGAGTTTGTTCCAAAGCTGAGGGTACTTTAGAAACCTCGGATCATACACGTTGACATCTTTATCGGATTTGGTTTCTTATTAAAAACTCCTCTGAAGTGTGTTTAGTGAGGAGAGAGGCTGAAATGACAGCCCAGTCAATGCCTGTTGGCTCCGACCCAGGGGGAAATCAGTGGTTCGAACTGTGTGGTGCTCACTCACTGCACTACAAGAGCCCACCCTCGGGCAGGAGGTCGCACATCACAGAGCTGTCACCAACAGCCGGCCAAGGCATTCCTGGGCTTCATGTGGTTAAAGGTGGTCATGGAGTCACCTTCAGATGTATTACTGAAAATCGGAAACTAAAGTAATTGTTTAAACATTTTCCCTTGAAATGGTTTGAGAATCTCCATCCACGTGGGTACTGAACAACGGGAAAACAGTTGGTGGTGTGTCCATGACTCTGATTCCCAGTTTATCTTGCAGCCACCACCATGGTTTTGCCCACTGTATGGCCCTAAATCATTACCGCTGCTTGGTAGTATCCTTATTTGCTATGTCTTTACTGAGTCATGGAAGACAAGCGTAGGGGGCCCTGGTGATGGAAATTAATGAGGAGCCTAACAGTGATGGTCCTCCTGGAGATGGTCTCTGGATCTTTAAGTGACATTCATCTGATCGAGATCCACACACAGCAGCTGTCTCTTGTTCTAGCCAAGTGAGCTGCTATGTGCTGGAGGAAAGACCACATTGTCACCCCCGCAATGTATTGTTTGAGGAGAAGTGATTCCAAGTTGCAGCTAGAAATCTCTCATCTTGTCATCTAGATACCAAACATCATACTTTTAAAAGCACACCAGGACATTTTATACAATTCAAATGCAAAAATTCTAAACATTCAAGAATGAAAACTGCAGAGTTGTTTTGTTTTTTTTTCTTTCTATTCTTGATGCTATAAGCATCACACAAGTGATTTTTCTCTGTATTTTAAAGTACATATTAAAAAAAATTTTTTTTTTTAGCTGAGCCATCCTGCCACCTGTTGGCAGCTCAGCTCGGGCATCGAACTGGCGACCCTGTTGCTAAGAGCTCACACTCTTGAGTGAGTTCTTAACCAACTGAGCCACTCGGCCGGCCCTTTAAATATTTTAAACGATGCATGTTAATTTAAATTTGAGTCAGTAAATCACCTTTGTTCTTATGAAATAATCTGAAGTAAATGAAACAGTGTTCATCACTTGTGAAATTGGGAAATTCATCTTGATAGTTTTAAAGATTGTGTTAAAAGGGTTTTAAGTACTTTAGTAGCATATCAATATAGTAGACTTATTTAAAAATCACTTTGTTATATAACTGTGCAAAACATCGTAAAATTATTTTAGCAGGTCTTGATTTTATAAGATTGCATCTTATTGTGAAAAACGTTCAAGAGTTAAAAAGTCTTGGAAAAGCTAAAGGGAGGGAAAGAGGCCGTTCGTTTCCTAGGGCCGCCATAACAGAGCACCACAAACTCGATGGCTTAAAACAACAGAAACAAATTTTCTCACGGTTCTGGAGGCTAGCAGTCGGAAATCCAGTTGCAGGCAGAGGTGGTTCCTTCTAGAGGATCTGAGGGAGGAAACGTCCAGTGTCTCTGTCAGCGTCCAGTCATTGGAGGTAATCCCCGGCATTTCTTGGCTGGTAGACGCATCACTTCAACCTCTACCTTCATCATCACATCACCTTCTTCTCTGGGTCTCTCTGTATGTTCTTTTCTGTCTCATATGGACACTTTTATTGGTTTTGGGGTCCACCTAGTCCCTTATGAGCTCATCTGGATCCTGAAGTAGCTATGTCTACCAAGACCCTCTTCCTAAATAAGGTCCCATTCTGAGATTCTAGGGTAGGTATCAGTTTGTGGGAGACACTATTCAACTAAGAGGCTTTCAACTACTCTGTCTCCAGTTTGAGGTAGAATTGATAGACTCCTGGCACAAAGCCTTAAACATGGTCTTGACTTCTGCCTGGACCCTCTCTCCTCTCCCCTCAAATCAAGACCCCACACTTCCACCTCCTCCCAGCCTAACTAACTTCTGCTGAGCCCCTGACCCCCAACACTTCCCGAGGAAAACCTTGCCTGTCCACATCCATGCCCAAAGCAGGCCAGTCCCTCTTTTACAAGCTTCTGAAGGAACATTCTTTGTATAATTAATAACATTTTTTAAATGTGTAGATTATAAATTCACATTATATATTTCATTCTTTTGTATATTAACATTTTTTCTTTTATTAAACATTTACCTAATTGCTAATAAATTTGAATATTTACTATTTTATATATTGCTAGTTTTTATTTCAATAATATAATTTATATAATTAATTATATAATTGACACACTAATTTTATTTTTTTTAGATTTTATTGAGGAATTGGAGAAGGGGAACAGTGTTGGGGAATTGGGGAAGGGGAGCAGCCAAGTTGTTGTCCTTCACTCTTAGTTGTGGAGGGCGCAGCTAGCTCAGCTCCAAGTCTAGTCACCATCTGGCTCCCCGTCGGCAGCTCGGGGCCGCTCAGCTCATGGTGCCGTGTTCAATCTTAGTTGGGCATGGGGGGCACAGCCCACCATCCCATGCTGGAGTCAATCCGGAAACCTTGTTGCTAAGAGCTCACGCTCTAACCATTGAACCATCCCAGTGGCAGCTCAGCTCAGGCACAGCTTACTGGCCCATGTGGGAATCAAACCGGTGACCCCGTTGCTCAGAGCTTGCGCTCTTAACCAACTGAGCCACTTGGCTTACCCGACACATTAATTTTTAAAAATAATTACAGGTCGACTCTGAAATCTGTGAAGGCAGGGATCAACTGCCTTCTTCACTGCTTTGTCAGCAGTGAGCCCAATGCCTGCACTCAGTTTTTGAACCTATTTTCTTTATATCATCTCCTTAATTTTCAGAGAAAATCTGTTCTTTGGCACAAGACTGATTCCTTCTTGGTCTGCTATTGGGACCTCCCCTTTTGAGGGTGGGGCAGGAGGTATTTATTGAGAGCTGTCTCTCTCAGCCTCCACATCTGTCTTTGGAAGCTGGGAAGGGTCTGTGGTTGGGTTCAGTGGTGTCTGAGGGATGTCTACACATTGCCTTGAAATCTGAGGCAGGACATTTAAAACACAGCTTCAATAATTGGTCACGTTGGGATTTAAGAAAAGAATGAAATCTGAAAACTCACTTTTCTTATTTGTTCTCCCTGTAAGTTGCTTTCTTTCTTTTTTCCTTCTATCCCTCACCTCTGCCCCAGGGGGAGAGAGAATTGAGACATTTCAACTTTGAAAAACAGACATTTTTTTTTACACAAGGTCTGTAGACACTTTGATCTGGAACTTCGGCCATTTGAAACAGCTCATGAGAGGCCACTTTGGACTTAGTCACATATTTATATTTTGTTGAAGATGTTTCTAATGAAATGGGACCTTATGAACTTGGCTTCTGATAACTTAAAGAACACTACAGTTCTTTAAGAAACAGCAATATTGAAATTTTCCACAGATCTTCTTTGTCAAACTTAACTGATTTGCTTTAACTCACATCTGGGATCCTCTATTTTTGCTCAAAGTACTGGGAGGTGGCCCTTTTGAGAACAGGTGGTTCAGATATGTAAATCTTTTGAGGAAGTTAGACAGGGAGGGTAAATAAATAAATCTCATCTTGATGATCTCAGTAGGCCATACGAGATAATTTTAAAAGACTGCAGTAAGTCTCTTTAGGAGGAAATCGCTGAGGAAAACTCAGGATGCAAAGTTTCAGTTAATGAGCAAAAAAACTCCTCTAGTCTAATAATTGAACGTTGCTTTATTCTTGAGAACACATGTCCTGAGTCTTCCCTGGAACGTGTCTCAACCCCTTTAAGTATCTGGCACATTGGGTGCCCCAACCCCTGCCCCAGGACTGCTGCCATCACCTGAGAGCTCCAATCTGCATGAAAAATGGGTGCAGTTTGCTTTCCAGCTTGGGGAACTAGAACAAATGAAGGTTCCCCTTGATCTGTGAGAAGTGTTTGTGAGTCTGAATGAACAATGGAAAGCTCTCATGTGTTTTCTCCCCTGATTTGAGAAGGCCCTCTGGTCAATGCTTTTGTTTCTCCCCCGCTTCCAGATTCTTCCAGAGCACACTCTTCCTGGTGTGCAGTTCAAGAAATAACTTTTGGTGTTTGTTTTTCCAGGCAGCTCATGGCTCTGATTTTGTTTTTGGATGTTTTCCGTTCGCTCTAAGTAGGCGAGTTCCAAGTCTAGTGTGTGCCGTCTGCCAGCTATTTCCTGTTGCGAATTCTTGGTAAGGAAGTGAGTTCCTAATATTCTAAAACATGCTTGTGACTCAAATGCCCACACCTGCATGGACTTCGTACAAAAACGGAGGAGCTGGCTGTTCATGCTGGGAGTGTTTTCCCCTGGCATTAAAATCGTGGGTCTGCAGCTACCCTCCCTAGACATTTAAGAAACATGATCATGTTGACTCTATAATGGCATTGTAATATGTTGAACCATTTAATATTAAAACAACCAGGCTTTTGAAACTCTTGCCTCAGAAAAGCGAAAGAGGTTCTTGTCAAGGAGGCAGCTGAACCAACAGGGAAGGTCATCATCCAGAGATTTGTGATAAGTGGAGGGAAGGTAGGTCAGGGAGGCGTACATGCTGGGAGAGACTGTGTCCCTGCACACACGTGCACCTGATTTATTTGTGGCAGTTGTTTGTATTAGTATGAGCAGCCCACATATTTTACAGAATATTCAGGGGTCAGCCCATGTCGCGGTGTGGTTGGGATGGGCAGCCTCCCAGACTCCACCCTGAGTTCTGGGGCAATTCCAGGACCTCTGGGACCATCCTCAGAGTTCAGGTCAGGCCACAAAGCCTGTAGTTGCTCTGGGAGCTGGGAGCCTGACCCTGGCCAGATGGACATGGAAATGAAACAGGAGGCCACCATCGGTCTGTGTTTTGAAAGACATCTGTCTCATATCTCTTTCTAGCAGAGAATATGGCCTGCAATTGGCCAGATTCTGTCTGTACTAGCCTGATTTCCCCTGCGTGCACACGTGCATGCAGACACACAGCCATGCTTCTCAGCTCAGTGACTTAGGTCCATGAGACCTTCAAAATGACTCTCTGCCTCAAGGGGCCAATGAGGCTCTGTGTCTAAGGCACATTTGCCCCACCTTTTCAGATCTTTAGTTTTCAAATCCATTGCTGACTCTCTGTCTGTCCCCGTGAAGTTGGTTTTTCCAGGGACTCCTTTTCCCCTACTGAACTGTGGTTCTCTTTGGCCCATTCTGACCACAGACTCAGCTTCGATCGCTCTCTGATCTGAGTTCTCCTTCCTAGGATTTCATCCAGGACAATAGCTCCAGGCAAGTTTAACTGGTTGACCAATGATTACCTAGCAAATTTCCAAATGGGAAAGGAACTAACATTTATTGGCATTTACTATGTGCCAAGCAGGAAACCAGCTTGCAAACCAGCCAGCTTAGTCCATTATCCCGCTTAATCCTCCCCCAAAACCCCAAGGTAGATGGGACTAAGGGATTAGTTCCTGAAGTTCAGTGTCCTGCCCAAGGGCCCAAGTGGCAAAGCTGACACCTGAGCCAAGTGTGATCTTACTCCAGTATCAACTATATCACAGTATGTTTGGATATAATTGATGTTGGGGTGAGTTTTGCTGGAGCTGTTTTATGTCTTGCGTGAGGAGAGTCCCAGTCTGAAGGAGCCCTTGGCTGTTGGTTTTTCCTGCTACCAGCCAACAGATGCAAAGGAAATCTTTGTGAATGCCATTCATCCGACTTGACTTCTCAAGAATGCTTTGCTGGCTGCTGCTATACCCACATTAGCTGAGCCGTATTCGTTTCTGACAGGACTTTTTTTTTTTTTTGGCTACTGTTATTTCCCATTATCTCCTTTTGGGAAGTATTTTGTTAATTCTCGTGATATTGCCCTCTCTCACATGGGGTCCCCCAGGAAGCAGATGCTGAGTTAGAGCTAAGAGGGCAGAATATCTGTTGGGGTAACACCTGTGAAAGGAAAAGGGGCGGAGCAGGCCTGGGTAGGGGGAACCAGCACACCGTACTGCGGACCTGATAAAGCAGGTCAGCCCAACAGGGACCTCTCGGTCAAAGCTTGCTCATTAGAAGCATCCCGCACTGGGTAGAAATGGCCAGCATTGTCTCCCCATCTTGATTGCCATGGGCCAGGAATTGCTCCAGAAGAGCGGGCCCAGGACTTGAAAGCTGAGGTAGACTCCGATGAAGCTCCTAGCTGGAGGTCATGAAGCTAACACACACCTCACCAGCTGGACAGCAAGTCCTTACTTGAATGGGGCGCTTGAGTTTTACTTCAGCCCAGGGATTTTCCTGCCCCTCCCTTAATCTGATTTCTATTGGCCCATCACTAACGGCGGCACGTTTTCTTACACAAGAATCCACAGGAACAATGAATATGGTATTAAGACACCTCTTGCTTACGGCCAGAAGTTGTCAGACTGCCTGCAGTCAGGAGGGGGGCAGTTTATTGTAGAAGGAGAGGTGTCCAGTGTGCATCAGTATGCTTAAGAAGCACTGTCTGGAGTGGGGGCGCCATGGGGGGTGCAAGGAGGAAGGAGAGGTGCCTGAGCTGCAGAGTGTACCTGCGGGGAGAGGCCAGCAGTGGAGGGGTGTATCTTGTGTTAGCCATTTTGTTTGGCCTTGGCTGGGGGCTAGGTTGGTTTCTTAGTGCTCTGATTCTAGGTAATCTGAGCAAGCATTGCACCTCCTTTTCTAGAGTTCTTGGGGACTGTAGCACACTCATAGCTGAGAGATGGAATGGGGCCGTTGGTCACTTCTACCCACACCCTGAGAAACCACCTCACCCCTCCCAAATAATTCACCTGCCTTTTGGGCCTGCCTGAAAATACCTCTCGTTTTCCCTAAGGCCTTTTTCTTATGGGTGTGGGACATATATTGTGTGTTAACATACCACTAAAGTGGAATCCTTTCTGATATTAAGGTGGGGAGAGGCCTCTTTTGGCTGTTAGAAATTGCAACCCTTTTCCTTGATCCAAACCTAGTCATAGTAAACAACAATAGAATGGGACTTGACTACGGTGAGTCCCAAGGTCATTGCCCAGGTTGTTTGCAATCAGACCGAAATTTGAATCCCAGCTCCACCCATAGCAGCTCTATGACCTTGGGTAAGTTCCTCTCTCTAGGATTTAGCTTTCTCACATCTAAAAGATGGATTATCATGTAGACATTTAATGGGTTGTTTTAGATTGACATGAGATGATGTGTGTGTGTGAGCAGTTAGCTCGGTAGACAGCATATAGTTACAACCTAATTAATACTGATACCTGTCCCCTTTGTCTATTATAACTCATGTTAGTTTTTGGAGCTTCTAAGATAAACACACCATTAAATGCAAGCTTTGCATTTTCATATCAACATTTATGCTTGTGTGTCCAATAATTTACAGTTTCTTCAATGTTTCACTTTGCAGTTATTTTAAAAATTCCAGGAGATAAGTACAAAGGCCTCTGCATTTTCCTTGTCTGAACATGAGTAGGAATCACAAAGTAGGGGTCTCAAAGATACTCGATGATGTCATAGTTACGACTGGTCAACACACCCGTGAAAAGTGCACTGATTAGAAGCCAAGGTATAAAAATTGTTCTATCCACATCTGTAAGGACTTGGCTCATCTGTTTCTCTAGGCTAGAATTCTGTTGAATTCTGTTGAAGCTTTCTTGTCATTGAAGTTCTCCAAACCAAGAAGAGTCCTAGAGAATCGGGCAGATGGATGAACCATAGGGAAAATATCCAATAAACCCAGTGTCTAAGGAGCATCCTTTCCTAGAAGAGGGTTGCAAAACTTAGAAAGTCATTCCACATGAACCTTTATAGAGTATGAGACATGTCCAGCCCAACCATGTGTGCCAGAAAGCCTTCGAGAAGAAAGAAAAGAAACAGGAAATCAGATATAAAAAGTCCTCAGCATACTGTGTAAGAGATTCAGGAGAAGAACAGGGCTTGACATTCGCCAGAACGCATTGATGGAGGCAGTCATTTTGCAATTTCTTAAGTGTCATTTCTCCGCCGATTTCAAAACAGTGAAAGAAATTCAGAAAAGGAGCCTGCTATTTTGATGGAAGCTGTTTTGACATAAGTGAAGCCAGGCTTGGCGTGAGGCGGGGGCAGGCTCTGGCCAAGCCAATGGAACAGGCTGTGGAAGGATTGAAAGAAGCTGGGGAAATTGTTTCAAGACGGAGCTGGATCCACTTGAAAGGGGAGGGAACTGGAGGGTACAGACATTTCATCAGTGTTTGAATTAGTGTGTGAGTAGCATCATGGGCGTTCTGAGATACACAGACCCACAGGGGTCTCCCTTCTTTTAGAATCACCTCTAGGGAATGGGAAGTGGGTGGCCGCCTTTTGAACGGTGTGGTGTGAGGGCTTGAGGATGACTGGCTGCTTGTGAACTCAAATTTGGGGAAGTGGGGCAAAAAGGGAGCATGTGTGTGTCACTCTCATAGCTTTCGGCAGCTTTCACTATCGAGGAATCTGGGGATGTGGCAGGGGCAATATGGAACTCAGTCCCTGGGTCATTTTTGACCCATTTTTTCAGGGTTTGGTGGCCCTCGGGTTAGAAAATAAATTGAACATAACTCTTTGGGACATGCTCTGCCTGTAGTTATCCTTGAGCATTGACAGTAGGCTCCTCCAAGGTGAGGCCAAGGACAACACCATATGTGGAAGCACAGGAATCGCCATAGGAAATGCACCGAGCAGGGCTGGACAGTGGGTATCAGGGTAATTGGGTGTGATCTGAAGGAAAGTGAGAAAGACATCATCAAAAGAGCATGTTTGCATGAATCTCGGTTTCGTAGAGGGTAAATGACAGAGAGGATGTAGGAGTTAAAGTCTGGTGGGTGAGGACCGACTAAAAGAAGTGGCTTTTAAGAAGCAAGACGTGAGAGATCATGTGTTGTATGATTTTATTTTTACGAAATGTCCAGAAAAGGCAAATCTATATATAGAGACAGAAAGTAGTGACTGGGATGGGAATGGACTGTAAATGGGCACAAGGGGTCTTATTGGGGTGAAAGTATTCTAAAACTGACTTATGGTGATGGTTGCACCACTTGGTAAATTTCCTAAAATTTATTGAATTACACATTTGAAATGGACCAGTCTGCCTGCTCCACAATCCAGATTTGGATATCTAACTGCCCACACAACAACCACATGTGCATCTCCAACGTCACATGTCCAGAACTTAACTCCAGAATCTATCTCTACAGTCAGAATCAGTCAAATCGTCCCAACCCCCAAAAGGCTGCTCTAACCATCCTTGGGTGGTGGCAGCTCCATCCTTCCAGTTGCTCACGCCAAACATCTACATGCTATCCTTGACTTCTCTGTTTCTCTCACACCTTGTATCTGATCCAAAAGCAAAGGCTGTTGACTCAGCCTTCAAAACTGATCACAATTCAGCCATGTCTTAACCGCCTTATTTCTCCCTGGAATTTCCGAGGGTGATCGTCTCCCTGGTCTCCCTCCATCTACCCTTGCCCTACCACAGTCTCTTCTCAACACAGAAACAAAGGGATCATTTCAAAACATAGTGCATGTCACATTATTCCTCTGCTCAAGACTCAACAGCTCTCCATTCTGCACAAAAGTCTTGACTGTAGCCTGCAAGGCCTTGCATGTATCGGTTTATGTTATTTCTCCTACCTCATCTCCTAATACTGTCCTCCTCACTCACTCCAGCCTCAAAGGCCTCCTTGCTATTCCTCAAATACAGCAGGCATGCTTCCAATTTACCACTTTTGCACTGGCTCTCCTCTCCGTCTGGAACATTCTCCCAGGCAGCTGCATAGCCAACTCTTTCATCTTCAAGTTTCTGCTCCATATATTCTTCCCAATGGGGCTACCTTAGCCACATCATTTAAAATTCCAACCTGACTCTTCCAACTCCTGGCGTGCTCAAGCCTCTGTATCCCGTTCAAGGTTTTCTATTTTCCATATAGCACGTCTCACCTTCTAACATACTCTATAATTGGATGCTTATTTTAATAGGTCTATTGTTTATTGCCTATCTCCCCTTGCTAGATTGTAAGCTCCACAAAGATAGAAATGGTTCGGTTCCCTGCCACACCCCCAGATGCCTAAGACAGTGTTTGGCATATAGTAGGTATTAGTAGGTATTCAATAACTATTTGTTGAATGAATGAATGAATGTGTAATAAGCAAGTAGTAATTTTATAAACAAAAAAATAGCATTATGTCATAAGAATAAAAAGTGGAATAAGTCCCCATGTACACTGTCTGATGCTCATCAATTCCCTAATGAGTTGAGACGAACTAGTCACGTAGAGTGGAGTCTGACTTGACCAGCACTTCCTTTGCTCCCCAGGGAAAATGTGACAAACATCATCAGAATGAGTTAGTAAATCCATGTGGCTGCAACTCTAATTTGATTCTGGATAGACTGCAGGTTGGTCTTATATAGTTATTAAAAAACCCTGATTCGCTCACAGTAATTTAATAAAGAAATGCAATAATTTGCAAATGGGCGCCTAAAGAGTCTCTTTTGAGGACCAGTATCTCTCTGCAGTATGTCTTATAAGGTCAGTTTTCATCATTGATTAGGCATTTGTACTTAATTGAGCTTCTGAATTTCTATTTCCAAAAGGTGTATGGGTGCTTTTAAAAAGCTTTTACTGATTCGTGCAGAAAAAAGGTGCATGAAAACCTTTGAGGAAACGTGAAACTTCATGTAAACGCATTGCTATGCGATAGAAAGGGCCACACTTCTATTTCCTTCCGGTTATGCTAAATTGGTGCTGAAAATGCATCGTGCATCCTAGTGTAGGGATTCTTTGCTGTGAGAGTTGTGAATTTAAATTAATCTTGTTAGTATGAGATGTGAACTTTTAAGATAAATATGAAAATCAGTGATACCTCATTGCATGGAAATCAAAATCAGTTTTCCCATTGGTCCTATGATTTAGCTACTTTTTATCTGTTGTTTTTCTGCAGTGTCCCCTCCACCCCATCCCCGCCCCTTTACATCAGAAGCTCTTGGCAGGAAACAGAAAAAGAGCCAGCTCTGCTTCGGCACAGAACTGATATTGCAGCCAAGGGTTGCAGGAGATGGAATCTAAGCAGGGAAAGGACAGAAGAGTGTAAACTGTTTTTTTCATTATATTAATATTTTTTATTTTTCAATTATAGTTAAAATTTGATATTGTTTTATATTAGTTTCAGGTGTACAGCATGGTGGTTAGACATTTATATAATTTATGAAGTGATCCCCTAATTAGTCCGGTACCCACCTGGTACTGTACATAGTTATTACAATATCATTGACTACATTCCCTATGCTGTACTTCACATCACATCCACATGACTATTTTGTAACTACCAATTTGTATTTCTTAATCCCTTCACCTTTTTCATCCAGCCCCCCCAACCCTAGAAGAGTGTGAACCTTAATGCTGATGGACACAAATGTAAGCTGCTGCCTTCGAAGCTGACACCCTAAATTTAATCAGTGTTTGTGGAATCCAAGGGTAGAGTACCCATCTTCTTTTTCACTCCTCTTTGTATAAGTCCACCTGTGTTTGATTCTGCCTTAAAGATTTATTTTGAGTATTAGTTTGATTTAGGATGCATATTGATTTTTATTTCCAAGTAACTAGTGTCAAGAATAATACATTTGGTGTAGGGGAACAAGACCAATTATAAACTGAGTTATTCTGTACATTGTCCTGCTATATGTCAAGAATTGTGATTTTACTCTACTAGTAAGCTGACAAATTAGCCTGCCAGTTTCATGGATGCTAGCAGAATCCATGAGACTCCTTGATCAGAGGTGAAAAGATATTTATTATTCTTAGAAATA
This sequence comes from Hipposideros armiger, assembly GCF_001890085.2. Classification (NCBI taxonomy): domain Eukaryota; kingdom Metazoa; phylum Chordata; class Mammalia; order Chiroptera; family Hipposideridae; genus Hipposideros; species Hipposideros armiger. The sequence goes on along the minus strand of NW_017731467.1, from coordinate 2,463,206 downwards.
ACAGTAGCCAAAGTATTAGCATATCTGCACTACTTCCCCAAGTCCCAACTCCCTGCTGGCAATGTGGAACTCCGTCCTGGTGTATAGATGGGTCAGATTTAAATTTCACTGCTAACTGTGTGGTGGTGGTAGCTGGTTTTGGTAGCTGCTGACTTAGTTTGGGTTTGAATAGCTAATATTGCATCATAGGTCAGGGGGAAAAAAATCCTCAAATAAATATTTATACTTATTCTTCACTCTCAATGTATGTTACCCCATCCCAGTTTTATGATAAAAAAATAATAAATACAGATTTTATAATAAAGAGAAATATTGATTTATTCATGTTCTCTACTCTGGACTCAGTATAAGGGAAAGGAGGAAAGAGTTTCTCAATTCCAGTCATTCATGCAGAATTAGAGGAGGTGGGAAGTAGTAAAATTTGGCCACATCAGTCGCCCTCCTGCAAGCAGCAGTTGGAATACAGTGTTCTAGTTGTTTCTACTCTAAGCCTTGACTCTGATCGTCTGTTTTCAAAGCCTTGTTGGTGTCTGAGCCTATCTTCCTTCATCTAATCAGGGCTAATTTTATCCCTCACTGTACTAGCAAGGCTTGATTGATTGATTTTCAGAAAAGGCCTGATGAGCACACCAAGGATATCATTCACTCCATCAGCACCATATTCAGCCCAAAATTTCCACTTTCAGAGTGTCCCCCAAAGGAAGTTTGGCTCTTTCTGTGGAGCGTTGTGGAATCTTGGAGAAGCATGGCCAAAATTCAGTGTAGCTGGGAGGCAACACCTGAGAGAGATTGCCCTTGGGGAAACTAGTTACTAAATGACTTCATGAAATAATGATTATCATCTTCCCATCCCCTCTTATGGAGCTGTACTCACTTGCCTTCCTCTGTTTCCCAGCCAAGGCTTCACTGGGAAATTAATCTGTATATATTTAACACTTCCTCTCAAGCCATTGTTCTCTGGGAACCAACATTTTTACAACCTCAGACAGCCCTCTGGATTAATTAGGTTTAGCGGGTTTTCAGAAGACCACAAGCAGCTATCCAGCCTCCCATTACTTCTTAGGCAAGAGAAAAATTGATCGCCATTTGCCCTATGTGTATGTTAGGGTAGCTATTAGCCGCTGGTCCTGTTCCATGAAATTCAGACTCTGTCATAATAATTGGTATATAAACACCTTCTTACAGCCAGTGTTTATTCTCCTGTTGTCTACTGGGGACCTGACCTTCTCAGATGAAGTAAGGATGTCTACGCTGATAAAAAGTCTGAGTTCCAGAATTCTGTTATGCGTTCTCTGAGCTATCATGGCACTGTAGTCCAGGCTAGTGCCCAGGGGTGGTGATCCAAGTTACTTTCAGTTACACAGATATACACCCATTGTTCAATTTGATGGCATCCCTCTGTGGGTTCACACTGTGTGCCAGGCATCAGTAATCGATAGCTGAATGCCCAAGATGATTTTCAGAGGACCCTGGAAATTGCTCCCAAGGGCTTTGGCAAAACAGTCTAGGATATCAAACTAGAACACAGTTGTCTCAAGCGCTCTTTCGATGCAATCAGGGCATGGATAAACAATGCGAGCCTTTGGCTTTCCAACACCTTCCTGTCTGTGCCCCGTCTTATCTCCTGCCTCCCCGTCCTTGTTCTTCAAACTTCAGGCTTCAGCTTTTCCAGGCACCTGCCTCACCTGACAACCCGTTTTCAGGCCTCCCACCCCCACAGAGCCCAGGGTCCAGGATTATGACAGAGCTTTAAGAAACAGAGGAGGTCCTCAGCACTTTCTAAAGCCCTTTTTAAGTGAAGGGAAGGAGGAAGGGATCCATTTAGAACAGATGCCTGCAACGGCCAAGTGAAATGAAGAACCACACACATTTTCAGAGGGAGGGTCCTAAGCTAGCATTCAGACCCTCATTTGCCAATAGGCTGGTCTTTCCTTGTTTATCCTAAGGCTAGCCTGGGATGATCAAAATCAAGTAAATTTTGATTGAATTAATAATTTTGCATATCGGAGGGCAGGTTCAAATTTTGAGATGAAATCAAAGAATAATCATATTGTAGAAAAGCTTCTAAAAGGCTAATTTTACATGTTGCTAATGAACAGGGACCTGCTATTTTTCTAAGTCATGTGATTGTATTCTGTTTCTTCTTTCTCAAATGTTGGCTTTGAAGTTTACAGATTCTAATGGTGGATAAGAATCCTACTGAACAGAAAAAGGGATTTGGAAGTATGAATTAGCCCCAAAGGTCCTGGAAAAGCTTGGAAAGTTATTTCAACACCAATGGATAGGGAATGTGGGGGTCATTACATTTAAGGTAATTCAAAGAATTGTAAGAAAATTACCCTCTGCCTGAAAGTCTCTTTCTCACCAATTTGCACCATGTGTCCATAATTCATTCATTACACTTTGTCTTTTAGATGACCTTAGAAAATTCTCTGTCCAGGAAGGAATAAAATAACCTGTCATACAGTTCCCTGAAGGTGTCAGGGTTTTTATTTATTGCTAGGAAGCTAGGAGAGGACAGGGAGATGATGCCGAACTGAAGATGAACTCCTCTGGCTTTGTAATTTTGCTGAGCGTGGACTCTGCAGAAGGAATAAAATACTCTAAGGCATGGAACCTCCCAAGGTTCTTGGATCTTCCATGAAAGTAGAGATGGGAAAGATATTTAGGATCTTGTATTCTGAACCCATGGGCCAGCCTTTATGGTACTGGAAAGAAGGTCTCCATGTACAATTCAACAGTTGTTCAGAGTTTTAGTACAAAAGGTAGAATCCCAAAAGCAATTTTAAAGGAATTGCCCCTCCAGGTGAAATCTTTTTCGGGTTATTGGAAAATGTCCAAGAGGCCTAGGACGACATGGACATAAAAGGAATGTTTGTGTTTTCCCAGGGTTATGTTTTGTCCTTGGCACTGGGTCGGTGTTGTTGGGATGGTTCGCCCTTCCGATCCCCAGAACTCTTCCTGGGAGTGTAGCATCCCCAATTACTAGAATGTTGAAAGCAACTTAGAGATGACGCATTTTAACACTTCATTGTACAGATGAGTAGACTGCAGCACTGAGAAGATAACAGTGGATGAAGCAGAATTGCACAGTGAACAGAGCATGGGCTTGGGAATCAGACAGACCTGGGTCCCCACACAGCAGTTATGTGAACCTGGGCAAGTGAATCAATGTTTCTGAGCCTTGGTTTCTTCTTCAGAAAACCGTTCTTAGGGATTACCCACTCAAAAAATGAACTCTAAACTTGGCCAGTGTTATTTTATTTGTTATTTTTTTTAAATTGAGCCATAATTCACATAACATGAAATTCACCATTTTAAAGTAGGCATATTCACTATGTTGTACAATTATCATCACTATCTAATTCAAGAACATTTCCATCACCGTCCCTCCCCCACAAAAAAAGCCATTAGCACTCCGTCCCAATTCTCCCCTCCCCCTAGTTCCTGGCAATCTCTAACCCACTTTCCATCTCTATGGATTTGCCAATTCTGGGCTTGTCCTATAAGTGGAATCATGTATGGCCTAAGGTGGTCTGCCGTCTTTCACTGAGCATGATGTTTTCAAACTTCACCCAAGTTGTAGCATATACTGCTTCCTTTTTATTGCCAAATCATATTCCATTACATGGATATACCACATTTTGTCTATACATTCATCAGTTGATAGAAATCTGGGGAAATTACCATTATTTCACATGGTTGTGCCAAAGCCAGAACTTTGGGTGTCTAACTCTCACCTGGTCCTATTTTTACTACCCTACATTGTTTTTTCATAACATCTGAGTACATGCACTGTTTCATACAGTGGTTTGCTCAAATAAATTCTTATAACCTGGCTAACCACTGTTATCTAGTATGGAAAAAAAGAACCCAACAATTCAAGGAAATAAAATCTGAACATTATAGAAAAATTATATTGAAAACCAGGTTTAATTTTCGTTTTCTAGACTCCAGTGGACTGGTCTTTATACCTCTTCATCCCACTGTATGTCACAGAATACCCTGAGTCTTGTCTGATATCTTGATCTACCTGGGCTTTATGTGTAAGCTCATTACCATGGCTTAGAGCCCAGGATCAAAGAGAGTTTTTATTAGGTTTGGTTGATGTTTGAAGACCCTTCTGTCCTGTTCACTTGACTCCATGGAAAATTCAGAATTATTGTCTTCTTCAGTTAGACAGTCACTGTCATTGCATTAACCTGATCATTTTGTATGAGGAATATATACCTTTGCCCCAAAACTTAGTACATTTCGAACACAGCTGGTCACCTCTCCTTATGACCTGGCGCCCTTCGCACACACTGACTGCTCCATCTCTCAGCCTGGAGGGAGAGCAGCTAGCTTGGTATGCTTGGAAAAGTTCTCTGTTTTTCACTGATTGAAGATGAAACCCTTCTCTTTGTTGGGCGCATGAAGACCGGAAGCAGGTCTGACTCGTTAAGGATTTGGTTGTTGACATTCTTTGCTTGGGAACCGGTGATGTGTAGAATGTGGCAAGATTCCAGTGGTGAAGGCATTTCCCTGGGTTCATCTGGAGTTTGTGCTTCCTTAGCTTGGGTGGCACGAGTGGAGGGTCCAGCCCAGCCTGGTTTCCTGACTTTTGAGCAAGTGTTTTCTTTGCTAAAGCCTTAATGATCTGGTCTGATCACTGCTAATTACTTACCTCATTTGATGTGCTCTTTTCTTGTTATCCTTTAAAATCGGGCATAGTACTGTGTGCCGAGCTTCACATGCATTATGAATTTATGTTATTTCCTGCTTCTAAGTGTTTAGCAGCCCTGAAGTACATGGAAAACAACTGCGCCTGACCCTTGCCTTCTTCAAGCTCAGCACCCTCTTTCGTCCCACTATGCCTGCCTGGCACAGTGTCCAGCAGCCCTCTTTGCCCCGGTCACCCTACGTCTGTGTGTTTTCCACTTTTTCGGTGTTCCTCTTAATGTGATGCCCAGACTGGAAATGACACTCCCTGTGTGCTGCGCACGACTCAAACAAAAAACATTACCAAGGAATGAACCTGACACCCGTTTAGTGCAGCACACGCATACCTAAGCTGATTACCAGCCAACATCCCCCACCCCCACTCAGAACCTTTTTTCCCGCTTTAACTGCTGTGAGGCTGAGGTTCCTGTTCTTGTGCGGTTGATTTTTTTCTTTTTTAAGATTTTATTGGGGAATTGGGGGAGGGGAACAGCGCTGGGGAATC
>NW_017731467.1:2438258-2457585 GCF_001890085.2 Hipposideros armiger | reverse complement strand
CAGAACTTTATGTTTGCCCCAAACTATTTTATCAATTTGTTACCCTGGGGACTTGTAGTGTTATTCCATCAGAACTGTATGAATGAGCGGCTAGCATCATGCTGATACAAGAAATTGTGGAGTGGAGGGAGTTTTTTTTAATGCTATGTTAGGATTGGCTCTGTTAATAGGAAAATCCTTTTCTGACTACCTGTCTTAGGACACTTTCATTAGTGATTTCTAATTCATTGTTGTTGTTTTTTCTGGTTTGTTTTCAGGTTAATTTTTAGCATCAACAATTCTAGAGATTCAAACAGTAGACTGTTGAGCCTCTTTAGGATGCTCAGTACCTCAATTTGTTGACCAAGTTTTTAATCACATGGGTCCTGTGTGGGCCAGTGAATGCGCCAACTCGCGGCATTGTTCAAGAGGGATGTTTTGAGGGTTTTCATTGCTCCTGTCTGTTTGTTGCAGTTACCTGGCTGAGCAGTGCTGGAATGGCGGCTTTATCTACCTGATCATGCTGCGTCGCTTCAAGCACAAAGTCCATTCTCCTTATAATGGCAACAGTAGCAACAGCTCTGAACCAGGAGAAACACCGACCTTGGAGCTGGGTGACCGAACTATAAAAAAGGGGAAAAGAACAAGAAAGTTTGGGGTTATTTCCAGGCCTTCTACCCACAAGGCCACTGAAGAATCCAAGAGCAGCACTGGCTATGAGTTGGACAATGACCCCATCTCTGAGCTAGACAATGGCCCAGACCCTGAACTTGGAAATGGTCATGCCTTTGAGCTAGAAAATGGCTCAGATTCTGTCAAGGAGGTGGCCGGATCCCATCTAGACAAGTCAGAACTGGACAGAGGGACAGAGCATAGAGTTCCAAAGACAGATGCTCCTCTGCCCACAAACAATGATAAGCGCCGCTTCTCAAAATCTGGGAAGACGGACTTCCAATCGAGTGACTGCCTAGCACGGGTAAGGTTTGGTTTGATTATAGAACCTGAATTTTAAAAGAAATATTGTTTGAAGTTGCTTTTCAGGTTTAAAAAAAATATATCTAAGGTGACCTTGCACTTAGACTCCAACAAATTTATTAAGATAAATGATCAGAGGACATAACTATAACAACCAAAAAATCCCAAGTCATTTTATCCTACTTAAATAAAGAGCTAGTCGAGTGATGGTAAGTGGAAAATTCAAGCCTTCTGTGGTGTAATTTGAGTCATATGAGGCCAAGATAAAGTACTTGAACTGCATCATTATTTATCACTGCTGTCACCAGTGGAATTGCCACTGCAAAGCCAAGAATTCCTGGTGGCAGTTGATAGCATAAACATCCAAGCTTCAGTATTACACAGGAAGGATGTCCAACATGCAGGGAAGCATCTGCTTTTATTTTTAATACTTCAAAACCAGTGACATTTGCATGGGACCATGTGATCACATTGCTGAATTCTGGCAAAGTTTAGAAACTTCACAGAAATCTGTGATACTATGATATCCAGCTGTGATGGTCAGGGCTAGTCTTACTACCTAAAGGCAAATCAGATGTGATATATTCTCAATGGTGATGGGCACTCTTCCAGCCTCAAACTGTCTCCTCCATTATAACCAACATTCTCTCATTAAGTTACGTTTCTTTAGGGTTAGCATATTCATTCCCAGAATCCTCTTGGCAGGCACTCCTGTGGATCCTAAGGAAGCAGCAACTTCCTAAGTGGTTCCTGGTTGGTGTTTTCTCTGACTCAGGAGACGCCATCTAGGGATGAAAGAGAAAGTTGGAAAGATGGAAAATGGGCACAGAAGGAAGTATCAAGTTTAGCTTTGCATGCTGGGAAGTGGTGCCCTGTGGGGTGAATGTAATTTCTAGTAAGGCTATTTCATGTATATTTCTGTATTTGCAGCCAGTCTGTATAATGGGCTGAGAAGAATTGAAATAACTCCTCTCTTAAGGGTCAGTGTTCCTTCATTTGAGGAGCTAGATGATCTTCATAAAGCCTTACACAAAGGAGGCACATTTGTAGATGGATTGTGTAAGCAAATCAGAAGAAAAAAATTAATGTCTCTATCAATGCTTTTCTACCAGTTTATGCCACCCCCCAAAGTAAGGCCCATAAAAATATAGGTTTTCCTCCACTATCCAAAAATAAAGCATTCTACAAAACATTTCATGAGCCTAAATGGCATAAAGCAAAGAAGCAATTAGTATTAATTTATTTGGGAAATTTTTGAGCATTCCCAGACCCAAAAAATAATCTACCAAATCATACCAAATAACTCAATCTAAAATATAGTAAAAGCAGTACCACTCTCACTGCGTGGGGTGCTTGCTGCCTCGAAAACATCTCACTGCAAAACAAATACTGAATGCTATTTTCACTTTTTGCCTTTTTATGTAAAAGCAAAAATCCTCTTGGGATTTCTTTCAGTTAGTGAAAATAGGTACGAGTGTAGGTTTTTCATAAAAGCAAAGTGGCGAAACACAAACTTTCGAAAAGCAGGCGATACCTATATTATAATTTGTTCCTTATCAATGGGTACTATATGTTGATATGATTTTTTTCCCTAATGACTAGATTGTAAATACACATGAAGCCTGATGTGAAAAGCACAAGTTAGAGAGTATTGGTACCTTAATCATTTTGAAGTTTTAAGGTACAAAAGTTTAAGGTGAATCGCACATACAGTTCAAAGAACAGGCTTTGATTTGTCCTAGAATAAGTGGAAATAATTTGGAATGATTTAAAAAAAAAAAAAACAAAAAAAAAACTTTTAAGAAAGTACCATCTTCTGCTCATCCTAATTAAAGGCAATAATATAAAATTGAATTTCTGGATAAACTATCTGAAGACTACACATATCAGAGTTCCTGGTTTTGCACTCAAGGTCAAATGTCCAAGAAACTATAAATGAAATGGTGAAGAAAAACCAAACCTTGATCTATAGTCTTTGGGGCTTGTTTTTTAGTGGTGGTGGTGGTGGTGGTTTTTTGTTTGTTTGTTTGCTGCATGCCTATAGAAAGAAGACACTTATCATCTGGAATTTGCATTCTTCTTAAATCTCAATGATCTACAGACTGATTATTGACCCTGGGTTGTACTTTTGGTCTTGGAAAGTAGAAGTAGGACATCTTATCAGACACGAATATTTTAGGACCCTTTTCAGTTGCAGAAGTATCTTCATTAGATGCATGTATATAAAATGGATAGAGTTGGCAAGAAGTAGCTTTCCCCCCACATCTAGGTGACATCCAATTTGAAACCAGTAGAGCTTCATAGAAAGTTACTTAGGTCCTTGGGCTGAGTGGCTTTTTATTTTTACTCCAGGATGAGACCAAGGACATGCTAAAATGGAATTTCCAGAAATACAAAAATTAGCTATTTACCTCTTAAGCCTTTGGGGGAAAACATTCCATTCCATTTGAATAATGAAAGATTAAACATGTCAGCAGTGCTCCTTTTTTGCTTTACTAATGATTTAATATATCTGCAAAGACTTAATAAATTAGAGAAAAGGCTTATAATGATCCTTCAGAGCATTTTTATTTGTCAGGTGTTTCTTTTTCATAGACTGTTACTTGTTACATGTTTTTATAGTCTGGTCTCCTTTAACAGAGTTATAGGAAAATATCTTCTTTTGAAAAAAGTGATATGTTTCTATAAAACATTAACACATAATGATAGGCATGCAACCAGATTAATTTTTAAAACTACAAAAGTTGGACCCATTGTCTAAAACGTGTGCATCTCCTAGGACATAGACAAGCAGTTTTAGAAATGTGTTTAATGTTACTTACTCCCTGTCTAGTAAAGATCATTATTCACCCAAGGTGACAGTTTTTGCAAGCCTGTTTAGATATAATCTATATTTTTGTAATGCTGTGGGGTAAAAATGCTTATAACCAAATGTAGTCACATAATAAAGAAAAAAAAATTCTGCTATTAACAGGTAGGTGAATTTATTTACGGCTGGCACATGTGTCTGTAGGTCGCTTTGTGGTCTTACCCTAGTATTACAATCCGCCCTATACTGCCAGACCTCTTCCCTAGGCCTTCAGCAGAGACCTCAGGAAGGCTGCCCCAGGTCTGAATCTGCGGGGAAGAATGGGAAATGCAGGAGACTGACACGAGGACCGTGGTGGTCCCTGGGGTTTGCAACAAGCGGAGAGGCAGCATGAGGATGAGCCTCCTCTAGGAAGCCCCTGTGGTCGCTGGGTGAATTTACATCCCCCTACGTGTTTCCTAAGCCCATGTCTGCATCTTTACCTCCTTCCTGAGCCCGCAGTTTCTACCAACTGCCTGCAGGATGTCTCCATCTTGGATATTTTCTATCAGACCTAAAACTGAATGCATCCCTTTTCCACACCTCCAAGTCTGCTCCAGTGTTCCTGGTCTCACCACCCACAAAGTTGCCCGAGAATCAACTCATGACCACTCGTCATGCTTTGTCCAGAAGGTTCCCTGGTTTTGCACTTACATTCCCATGTTCTGGGAAATGCCTTTACCCCATATTGGAAGCAGTTGGCCTCCTGGAGTCCACTGAAATGCTGCCCTCTCTCTTATACCATGTCCAGCCAGTCATCAAGTCCTGTCAGCTCCTGCTCCCTTTAGGATCTCCGTGCTCGCTTCACTTCTCTTTCTCCCACCCCACAACTGTAGGTCGAGGCCACGCTGCTTTCGTTTTTCATCTGGACAGTCATAGAAGTCTCCTACCCATCTCACTGCCCCCACTCTCATCCCATCATGCACTGCAACCAGAAAGACCTCTCTAAAGAGCAAATCTCATCACAGATGCACAAGCATAGGCACACACACTGCAGGGTAAACCCTTCTGGTGGGTCCACTTTGCCTTCGGGGTAATATCTGAGCACCTTGGCCTGGCATAGCCTGTGAGGCCCTTCATGATCTGATTTCCTCCTTAACTTTCTGCCTCCCTGACTTGGGCTGAATTAGTTATAATTTTTTCCGAAGGCCGTGCTCACTCCTGCCTCTGAGGCTTTGCAGCTGCTGCTCTCAGTATCCTGTTTCTTCTGCCCTGTCCAGTGTAGCTTAGCTTCTACCTTTCCTGGGGGCCAAGCCTCTAGGAGGCTTCCATAACACCCCTGCCACCTGCCCCCATCTTTAGGCATCTCCTCTATGGGCTCCCGCTGTACCCCCTGCTTATCTTCATCAATGCACAAATGCCACATACTTGAAATACCATTTTGCTGTGTGTCCTCAGTAGACTTTGAGGGTGAGGACCTTATTTGTCGTCCTGTCCTAATTCAGTGCCTCGTAGGTGCTATATAGCCATTTAATAATGAAGACACCAAAGAGCACCAGGCCCAAGAGATGGACACCAAGTCCCAGCACTAGCCCTCCCATCCCAGCTCGGTGGCCTTCGGGCTGCAATGTCCTTCTCTGAGCTTGCATCTTCTCACCTATAAGTCAAGCATTTTCATCTGATGACTAAGGAACTGCAACTTTGCCATTACGATCACACATTTCTTCATATCTTACTGATTATTCTAAATAAGAAGGGATATACAAACAAGTTTCAGAATAAGTTTGCAACTAGAGCCAGAGCATTTAGTGCAGTGAAATTCTAGTTGGATGATGTATCGCCTCACATTTGGGGCAAAGATGCTGTTGTAAAATTTTATTTTGGGTTCCAGCAGAAGATCAGGTCATTTAAATGCTGCCAAGATAACTCCCTTTAATGTACCACCCCTGTTTGGTAAATAAACCCCCTTGTTTGCCTCCATGTAGAGATGCACATGTGAGCTCACACAGTCATTGCCCCTTTGTAGGAAAGGGTGGCACTCCAGCAGCATTAATACAGAGGTGCATAGCATCCAGTTCTGCTAGTTTGGCTTTTTCTCAACAGACTGACAAAGGCTCATTGCCCTTTAAGCCAGTGTAAAAGGAAGCAAAGGGCTGAGCCATCTGTCTAGACGGGATCTGTTTCAGAACTCGGTCATGTCTACAACTGGACCAGTGTTCCAATGCTGAACACTGGCAAACATGCAGGCCCCCCATCTGAGCAGGCCTCTTCAGGTCAGCTTCAATAACTCCTGAAGAACCATAGATGAGTGGATAAACATCTTATCATTGTTCATTCCATTCATGCAGTATTGTTATGCGCTAGGCACTGTTCTAGCTGCTAGAGATCCCGCTGGTAACTGAGAGACAAGGTTCCTGTCCCATGGCATTTATCCCATGGAAGGGGCCCCAAGCCGTAAATAAGCAAATCAGAATGTTAGGTTATAGTACCTAACAACAAGCACTATAAATGAAATAAGACAGGGTGAAGAGGAAGATGGCTGGGCAGTACCATGGGTGGAGGGCTAACTGTATTGGATGTCAGTGAAGACCTCATCAAAGAGCCAACGTTTGAGCTGAAGACTGAGTGTCAGGAAAAGGCAGCCCCAGAAAATCTGGGGGCAGGATGTTTCCAGGGAGGAGCCAGCACATGTCCTAAGGTAGGAGTGACAGGGTTCCAGGAGCAGAAGAACCGAAGCACAGTGAGTGATGGTGAGAGCACCAGGAGGTAACTCAGGAGATGTAGGAAGGGCTAGATTACAAAGGTTTGTGCATGTCACCTTGAAGAGTTGGACCTTATTCTAAGTCTAGTGGGGAGATTTAAGCTGAGTGCATCGAGTTCACCCTAGATGTGTAATGAAGAAATGAAGAAGAGTGCATTGTAGGAGGTGAAGAGTTAGAAAGGAAGACCAGGTTAGAGGCTGTTGTGGTAACCCAAGCTGAAGATGCTGGTGGCTTTGACAAGGGAGGTGACAGGGAAGAGGAGCAGAAGGAGATGGATGTGAATCTATCTTGCAAGTAAAGCTTACGGATCTTGCTCATGGTTTGCGTTAGGGAATAGAAGGGGGAATCAAAGATAACTCGTGGGCTTTTGGACTGTGCATCCTCCTTATCTTGAGTAGATGATAGTCTTTTTTCCATGGAGATGGGAAGGCCAGGAGTAGGTGGGGGGAGAGTCCTCTGTTTTGACCATACTGAAGTGTGTGTTAGAGCCCCACATGAAATTGTAAGGAGGCAGCTGGAAATATACTTAATATTATTATATTTAAGTTGGTTATTATATTGTGTTGGAATTTGGCCAGTACCAGCTTTGGCCTAATGAACTTCAGACACTGATTTTATTTTCAGCTGAGCACTGTTTTCAGCTATAGGCAGCTTGATTTAATACCACACTGACAATTGTACAATTGAGACTGATAACATCAGCCTCTTCCTGTTTGTGACTTCCTTTGTGTACCTTTGAACTCCTCATTAGATGAGCAAGAAATTCCAAGGCAAGGAAACTTGCACTGATTTCTTTGAACTCTCTCCTATAGTTCCTACTTTCAATTAGGAAAAGAAAAGATTATGTTACTGGACAAAAGTGAAAAAGAATATGATCTGTTTCTTGACTAGTATAGTTGGGGTTTATATTACAGATTGGTCATTTCTACCCTCTGAAGCCATTTTTAGTAGATATGTGTTTTTGTTTTGCTTCTAACTAGTTGTATGTGTTAGGCAGGGGCAGGGGTGTGGAGTGGTATGTGGGTGCTCTTGATGAAAATTGTCTTTAACTCTTTCTGTCAGAGTATACATTAGGCCATTATTCTTTCTCCATGACCATACTTTTGTATGTTTCTTGTTACAGGTCCTATTTCTAAAAGCATTTAAAAATTAGAAAAGACTGGTCTAGTGTTGTCCCACCCTCTGTGAATGATACTTAACATGTTCTGTTTAACAAAGAGAGGGTAGGACAGGGGGAAATGATGGTGCAACTAGTAATGGGGATGGATAGTTTTTTCTAATTTGGGCTTAAACCAAATGGTTTTGTTTGTTTGTTTTTTCTAGTCTATTAATGGTCCCTGTTTCTCTTGGGAAAGAGTTCTACAGTTTTTCTGCCCTGGGCGAGGGAGGTCTGCCCTACATCTTTAAGACTCCAAGAACCATTGGCATATCTTCCAAGGAAAGAGCAAGTCAGGCCACCCTCTGCTCTAGTTTCTCAACTGCGTCTTGAGGCCCAGGGAGGCGGCCACAGGCTGACCCATGAGCTAGTGCGGGGTGCCCAGCAAACCAGGACAACAGCAGATTAGCACATCCCTGAATTCATTCCCTTTGGGGCTATCTACTAGACCATAGGGTCTCATGTATGGGAGATGTTGAAAGTTGCCAACTTGGCGGCAGCCCTGATTCTCAAGGATGGCTTCTTGAAGTAGTGGGGCTAAGTGAGACGTTGAAGGCAGGGGGGAGGCTGTTTCTGAATAAGGAAGAGAGAAAGGTGTTCCAGAGGTCAGCGGCAACAAACCAAAAACCGTGAATCCAAAGTGAGACGATTGGATGATATAGAGATTGTTGACAAGTTCATGAACTACTGTGGTAAGCCAGTGACTTCTGAAGTTACAGTTGGCCAGACAGACTTTGTGTGTCTGTGGTGAGTGGATGAAGGAGACAGTTGGCATCACTGCATGTTGCTGGAGTGATGGAGCCCCACCGAGCAGTGCTGTACTAGAAAAAGCATAGGATCCAACAGGTCTCTGTCTGGTAATAATTTCCCCAGACATTCCTGTTGCTGCACATCAGTGACCATTTAACATCTGGGTTTTTTACTATTGCGTAAAGTTTCACTTTAGTTTCTGACTGTGTATTTCAGATTTTCTAAATGCTTCACATTTTTTCTCTTTTGCAAGCAGCTTGAATGGGCAGGTTGCCTATTTCTAGGGGGATGTTGGCTTTTTCCATATTGGACCTTAACTGTTCCATTGGACCTTCATGATGGATGAAGAAAGCATATGGTTTTTGTTTTATATGTTGAAGAATTCATTGTGTCCCATATCCCTACACCTAGAACTAAAAAGAGCTATAGGGGCGAGCCTAAGTAAGACCATTAAATAAACCGCTTTGGAAGGTTTTGCTTTCATTTCTCTGAATAGCTAAGTATCTGAAGAAACTCAAACATTTTGCAGTGTGTTTGCATATGTTTGTGTCCTTGGAGTGAAATAGAGAGTCAAGTGGAAAATGAACCAAACCAGAAATGCTACCAGCAATCCAGAGGACTTAAGAGACATTTATTAGTTTTAAAAAAGGATGCATTTTAATAAGAGTTGAAGCATTTTTTAATGTATTGAAGGAGTATACAAACTAATGTCTTTAGAAGTCAATAACAAATTTATCAATTAATTTCTTGTTGTGGTTTCTCCTACCAAAGATTTCATGTTTTAAGGAAATTTGAGATTTAATTCAATATGATGTTTTTAACATATATATATGTATATATTTATGTATCATAAGTAATATATAGTTACCTATCAACATTTATTATGTATCTAGTAAATGTTGGGAACATTGCCACCTGTTTCCATAAATATCTGATTTAATCCTAGCAACAAACCTGAAAGTATTAATAAATTTTCCCCACTTTAGAGGCAAGGAAACTGAGGTTTTTAGGCATAAACTGACTTTTATAAGTACTAAGTGGCAGAGCTAGGCTCAAACTAGTAGAAGTCGCCTGGCACCAAGACCTAGCTTTGTCTTCCTTTCATCTGTCCTTGTTGACTCGTAGCTGTGTGTAAATGAAAGGAAACCAGACTCAGCCAGTATTTATACACACACTGATTTCTGGGTTTCAGGCAGAAGAAACCTCACTTAACAGGACCCGACTCAGGGAATGCAGTAATCACGCTTGCTGTGCTGTCCAATATCCTAGCCACTAGCTAAAGGTGGCTATTTAATTAATACTAAATGAAGTTTAAAATTCAGTGTCTCCGTTGCCACTAGCCATATTTCAAGCACTGAATTGTTCCCTGTGGCTGGTGACCTCCTATTGGATGGTTCAAATACAGAACATGTCCATTCTCAGAGAACATTTGACTAGACAGCACTGCCCGCTAGAGACATTGACCCAGCCCACAGGATTTTTTTCTTCTGTGGTCACCTGCGATATCTGTTGACAAGTGACGAGAATTTGGCCAGACCGCACAGCTCCACACTCCTGTGAATGCCGTGTGCCTGTCTGTAAACTTCATAGTGTGCTCACTTTTTCTTCCAAGGAGGAAGTTGGCCGTATCTGGAAGATGGAGCTGCTTAAAGAGTCCGATGGGCTGGGAATTCAGGTTAGTGGAGGCCGAGGATCAAAGCGCTCACCTCACGCTATCGTTGTCACTCAAGTGAAGGAAGGAGGTGCCGCTCACAGGTGACTAGATAACCCTCCCCGTCTATTCCTCCTCATCCCCTCGCGTCCCTCCCCCGGATGTTAGGACTCTTCCACTTGGTCAGAGCGCTGGTGATTATAGGTCATATGGATGGATGATGCCCAAGCACAGAAGGAAATCAGGCACAAGCAGTTCTAATTAAACCCATCTCTGAGCACAGGAAGTAGCTAATTGCTGGAGATCCCACAGGCTCCCCCAAACCTTATGAAGGAGAGATTGGATTCTTTCTAGTCCAGATTGAGTTTCAAGCGAAGGCTACTTATCCTAACTTTTGAGATGCTTGGGATATGTGGTTACTTGTCAGGACTGTACCACACAACAGAACATCGCATTCCTGACATCCGAACTCCCATATGACTGTGGCTAAGGACGTGGGAAAGGGATTGGTTTTGAACGTGTCCGCAGCTCATGTGCTGCGTCTGGATTTGTCAGGTCTCTTGGGATTCTACACACACTTACATACACGTGTCTCTGTCTTGCAGATGTGGAGGGGAAAAAGTCATTGTGAGTTTTTCTCCTTGTGACCTGAAATCAGTTCATACTTCAAAACTCTGTTTAATCCAAACAGTTGTCCAAAGTAGGAAGAGGGACAGTACCGAGTATTTAGGCAGAGCTCGTACCAAAAAGAAGTCCATTTGGAGCGACAGGGATGTCATTGTCCCAAAGTGTAAGGCATGCTTTTGCCATGCTAGCTAATTGCTTCCATATACAGTAAGTCCTCACTTAACATCGTCCATAGGTGCTGCCACTTTATGTGAAACAACATGTAATGAAACCGGTTTTACCATAGCCTAATTGATATAAATAAGAGTTAAGTTTCTACGGCATCTCATCCATGTTAAGGCGAAATGATTTTGAGGGAAACAACCTTATTCGAGGACCTGCTGTACTTAGGGTGTCTACTATTGGCAGGGCACAGTGGGCGTGTACATACGTTGTGTGCCCACACGTATACAGTAAGCATATAAAGGTAGAGTTTCACTGATGAGGAGGTGAATGTAGTCTGGAATTTGTTAGTGTGTGGTCCAGGCCCACCAATACTAAAGGGGAGATACAGCAAAACAGAACAGTATTGGCCTGCCCAAGACTAAAAGGGCAATCAAAGGCATATCTCGTGAGGTGGAGTTAAAGGAGCTGGAAGAATTTAGTCTAAAGAATGGAAGACTAAGGAGAGGACCAGGGAACAAACTATCAAAGTGTTTCATGCTCATCCATCCTCTAACTTGAAAGTAGGATGCTAATAAATAAAGTAGAGATAAGATTAACTATCCTTGTCAGTTATCTAGGCAGCAGTAATTTTTGAAGAATTAAGACCTTAGATAGTTTTTATCCAGAAGAGCATCATTAAAATTCCCAAATGATGTATGCTTTAAAGAACTCCCACCAATTAGCCATTTTCCCATTAATCCTAAGTCTTAGGTTCTAGTCTGTCTTTGGAAAGTTGGCAATTAGAAAATTCCTGTGCTCAAAGATAAGCTTACATAGAACTGTCCTTGTCTGTTTTCTGTGTGAGCGGTTTCTAGTGGGTCTCACATTTCTTTTCACCCTTAGCCTGGAGTTGTGTGTGTGTCTCTCTGCCTCTGGGGTGTATAGTTCATATGTGGGGCACTCTAGTTAATAGCAGGAGAAGAGCGAAATGGAAATAAAGAGAAAAGGAAGTAAAGAGGTGGGAACAAGGGTGGTCTTGAAGCTGTTCTGGATAAGTTAGCCCAGGGACATTGGCCAGAACCATTGTGTTCTTGTTCCTGAATCCCTCTCCTCCAGAGTGGCCCACGCACACACCTCTTCAGGGTTCCAGTTGTTTGTTCTCTTTGGTTTGTATTGTGTTTGTTCTCTCTGAGTCCCCCTCTCTTTCCATTCCAAACTACTAATGGGGTCCTTAGCATGTCTCTGCCTTGAGGGTTTTTGAAGGACAGAAGCAGAGGGAGTTGGAAGTCTCTGGTGTCCCTTGTCTTCTGTTAAAGCCTAAATTCATAGAAGCGATTATGATGCATGCCCTGGTGGGGGGAGAGGGAGGGAAGGGTGGAGAGAGGTTGGTTCCTTGAAAGGAAGGAAGGAGGCAGAAAGTCCACAGATTGGAGAGAAACAGACTTGGGTGGACCTGGGAGTACTGGAGACATGCATTGTGTCCCATGGCTGCACCCTGAGTGCTAACACAGCCTTCAGAGGGGATGGTGGAACCCTAGACTTAGGGTCATTCAGCCTAACCAGATTTCCTATCCCATATTTAGCAATGGAGATGAAAAGCCTCCTTTGGGATCATGGGAGACCAGATGCCGGGAGGCTCAGTTGGAACCCACAGGACTGTTGACCCACCATAAATGAAGGGCCCTGCCCAACACTCTAGCACATTGTGCCTCCCCAGCCCCTGACCCACCCTAAGGGAGCCAGTTCCTGTCACAACTACGTCTCCTGCCAGCCCAGAGGGAAGGATGCTCCAAGCCAGCTGTAATTTAATTGAAAAGAAATAAACAGAACATGTTTGCACACCTATGTGTGTAGACCAGGTCCAATACCTACAACAGCAGTAAATTAGGCAGCTTCCTGATGTATTTTTGTGTTCATCCTTCTTCTGATAAAGCATGGCTGTAAGGACACAAGGATGAAAAAGAAGCTGAGAGACTTTATCCTTAAGGTCCTATAACTCGGGGTGCAGGGGGGAGGGTGGACAGACACACGTAGTGTAATGTTACAGGTGCCCCAAAGGAAACCTTGCCAAGGGCACATTACCTGGAAGAGAGAGGCATGGGTTAGAGGATTGCTGGTGAGCTTAGGATACCTTCGCTCTTTGGGGGCTTAGCTCAGTGAATCAGCTGATGACTTAGTCATAAGGGCAGGTCAGCAGGTAGAACTGAAAAAAGAAAAGTTTGACTATCCTAAAACCTTGGGGTCTGGGTTTCTCCTTCATTGTCTTCACCTGGATGGGACAATTCATTGACATTGATGCCAGGTTACATGGTAGTAACTTAAGTATGTGCCTCTTACAAAGTGACCACCTGAAATAAAGGAGCATTTCACTCCTCTTGAGTAGGAATCTGGACCCAGCCAGACCAAAGAATCAAGAGATCCCATTCCAACTGTCAGGTCTTCCTGCTTCCTCTTTAGCCTGGTTTTAACTGTCCCCTGTCGTGACCCTCCCCAGCTCCAGGAAAATGTCCCTTCTCAAGCCCAGAATGTCTTGACAAGGGAATTTTTTTCCCATCTCCATTTCCTCAGGGATGGCAGACTGTCCTTAGGAGATGAGCTGCTGGTAATCAATGGTCACTTATTGGTCGGGCTCTCCCATGAGGAAGCTGTGGCCATTCTTCGCTCAGCCACTGGAATCGTTCAGTTGGTCGTAGCCAGCAAGGTAGGTAGTTTTGTTTCTTTTTAAAAATATTTTTAATGGTGAATCTGGATTTGAGCCCTATCCGTACTCCCACCACCCTGAGACACACACACACACACACACACACACACACACACACACACACACACACGTGCTTGCAAACTTGCCCATTTACCTTGGGCCATTTAAATAGCCATGATTCTACAGTGCAAGCCCACAAGGGGACCCTTAGCTGAAGTGCATTTAATTATTTTGCTTTCTTTGAAGGGTCTTTCTAGGTATATTTAGGAGATGGAAAAGCAATAATAGGACTAATGAAAAGGTAAGAATGATAGAGTGGAAGGAAGGACAAGGTAAGGAGAGTAGCAGCTTGCTCAGGAAGAAACCAAAAAGGAAATATGGAAGTCGGCTGGACAGCAGGGTTGAGAGAGGTGTGGAGGGTGCATCTTCCAGGTTCTGAAGGAAGAGTTCAGGGCCCTGGCTCTGACTCATGGCCTCACGGAACGTTGGCGCTGGAGGAAACCTTGCAAATCCTGTTTGTCCAGTCACCACCTCCCTTTTTTCCTCCTCAGATTTATAAATGAGACTGTGAGGCAGAGCCTCTATGTCCAGCTCTCATCTCGCGGTGGCCTTGATGCTGTTCCAGGTTCGTGATGCACAACTAGTGCCTGTCCCCACGGTCTTGTGGCCGCCTCGTCTTCATGAGGCCTCAGGCTGGGACCCCAGGAGTGTGTTAGGATAGTGCTCATGTCCTGGGCCCCCGGCACCTGCTTTCTCCCTGGGTTTCACCAGCCTTAGCCCTCTGGATAAAGGCTGCAGGAGTCCACAGCTGTGTGATGAGAAAGAGGAACTTGGCCCTCTTGGTGTGGCTCCCTTGTCTCATCACGCTGCTGATGAGACTAAGAAAGAGCCCATGTGACTGAGGAGCTAGTGAAGTGGAGCCTTGGGGCTTCATCCCAGTTCATCCCAGTTGCAGTTCAGGGAAAACGTGCTATGAGCAATATGCTCTTGCCGGTGTGGCTCATTTCCCCCCTGTTATCCCTGTTAGGGTTTTGGAGCCTAGCATCCACAGGTTTTTATGTATTTTTGCCTCTTAGACTGTAAGGTCTATTGACTATTTTTGGAATATTTAATCAATAGACTAAAAGAATATTTTAATTTTTTGAGCTGCCTGCCTTTATACACCCTTTACCCCAAACTCTAGGCATAGACTCTCAGGCTTCTATCAAGAATACAGAGCCTTGGCAAAGACTTGGCAGGAAGAATTGGCATTGAGGCCCTGGAGGCAGAAGCTAAGACATTCTCCTCCCCCTCCACAGATACCACTGGGCACCCTGGCATCTCCTCAGCAGGCATCGGGAAAGGGAGCAAAGCCAGGATGTCTCTGTCAGACTGGTGAATTCCACAGGGAGGGAAATACTGCAAAGGAAGGGGAAGCAAATCCCCCATTTGGTCAGATGGGCTGGGAATTTGAAAAGCATAATCTGGTCTTGTATAGACGTGCGCGCGCGCGCACACACACACACACACACACACACACACACACAGAGTCATATGTTTGCACAGCCCAGCTCCCCACAGTCTATGGCTTAAGAATCCCAGGCTTTCTGGATAAACATTATACCATGTCCACCAAACCTTGAGTCCTGTGATGACTTCTTTATCATGCTAATTTGGAAAATGGGGACAGAGAAATCTCTTCTATGTCAAGCCACTATCCACAAACAGACACAAAGAAAACATAAAGTAAAAACAAAAAAAGGGCCACTTATAGGCAGAACTAATAATTAAGGGGCATACGTTGGATTTTGAGAACAGTTTTGATGCCTGACTTATGTATGATCTCACTCAACCACTTAAAGGAAGAAAGGACACTAACGTATCGTGTGCCCACTGGGTGCCCGATGCTTCTTACCTGTCATCTCATTTAATTCTTAAAATAATTCCCATAAGACAGGTATTCATTCTTTTTATTCAAAGGGTGACATCGAAATCTGAGTGATTAATTAATTTGCCCAGAGGTCACACAAGCAGTGGGTGGCAGAAACAGGGTTTTAGCCTGGGTCTCTTAGACTTCAAAATTCATGCCTCTTCCTGTACACCAAGCTGCCCCTTAGTCAAATAAGATATGAAGGACACCAGAGCTAGTGATATTAGGAAAAGATCATGCGTTCCTGCCAGAGGCGTTGACTGGGGTCTTTGGAGGGCTGCACAGCAGTCTGGAGCCACAGAATGGGTGTCGTTTCTAGTTCTTGATCCACAAGCTCTTGACCACTGGTACTGAACTACAGCCCTAAAGCTGACCCAAATCTGTGGGTCACTTCTTCCCATATGCTCTGTTTACCACTAGGCGATATGCTGCTACAGCTGCTGCCTGCTATTTGTTCCTAAAGTTAATCTACACCAGCTGAGGGCTCATCCATGTAGGAGAAAGCAGTCAGTCTTTAAGCACCTCATGGCATCTGTTCCTCTTCTTCATCCAACAAGAGCAAGTAATGCACTTTATTCCCATAGTTTTGAAGAGAGGGAGAGAAAAAGAGCTTTTGACTTGCTGAATATAAGGAATAATAAAAATGTAAATTATTGTTGACAGTAGTCACAAAACTTTAAGGCATTGTTTTAGAAATATAACTGTCACTTTCTTCTGGAGAGGGTGTCTCATGTTTCCACACAAATATGTTGTTTGCTTATACGTAGGAGCTTAGAACATTTTTGTTGAATAAATAAAGCTAGAATACCTAAATTTGTTTTGATATTCCTATGAAGTACATGCATAGCAATATAGATTTCTCTTGTGCTTTTGTTTTAATTCTTGGTTTTTATTAACAAGTACTTATTATATCTAATGTAGAAACCCCAGAAACAAATAGAAGAAAAGGAAGATAAAATTTTTGTAATACCCCCACGAGTACCATATATTAACCGGTGCGTCCTTCCAGATGGCAACACACATACATGTGTGCAATATACACACACACGTTTTCATTAAATGGAATCAAACATGAGGAGACATTGTGTCTGGTGGCAGTCCCAGCTAGAGTAATGTGCCAGGACAGTCCTTTAAAAGCTGTGTATTTGGAGCAAGTTACTACATCTGTCTAAATCTCAGTTTTCTCATCTGTACAATGAGAATCATGGGATGTTACAACGATTAAATGAGCCATAAAGGGCTCTGAACAATGTAGCTGGTCACGACAAGCCTTGGGAGAAATGTTTGCCTTTATGATTATCACATATTATTACATCCAGTTTATTCTTACCTTCATTATTCGTATAGTTACTACGTATTATTCTTAAGCTTTTTTTTTTTCACTAAGGAGCATACTGTAAGAATCTTTCCACATCAGGAACTGCATTTCTACAGCACCATATTTAATGACCATGAAGTATTCTGTCCTGTGACTTGTGCTATTTACTCACCAGTTGGGACCTTTATCTTTTTAAAAAATTAAACTGAACTCGTTATTTTTTGTTTAATAGCTCTGTTTCCTTTCCTTAGGCAAGGTCTGATAATATAGTATTCATAATTACTGATCTAAAATGAGCTTCAGGCATCTTGAAGGTGGAACCTACATCCAATGTCACTGTCACCAGGTGCCAGCTCAATAATAGATCGTCTGTTGTTTAAGATGGATATTTTTGTTGCTTTTATTCTCTTTTCTGTCAACCCCCAAGGAACATGACAATCAAAATTTTCCACATTTTTTCTGCCTTGTAGAAATGGCTGGGGGGGGGGGGGGGGCCGGGGATGAGAGGATACGTTTCTCTCTTCTCAGGCCTCAGATCAGCCCTGCAGCCCTGGTCCCTGGCCTCATGTGCTGAGGCGCTTCCCAGGAGAGCTCTCGGCTCCTGTGTCTCTTCTTTTGCAGTTGGGATTGTCATGTGGCCTCAGTGATCTTGCCTGCATCCCACAACCCACCTGGCTTTATCTGTGCGTAGGAAGGGCTGTGTTGATGAAGCCCCGTTTAGAGTCTAATTTTAATGGAATGATTCCATATATTTTTGTTGACCTCGAAAAGTTGTTCAAGGGCTTCTTTTATTGAAAAGACTATCAGTGTCCACCTTGGCATTGTAATTCAATAAACAGTCTAATCTCTGTCTAACGAACACACGCTAGTGAGATGAGCAATGGGAGAGAGGAGGAAGTGATGGATACTTGAACTCTCTGCTAGGCCTGGGGACACAGAGATGAGCAGAAATGGTGTGACATTCAGGGAACTCTCAAGACCAGTAGTCTAGTTAGACATACGCTGCAAGGTGATAAAAGACACAATAAAGGACATTAGAGAAGAAAGAAGGAGCAAATGGAGTGCCTCCTGAGGTGACCCAGGAAGGCCTGCAGAAGGAGAGGATGCTCAAGCTTTGCCCAAATAGACCTTGGTCATGGCAGGAAGGGTGGTAGAGGCAGGCAGAGCTGCTGGTGGAAAAGGCAATGGACAAGGGACAGCCGAGCATGCTTGGCTATCAGGTGTCATTTGGAGGGGGAGAATGGAGGGAGGTGAATAAGGAGAAGTGGGCAGAGGCTAAATCCCTAAGATGTTGGCCTGCTGATGAGGGGCTTTAAACTGTATCCTGAAAGCGAGACAGGGGAGGGCATCAAGGGAGCATAAGTTCAGGGAGCTTGGATTGCCTGTGGAAACATTAAGAAACACATATTCTTCCGGGGGGAAAAAAAATGGTTTGCCTTTAAATTGGGTCCACAGCCCTGACATTTGAGATAACCTTGCAAATCTGGAAATGTGGAACATTCATTCCATGCCATCTTTGGGTTGGAAGCACATGACCACCCACAGCTGATTCTGCTAGGTTTTCCTTGACCTTGACCCAGAACTGTTGGGTGCCATGGGGTAACTCATGGGCCTTTCATTGTCTCCCCATAGGAAAGCTCTGCAGAGGACCTCCTGAGGTTAACATCTAAAAGTTTGCCTGACCTGACCAGCTCAGTGGAGGACGTGTCCTCTTGGACTGACAACGAAGAACAGGAACCAGATGGGGACGAGGACGTAGGAACCGGCTCGTCTTCCGTCCACGGAGCAGTAAGTGTACCTCTGGTTTGAAAGGCTGCTCTGCTGGAATGAATGATGTTTTCCTGAAGACATGGGTGCCAGGAGCCCAGATAACAGCTTGAGATAGTATGATAGAGGCCAGGATAGGGAAGAATCGCAGTACATTCTTTTTATTTTTTTAATCAAAATCTTCCAGAAAGATCTGTGAAGGTAATACTTTTCATTTAACAAAAAAAGTTGAAACTAGACACAAAATAAGAAAGCAATGGGGTATTAAGTTCCATGCATATATCAATTTCTGGGATGCTTAATATATACAAGGATTTTATTGCTACGTATTGATAGAGTGTTTGAAAACTATTGTTTGTATATTTAAACTTAGACTGGGAAATTTCTGGTTGAAAGTGGAACGTTAAAATAACACAATACCCATTCAGGCAAAGCTATACAGATACGTCTTAGAATTTTAATCAAACCAGGACTCTTGCACGGCTCGGAGCGCTTCCTTACACAACCTGTGGTGGTCCACACCCTCAGTGGTCTGCTCTCACGCACTGCCTGCGGAAGCGCTTTTGGTTAACTGGGGTTGCAGAGTGGCTTCATGGTCTCCGCTTTGTATCCCAGATCTGACAGATGTGTCATTTTTATTTTTTTTTAAGATTTTTATTGGGGAATTGGGGGGATGGGAACAGCACTGGGGAATTGGGGGAAAGGGAACAGACAAGTTGCTGTTGTTTTGTTCTTCAGTCTAGTTGTGGAGGACGTTGCTTCACTGGCCCAAGTTGGCACCATCATTGCGCTCTTCCCAG
>NW_017731467.1:2427710-2438098 GCF_001890085.2 Hipposideros armiger | reverse complement strand
CAGCCCAGCTCCAGGTTGAGCTATTGTTCAGCATCTTAGCTGTAGAGGGCAGTGTCACTGGCCCTCATATGTGGGATCCGAACCGGGGCCCTCTGGCACCCCAAGCCAGCTCTTAACCATCGTGCCACTCGGCCGGCCCTAGATGTGTCATTTTTTTGTGTAAACTCTTCTTAGCCTTTGTTCCCTATCCAACCAGCCATGGGGAGGGTGCCCTCTTTCTGCCATTTGGATCTCCTTAGAATTGCTTAGTCAAAGGTTTTCTCCAGAGAGATTGTACTGTTTTACACTTCTAGCAGTGTCCAGTTCCCAGGATCACCAATGGCATTATCTTAAAAAATAGTTTACCTGTTAATCACATATTGTTTTCTTGGCTTGTCATACACCACTCCCAAACACATTATTGTCGGTGGAGAAAGCAGAACTGATCCTGCGTTGACAGCTCTCCCTTCTCCGTGTCTCAGACACCACCTCACCCCACTTCACCTTCTGCTCTGTTCCCGTCACAAAGCACTCACAGAGGAGGGGACACCCGTGCTTCTTCCCTGGCTCACCACCCGTGCGTGAACATCCATCATTTGTGAGCCATTCTCTTGAGCTCTGGTTTCCAGCAGGAGAGCCAGGCCTGAAGCAGGGCCCTGCAAGGCCAGCCAAAAGGTGGGCAGCCAGCCCACGATGTCTTCCGGACTTCACCGCCTACCCAGGGTCTGCCCTCTGTGCCTTATAATGGTGCTGAACTACTGAGAAAAAATACACTTATATGTTTTTTAGTTCTGTATTTATAATCCAAGACTCTTTGTAATTTTTAAACACTAATGAACCACCTTAAGTGAAAGAAACCTGGTTCTGTTTTAATCAACTAGGTTACCCAGCCTTTTATTGCACAGATGAGAATGATTAAACCTGCTGCCAAATTCCACTCAGACATTGACTAGTTTTGCACCTGTAAGTGGTGCTGTGCTCCAAGCACTTAGGCTGAGCAAATGTAATACAAATGCTAAGGACCTGCCAGGAGCACCCTTATGATTTATTTTTCATGGCTACAATAAACAGCAATGAGATTTTCCTTTCAAAAAGCTCCAGCCATGCTCGGGATAAAACCATATGGTGAATATCAAGTTTGAGGAATAGAGGCAGGAAAAGGAGAACAGGAATGGGACAGCGAGATTCCATAGTCATTTGCACAATTGTCATCCATCTCCGTGGGGTCTGGCTTCTGTGACAGGGCTGTCTCCCACCACCCACCACCATAGCCAATACTGAAGACCGCAATTTGGTGTCGGAAATATCTTAAGTAGAGCTCTTTCTCCATACCAGCTGTGGTCCGGTCCCCCTGATCAGTCATTCTTCCTCAAGTCTGTCTTCTCCACTTTGTCTTCAGCTCTGCAATGACAATTTTTAAATGAGAACCTGGCCGTGTCGTTCACGGTTTAAAATCATTCAGTGGCTTACCATCACACTGAGGTTAAAATCCCAACTCCTCAACATGGACTGCCATCAGCTCCAGCCTGCCTGTGCTGCCTTTTCTGCTATTTATATGTGTTCCCAGAAGCGCTGGACACATGCACACACCTCTTAGCACTGTGAGCTCCACATTCTCCAGGCTGCTACTTTGTGCTTTTGCATTCGCTATCCCTTCTAACTAGAAGACCCTCTTTGCCTGGCAAGATCCTTGTCGACCCAGCCCAAATGTTACTCCTCCCCATAAGGAAACCTTTCCCGGACCCCCAGAGTTACTTGGTCTGTGTCCTGTGCTTGCATAGCTTTGTGTGGAAATTTCCATCATAGCATTCACCATCTTGTTTTCATAATTTATCTTTTTACTGTTCTGTCTTTCTCATTACATCTAAACATTTCAAAGGCTGTGATGCCTTCAGCATCTGTCTATGCCTGGGACAGTCCACTGCCTGGACTATAATAGGGGGCGGGAGGGAGGGAGGGATTCTCCTATGAGCTCCTGTCATTCCTTGACCGCTTCCAGTCCTTCCCTCAGAGCTCAGCCGGTCCTCTTATGTCCTCACGGACACAAGCCTGGTTCCCAAGCCTCGGACTCCTCCGCTTCCCTCTTGCCCTCAGCACATGCCCTGCCTGGGTCCCTCTCCGTCCGCTCTTCAGAGGGATTGGCCTCTACCTCTTCCATCAGTTAGGATGGCAGCACTCTGGGCCACTGCCACACTGCGAGACCTGGCCTTACCATTGATTGGAGAGAATAAGGGAGAGCAATTCTCTTCCGGACTTTGTGGCCAGTTGAAGGGGACTCAGCTCGATTGCAGGTTTTGCCTACTTGGAACCCTGCTGGAGTGGTGCCGCTGAGCCCTTAAGCCTGCAGAGGGCATGAGCCGTAATTCTGCTGCTGTTTGCCAGGATCCCATGGAAAAGGGAGTTGAGGTTGAAAGGAACTGAGATGGTTTTGCTTTGTGGTGTTACACATATGCCCTCCTCTCAGGTTATCTAAGCACTACCTTCCTCTCAAAGACCAAATGAAGGTCAAAGTTACCGGTGATGCCTCCCTCTGCTTGAAGCACCTACAGTCATCTCTCTCTCTCTCTCCCAAATATGCTAAGCACTGCTCCCCTGGCTTCTAGCATCTGCTGTTTTCTATTTATTTGTTATTGCATATCTCTTTGGGGAAAGAAAGAAAATACTTAAGGTTTGTACATTTTGAAGTCAGGTGTACCTCTTTGGGCCCCAGTACCAAAGCAGTACCTTATATTCAGTACATACTTGGTACGTATGTCTTGATCATAAAGCTATCCTTAGAGTAGTGATTCTCAAAGTGTGGTGCCCAGACCAGCAGTATCAGTGGCACCTAGAAACTTGTTAAAAATACAGATCCTTGGGTCCCACCCCTGCTGACTCAGAACCTCGGAGGGTGGCGTCCAGCAATCTGTTTTTCAATAAGCCCTCCAGGTGGTTTGGACAGCCCTCCAATAAAATGAGTGGCATATGGGTTATTATTGGCTATTCAGAAAAGTGTGTTCCTTTCTCAAGTGTAAATCATTACAGTTCATCTTTAAAAAAAAAATGAGATTATTCAGAGGGAGAAAAAGATCCGTGCTCTGGCTTTCTGAGAGAGTGGCTCTTTTTAAAATGAGAAGAAGAAGACTTTCAGGATTACAGGATGAAATGGGTGGTGATACCTCTGAAGCGATTGGAAGCCCATCTCCCTTTTTATATTTTTAACAACAACAACAACAACAAAAATGGGAGTACAGATTGCCTTTGCCGATCTGCAATTGTGAAAGCTCAGCTAGGAAGAGTTTGCTTCGCACATCCATCAGCAGACCTGTATCCGGTTTCCTTTGGCACCGGGAGTCAGTTCTAATGTCTTTGGAATCAGCAGTTTGGGAGAATCTTGGAGATCTTTTGGATGATTAGGTTTTAAGCAGGAATAAAGGACCTCAGCTCTCCAAAGGAAAGAAGACCCAAGCTGGATCTGACAGCTCTGTAAGTTTGCTATCGGTGTTCGATTCTTTGTTCGTTGGTGCAATAGTCAGGAGGTATGAGAACCTGAATCACAGCCTTCTGGAAAAGTCATCACCCCCTGAGGTAGATCTCCATCCAGATATAGAAGGAAAAGGAGAGGAGCCCTCGTGTTTTATTTGGATTGAATAATTGATAAAGCGTTTGCTCTAAATGTTTCCACAAGTGTCTGGGCATTGAGGATTTGTACTGCAGCATCCAAAAGGACCCTTTCTGGTTGAGTCAGGCTGCCCTGGATGGGACACTGGGGCCTGAGCTGGGTTTCTCTGGTGGGTTGAATGTAAGGCAGAGACCAGTGAGCACCAAGTGCGTTAGCTTGTGATTCGTTTTAAAACAGGGAGAGCCCAGTGTCTGGCTGAAAACCAGATCTTCACAGAGTAAAACTATTAATGCAGAGAGACCCTGGCACAGGGCTCCTGAGTTTTTTTGTGAGGAGAGTGAATGTTCTTTCCTGCAAGCCTGGAGGGGCCCAGGCGGCTGTTACGACAGGCTGCTCATAAGGGCAGCAGTGGGCTCTGGGGTTCTGAGCACAAGGCGGTGGCAGCCACTGCTTAAAGATGTCCTCATTCTCCTGGGTCAGGAACGCTCTTCCCTTCTTGTTAGGGTTCTTCTTCCTACTTATCTAACTTCAGGATTCACCTCTTCCAGGAAGTCTTCCTGGATACATACATCCTTCATGCCTGAGCCCCTAGAATGTAATACATCTTGTAATTGCCTGCTTGACCCTTAACACAGATTATAATGATACATTTATTCATGTGACAGTTTGCTTAATATCATCCTCCCCTATTAGTAGGTGATCCATGGAGGCAGGACCCACATCAGGTTTGCTCACTTGTGTATCCCAAGTGCTCAATATGTTGGCCAGGTGGGCAGACAGGTGTATGGTTGCTGTACCCTCTCATTCCCTAATGCCCCTGCATACCTCTCATCGTAAGATTTGTTCACCTTCCACTGACTTGCGCATCTTCCCCAGCACACCAAGAATTTAAAATGGGCACGGCACATAGCAGGCACTAACTAGAAAGTCTGTCTGCCTCTCCCTTCTGGGGGTTTCCATCGAGGGTACAGATATAAGTGATGTAGAAATTGCTTTCCCACGTATAGCGTTGGGAGGACTCAGCGTCCCTTCCCTTAAAACAAGACATTCATGGTAGCACCTGATTAACAAATGAGTAGATTTCTTATTTTTGGTTTGTTTAGATTTAAAAGCTGCAAGCAGCTCGAAAGGCAACTTAGGACTGATTTTTAATGAATCGACAGTAGCAATAACAAGGGACTGCACCTCCCAAGGGCATTGGTGAAGCGGTAAGTAGGATGTGAGTGCAAAGACTAGGCAAGGAGGCACCATGGAAAGGAGCGAGGGATTGTGTGTCTCAAAGATGCAGGTTCTGATAAACAGCTACAGGGAATCACGGGATTAGCTGGTCCGAACTTTGCATTTTATAGCCTAGAAATCCATGGTGAGAGAGAAGACTGCTGAGCTCCGCTCACGGCAAACTTATTCCCCAGACGAATCACATTATGGCTCAAGTCAGTTACAAGGGGGAAAAAAAAGAAAGGAAAGAAAAGGTGAACACACCAAGAAAAGCGTCCTTGGCGCTTCACAGACGTAAGGGGAATAACTGTGTTACAGACACATAAATGGACACAGGAAGCTCCACACTCTTACGTATGTCTAAAATCAAGGGGTGGGGGGGTGTGGTTTAGCTGATCATCAGATCTCCACGGTCTACGCAGCAGGGTCGAACACATCCCTCTGTTGCCCATGTGGCAATTTCCATGACACGACACAAAGCGGCAGGGCTCCTAAGTGTCTCCTGGCTGGGGACTGGAGGAGGCCAGAGACCTATCTGTGCATGGCTTTGAGATAAGGTTTTAGGCCCCCAACTGTCTCCTCCTTTCTGTACTTTAGGATAGGAGGGTACAAGGCCAAGGTATTTGTGGTGTTCACGGAAATTTGGAAGCACAGGTTTCCCAGCCTGCTGTGGATCCTTCGTGAGCACAGACTTGCTCGCACGTCATGGTTCTCATCACCTTCGCAGCCACCCTGGTATATAGACCCGTGGTATTGATGCGGAAACTGTTATTCCTGGTGCCAGCCCGAAGCAGGCAGCAGTACATACTGATCGCCAGCTCCCCGAGTTGTACATTTTTCTGTCCCAAAAATGTGAACTACCCTCTCTTCTCCCCCCCAGAGTCCTAGACTTCCCCGAGTAGGTTCTCAGTTCACTTAAACGTTCCTTAGGCCACACTTCAACTGGCACGGCCATCTCTAGGAGGCCGCTTGAAACTCAATACAGCCCGTAGCATTGCCAGAGCAAGATAAGAACGAGAAGGCTGCAATTCTTGCTGGTCTAAGAAAGTCAGATTTACATTTGGGGGTGGTTTTTGTTTGCTTTGGTCTCATACTTAAGGAGATGAAGTGAGTATTTAAATGGGTGGGGGAAAATAAGATAAGAATAATTATTTGGCCTGGATGAATTACCCAGAAAACTGCTGAAGTTTGAATTAGGCTTGTTCCTGTGGCACATTTCCTGGGGCTTGTTCCAACTCGCTACCTGGCTCTGTGCTGCATTTTCATCCAAGCAGTTTGCAATTCTCAAGGAAGTAAACAGCTCATATGATCTGCATAGAAAAGCAAATATTGTATTCTATAGCCTCATACTGCAGTGGTCTCCAAAGTGGGTGGGGTAAGCACACATGGGGGGGGAGCCAGATGGGTCCTTGGAGTGTGAGAGGAAAGTATTAGAACTTATATAGATTTTTATCTCATTTTAGATGGTTTTGTGCTGTATGGTGTATGTATACATTAGTACAATAGCAGAGGGTTGTAACTTATGAATCTATGTTGGGGGTGCCTGCTGGCTACACAGTCCAAAGGTTGACAGCACAGCATGAAGCATTATGATATGCAGTTAACAACAGCCCCCCAGAGTGCAATCAACCTTATCATCTTTTGGTTTTGAAAAATTCCTTCAAATTTCACTGAAAATAAAATATGGACGACTAGAGCATGTAATAGTTTCTTTGCCCTCAAATTAATTTCTTTTTATGAAAATAATACCATGGAAGTCATGAAGTGACCTTATCTGTTCAGATAAGATACTTCCCATCTTTCTGCATTCCTGTACAGTATTCCGAGATGCCTTTCAGCCCTTCCCTTTATTTCAGCCATTCCCCTGAATGTTCCTCTTATAAATATCACCCCTGTTAATTTAGTTTTATATGTCCTTTGGGAGTTTAAATCTGTAGTTCTCACACTGAAATGTAAAGTAGAATGTATTAAGACTTGAAGGAAAGCGGCAGTTGAGAAATGAAACTGAAATACAATTTTCTTCTGCCATAGACAAAATGATGGCAACTCCAGAGGGGAAAAAAACAAGGTGATGTGACTCATTTGTGCCCCATATATCTCAGGTAATCTATCTTATTTGTTTATGAGCTTCGATCAGCCGTTAAGGTAACAGAAATCCTTGAGATGTCGGTGGCTTTTGAGACTGTCAATGGAGATAGTGCTGATACACACAGTCAAATTCTTACTTTCTTAAGAGAGACAGGATATCCCTACATAGTTTCAATTCCAGTTATTGTGTTGGTTTTTTCAGGCAAATGACGAAATCACCTTTGACAGTGTGTAGATGAGTTAGACAAATAGGCAATGAGTCCTAAAAGCAAAACAAAGAACACCTCACTTGAACACTTCATGAGCAGTGGAGCATTTGGAGTTTTCTTTGGTCATTTTCTCTTGTTTACCACATCTTACACAACACGGTAGTACAGAGCTGAGAAATAAAAACAAAGCACAATATAAGAGCAGAACTTGCCCTGTGGAATCCAGGGCAGAAATTTCTCAAAGCAATAGAGCTGTTGAAAATGAATAGAATTCTCCCCACCCAAGTGTTTCCTTGCCTGGCTCGGTGTTTGCTGTTTGTTTGCTTGGTTTTGCTGGCCCAGCTCTTTACGTAAGTTACTGATTCAGCTCAGTAAGTGACATTTGCAGAAAAGAAAAACCATGGCTCTTCCTTCTGGTTCTTGCTCTTATTGCTTCACTTGAAATATCCTTCCTTCTGCTCCTGACTGTCAAGGTTCTGACGTCCCTCACTCCTCAGAGACTTTTCTAATTACTCCAGCCTTCTGTCATCTCTCCTTCCTCTGATTGCCAACTGCATTCATCCGTTTCTCACATTTTAGCACTTAAGAATCAGAAAGACACCTCCTGATGTATATAAATGGGTAAATGTGCTGGTAAAACTGTTGTTTGGATATTCAAATTTATTTCCCCTAAAAACAAATCTATTAATAAATATTGGTGGAATTACCTTGTAAGCTAGTGATGGCAGCTAGGTGACCTACATATCACACACACACAGCCTCTTCGGCTCCCAGAGCAAACATCTCTAATTCTTCCTAACACTCTCCCGCTGATGCCAGATACAACCTCAGAAGTTGATCACATGACATTCAGGTGCCCATAACCAAGTATAAACGTAGTCTGAATCAACACTGGACCCAGCCAGCTTGACTGCCGTCCATGGGAGCACCCTGCTGGGGGTTTTGGGGGATACAGACATAACTCACACAGCCTTCCTGTCTTACAATCCTTATATTCCATAATGAATTGTGGTTATTTCTTTACTTCTCATGTTCCCCCTCTTCTGTGTAATACATCCTTAGGAGCCATATGCTATATATGACCTAGAGGAGTGACATCTGATTCCTTCCAGTGATCAGGGAGGGTTCAATGGATGGGGTGGTATTTGACTATTCCATAGGATTCCACAGGAACACCCACAAAAATGGGTGACATTCTAGAGCAGAAAAATAACATTGTATAGTGGTCCACAAATAGGACATTGTAAGGCCTGTTCAAGGATCAACAAATAATGTCTTAAGCACAAATGTTCAGCCCATGCTTTCAGTTCCAGACTAAGAAATTATGACTTACTTTACAAGCACTGTGACTCATTGATGGTTGAGAGACAGGGTCAGATCTTTTGTTTTAAGTTTATGAAGCAGTGAGTTAGAGGAAGAAAGGCAGTTGGAGGTGGAGAGATGAATTTGGAAGCTTTCCGGTAGCCCCACTGAGAAGCAGTCAGAGCCTGGATGGAAGGAGGGTGGCTATGAAGATGGAAAGGCAGGAAGCAGCGTTACTGAATGGTCAGTGGAGGAAGGCAGCAGGGCCAGCTGGCCAATTGGAGTGCTCGGTTCTCTGAGCCATACAGCTTGGCGAGCTAAGGGCTCCTTGGTGGTAGAGAAGAATGAAATGAGTTTTCTCCCCTTTCCACCCCTGAAAGCAAGGCCAATCTAAAGCAACATTTTGAAGGAGATTTTGTTTACCTTTGAACTCTGCAGCTTTCTGTTGCCCACTCCTCACTTGCTGGTCCCTTTTTTCACATGTTTCCTAGAGCTTAGCGCCCTCATATTCTAAAGTCCCTCCCTAAGGTACCCACAGTCTCCCCGAAGAGGTTCCAGGCTCCCAAGAATCCTTTCTTCTTCTCCAAGTCGTTTTCTTCCCTTTCACTACCACCACCACCAACAACAACAACAACAAAAAGACCAAAAAAAAAACAAACAAAACCCTTCCCATTTCTTCCAAGCACTATGTTTGTTAGTAAAGAAATCTGATTAAACCAATTTAATCAGATGGTGATTCAATTTAATCAAGTGGTGGCCCATAATCCTATGACACTTAGCAAAATATATGCATTTTAAAAAGAGAATCCTTATTTTTTTCAAGTGAGTTTCTTATTGGTATCTTTTTTTTTCTTTATCATTAGATTTTAATTTTAAAAAGGAATTTTATTTTTATTTAACGTCAGCCTAGAAGGAGAAAAACATTTCTTTTTTTTTTTAATTTAAATATATTTTGTTCAATCCAATATAAACCAAGTGCTATTATTTCAACAAAAGTCAATATAAATATTTTTAATGAGCTAATTCACTGTTTTTGTACCCAATCTTTGGAATCTGGTGTGTATTTTGTGCTTACAGGACATCTCCATTCAGACTAGCCGCATGTCCAATGCTCAGCAGGTGCGTGGCCAGCGGCTGCCATTTTGGACAGAACATGTCCAGAGTTAAACGCCTTGCCCTAAAAAGTTTCCCACGTTCTGGATTGTTTCTGATTGTGCCCTTGGAGTGTGTGTAATGTGTTCCTCTGTTCTCCAACCGTCCTCCAAATTGGTGTTGGACTCTTATTGGTATCTTTTAAAAATGGAACTAAAAGATAAACTCACAAAGCCTGCACGACAAAGATGTTTTCAGAGGAAATACCATGGTAGACCCTTCAGCCTTGCCCGCTTAAGATGTCTGTACTTGTCAGTGCCTTCGCTTCAGCGTACCCTAAGTTATGTTTCCTAAAAATTCTCAAGTTCGTTCACAGTGAACTTCGGATAGGGCTGGGGTCTGAGCTCCATGAGAGGTTGGCAGCTGTAAAGTTCAGCTTGTAAACATTTCAGACTTTACTGGCCAAACAGTGTCTCTGGTAACTGCTCGCTTGCCTTTGTAGCGCACAAGCGGCCATAGGCAATAAGTGAATGAATGGACATGACTGGGCTCTAATAAAACTTCATGAAAACGGGTGTTGGGCCAGATTTGGCCGCAAGGCGGCAGTTTGACAGCCCCTGCTCTAGGTGATCATGGGTGAGCCCGGGACATCCTCTTGTTCCTGCTTCTCATGCGGCCTCCACAGAGCACATCTCAGCTTTCCAGGTACTTCAAGAAGTACATGCCCTTAGAAATACTTAGCACATCAGCATGAGCTCAGCACCACTCCTGGAAAAGAAGGAACTCAGAGCACAGCTCATGTGGATCTGGAAGAGGCAGCAAATCAGAATTTAACCACAACGTCTTCAACATGACCAGTTACTCTTCATCTAAAACCTGTCCAAATGGTATACCAAGTT
>NW_017731467.1:2424414-2425895 GCF_001890085.2 Hipposideros armiger | reverse complement strand
AAAAAAAAAAAGAAAGAAAGAAAAGTAAAAGCCACACTTTGCATGGTTTGTTTGTAAGGCTTCAACAGTTAGCTGAGAAAGACAGACGATGCTCAGGAGTTCGACACTGTATTAGTCACAGTGTGTTCACAGAGATCTCATAAATGCTTTGGACAGCAGTTATAGGACATTTCTAAGTACTAGATGTTCAATGTGAACCAAAGGGGCCTGTTTCGTAATAGATAATGATGGTTTGCTCCCCACCCCCAGAAAACTAAAATTTGCCAGAAGCTAAAACTCAGTCCCTGTGCTGTTGCTCATCCAAAGTTATTTCTAGCCACATTGTCCAGTGCAGCTTTTCAGAGGTTCTGCATTGAGACAAAAATGCCAACATAACTATATTCAAATAATTAAAATGCCAACCGATTCAAATCCCCTCACAAGTTATAATCCAAAGATGTTAAAATCTAAAGTAATTAACATCCAAACTTAAATTTTTTTGACCTTTTGAGTTAAAAACCAAAGCATTTCATGCCCCGCTTCAATCTATCATATTTCTCATTTTGCTCCATTTTAACTAAGGAGATTCTTATTTTGGATGCTAGAGAGAGGTAGTGCTTTTTAGCATTTGCAGCCTGGGATATTTTCCACTGGAACAAATATGGCTCTTTCAGGTCCAAGAAAGTTGAACTTGTTCAACAGCAAGTTTCTTGTGTGCTTTACTTTTTAGTGAAATGTAAATGAACCAAGAGTAAAGGGACCCACAGTGGTATCAAAACATTGGCCGCAACCTTTGACATTTAGAAAAGTGAGCCAATCCCCAGCCCCTTGGACTTTGGTCCCAGGCAAAATTTTGTTCCCAGCACCTTATTTAATATTGCCAAAGACCATGTCAAGAATTGTAAAAAGTCTGAAATTGTACACTACAGATTCATGGGTGCCAGCAGAAGACATGAGATTCCTAGGTCAGAGACAAATGACTTCGTTACCCATGGCACAGCATTCTTTGGCTTTCTCCGATCCCAGTTTAAGATTCAGTCCCAGTTTAGAGCTTTATGTTTGCATAATTTCCCCCTTGTTCCCCACAAGTCCTTTGGGAGCGATGCAGAGAGGCTCAGGTAGGTGCACACGTAGTGTATTTGTATCACAACTGGGGAGCCCAGAGCACAAGAAACCTGAATCACTTGTAATGGGCTAGAAGCAAACCTGACTGGTCGTTGCTCCACAGTGAGACATTACCTTTGTTCTACCGGACAGTACACAAAACTGCCCCTTTCTCCCGAGACACCGTCTCTATAACCTTCAAGGCTGTTCACTCTACAAACATCCTTTAAGGATGGAATCCAGAGTAAAAACAGCCTGTGCCTCTGTTGACGAGACACATAGAACTGGGAGAGACCCATGGAGAAATGTCTGTCAACAGGCTGTAGCAGAGATTCAGTAACATCAAGTAAAGGAGGGTTGATGATGAAAATACTCGGCTTCTCTTACAGATGCCAGTC
>NW_017731467.1:2422258-2423148 GCF_001890085.2 Hipposideros armiger | reverse complement strand
TTCTGCTTGGCTCCCCTTTGGTATATCTCATGATTGCTTCCTTTATAGTCCTAATTTCATACACTTTTCAGGCCACCTCAGTCAGGGCAACAAAAATAACTATGTCCCTTTAAAATTTACCCAGGAATGTTTGTTTTGTTTTGTTTTATTTTTTTGCTTTTTAACTCTTCCTAGTCTTCCTCACCTCTCACCTTTAAATCCAGCCCCTCTTGGTATTGCTGTCCCAAATACTTACTCGTGCTCTTTATCTGCAGTTTATAAATCTCATCTCTCATTGTTACCCGGGCCTGGGATCCCTGTAGGGAAACTCTTGCATACTGTTCTCTGTGGTTTTGTCTCTCTTCCTCAGTTGGATTTCTTTCGGTCTCAGTCACCCCCTCTAATCTAGGAATAGCTAATGTCTCCCCATTTTTGTGATGCCCACTTAAGAGTAGTTAGACACTATCTCTTTTCCTTATACATCTTTCTACCCTGGACTTCACAATCTCATCTGCCCTTCATATATGTCCACTGTCATCGAAGAGCTCATCTTTTTTTCTCTATATCTGAAGATTTTCAAACTATAATTTTGAAAAAAAAAAATTCAAAAGTCCAAGATCTTATCTTTTTAAGGCACGATCTCTGTTCCTCTAGCAAATCATCATGTATTCTTTATTTTCTCTCTTGCACTGCTCCTATTCGGATTGTAAGACCGGCGTATATTCTCAAATCCTCTTTGCTGTCCTGTGCAAACCTGATTTCTAAAAACAAAGGGCTCTGGCACATGCCTTTAAACTGCCTGCTTAGCTTTTAGGTTTGCAGTAACTTTTTGGAGTTTTTTCTCATCTTCAGGGCAGGAAAAGGGCATCTTCTCTTTGGGTCTCCATTTGTTTTGCTTTCTTCTTTAATTA
>NW_017731467.1:2409377-2415493 GCF_001890085.2 Hipposideros armiger | reverse complement strand
GTGGGCTGGTTATTTAACACCCCTGAACTGCCACACCCTCACCTGAGAAAAAGGAGCTAAGAACTCTGACTTTGAACGGTTGAGCAGATTTTTAAACATAATAATAATAAACTCACATAAAAGCAGCTAGCATAAAGCATGTATGTTAACCTCCAAAAAATGTCAGCTTCCTTTTCCTGCCACCCAAATCAGTGGAGAGAGAGGTGGTGTCTATGCCTGCCAATCAGGAGCAGCTCCCTCCCGCACCCCCTGACCCTCTACTGAGTTATTCTCAGGTAAGGTGGCAGGTGTAGGACCATAAAATACATCCGGTTTTTTTGTTGTTGTTTTCTTTAAAACCTGAAAAACAAAATGGATGACTTTGTATTATTTATAACTCAGAATAATTAGGCAGTATATATCTGAGCAAATGTTGGAATGTGGGTTTGTGGCAAGAGCAGTGTGATGACCAGAAATTAAGTGATAGGAGAGATATCATACCGAAAGCCCTCATGTGGAGAGAAAGACCAGGTCCCCTTCAGCCCAAGGAACAACTGAGAGAAACACATTTAATTCCTGTGTGTGTTTGGGACTGGAAGTCACAGGGGCCTAGAGGAGACCTTTTAGGTCAGCTGTCTTGGCAGAGTTGATCAACACCTAATAAACGGTTCCTAGGGGAGGGCCACAAAGCTCTGGGGAAATATGAGGGACCTTTGAAACCAGTGCAGTCACATTCCTCATTTTATGGATGAGACTGGAGAAGCTAAGAGAATCCCACAGGTCTCACTCATTCAGTGCCAGCAGAAAGATCTGCCTCAGACAGAGTTCTTACTCACCCCTCGACTTCCTGAGGATCTTGAAAAGAATCCTGTTCCCTAATCGGGGGGGCTTAATAGATATAGATATGGGGAGGTGGGTATAGCTGAGGACCTCCCAGATCCATGACTCTAGCCCTGTTTGTACTAATTTAGAATGTGCAGCACACTCAGCTGAGTACTAAATCCAGGGATGGCTACTGTTTACCATAAATGGATGCCACCCTCTCTGCCTGTATCCTTCCCAGACATCCAGGGCCATAACAAGGAGATGCAGAAGAGTGGGAAGAGCACGTGCATGAAGTCCGGTAGAACTGTGTTCACTTCCCAGCTCAGCCACTATTGGCTGTGTGTCCTGGGACAAGTGACTTAACTTCTCTGGGCCTTTGTTTCTTCATTTAGTCTGCAAATCAATGTGAGTGCCTTCTAAGTGCCAGGCCTTGTGGAAAGATGGAGTTGAGAGAATGCATATGGCACTGCCACTCCGAAGTGTGGTAGCAATAGTCCCTCACCATGTGGTAGCTGCCACTCTGATTACCATTGTTGTCATTAACACCGCCTCACCCTGGTCATTTTTATTTCATTGTTCTCTCCTCTTTTCCTCTCAAGAGGGGAAGTGCTTCAGTGGGTTCAGACAGGAAGATTCTCAAGAACTTGTAGGTCACGATAAGGCACGCACGAAAGGCACGGAGCCTGGCATTGTCTCTGGGTTGTGGCGTTTGGGAGACAGTCAGAGGATGCAAGACCAAGGAGGGCCAGGCCAGCACCTGGGCAGGATTTGGTAGAATAGAAGGGGAGGAAAAGAGTGGGCTAGACTTGGGATAGAATGCATGAGAAACGCTTTGGGACCATGGGGGAAAACTTTGGTTAGAGAAGTTTTGTGCAACTGTTTTTTCTCCTCATCTATCTGAAAGATCCAATAACCCAGCAGTAACCATGCTGCAGTGCAGCAGAGCTCGTCAGAGAGAGTAGGATAAAGGAGGCGCTTGGGGGAGGAGGTGATGGTGCCAGCAAAATTGGGTAAACGGTCAAGTAATATTTATATGCTCCCCAGTTTTGGAAAGGATGCGGGTGGAGGACAGATCCTCTCTTTTGAGAATCAGCAGGCTATAGCAATGAATTCATGTAGCGTGGTAGTGGGAGATAAGACTGGAAAAGCATTTGGGAGACCTGTGAAAGAGGCTTAAGGAATTGGGTCTACATTCCGTGCTGTGAAATATGTTCAGTCTAAAGACATTTGAATACAGAAAATTTTAATGGAATTGGTTCTTAATTTGTCCTGTAAACTTGGACATTTATTTCATATTTTCTTAAAGTGAGTCACTCTGGTATTCACATATCAGTATATTATCTACAGACACTACCGTATGTGGTTTCTCTTCTGTTGATGGCAAGTGCCTTGCTGTCAGCTCAAAAGGAATTTTCTTCTAATAAATCTTTTTCAGATGAGTAAGCATGCCAAGATAGATTAATCTGGTCATGAATTATTAAGGAGGTTCTGTAAAGAAGTTCCAGCTATTTCTACTACGATTTTGCCCAGTCTGTCTCCAAAATGACAAAAGCGATTTCATGGAACATTTTATCTGAAATTCTAACCTGAGTTTTTATTACTTCATGCCTTCTTTTTTTGCTAGCAGGGTTCCCTTTTAATTTTCGTATTTTTGATTTATCCATGTTAATGCCTTAGGCTTGTGATCTTTTTAAATGGAAATTTTTCTTTGACTGCAAAGGAAGTTCAGGTGTTTGAAAACCTGAATCACAAAGTTAATATTTAGCTTTTGAAAAACTAAGCCTTTAGTGATGTCCATTTCAATATAACTGTATCAGCCCTATTTTAGCTTTTCATCACTGTTAAAGACTCAATAATATATTATTTTTCAAAGAGTACAGAATCATCTTGTTTTACTCTATGAAAAACTTCCTGAGAAATTTTTAGGTAAATTGAAATTTTAGGTCATCAAATGAAATATTGCTTGGCCTAGGAGAAGTTGATATTCCAAAGGATCTGTATGAGTTTATAGCTATATGCACAGACAAGCATATATACACACATATATAGTGTATAATGTAAATAGCATAATGTGATTATAGGTACTATATTCAGTGTAATTAAGCCATCATTTAAGATTAAAGTCCCTTAAATTATCTTATTTTAAAATAGCATATAGGGCCTGCCGAGTGGCACGATGGTTAAGAACTCGCTTGGGATGCCAGAGGGCCCCGGTTCGGATCCCACATATGAGGGCCAGTGACACTGCCCTCNCATTTTGTACTCTCACTTTCTTCATACACAGTCTATGCTAGATCCCGGATATATGTTATAAACAAAAAGCTCTCAGTTATAAACTTAAAGGTCTCTGTTTTATTTCCTCTTCTGTCCAATGGAGATAATATGATTTATCTTGGGACACGTTTGCTGTAAAAATTAAGTGGAAATAAATTGAGGTGACTGAACTATATGGTACAGTACAGTATAGTATTGATCATCCAAAACATTAACTTAATTAAAAGGCATCTTAAGCTGGAGTGGCTCAGTTGGTTAAGAGCTCGCTGAAGAGTTTGAGCCCTGAGCAACAGCCGTTCGATGCCCGGCCCAAGCTGAGCTGCCGCTAAGCTGCCAATAGGTAGCAGGATGACTCACCTAAAAAAAAAAAAAAAGGCATCTTAAGATGGAGTGGGGGAAATATCCTGGTAATACATGAAGTTGGAAAACAGGAGTCACAGCCTTGCTTGTAATGAGCTGAGAAACGGGCAGGCTACTTTCCTTCTGAGCTACTCCTATGTGTGCTTATGTCATCTCCAAACTTTCTGATTGTTTGAAAACCTAGGGCAAGAAAAATAGATGGGAGAATGGAAAAAGGAAGCTTCGTAAGTCCAGAAACAGTAGTCTGGGATGGTTTTCTTCTCTTGACATGAGCTTCTCAAACAGCCTTCCTGATGGCTTGGGCCTCGGCCACTGTGTAATAAGCCACCCACTTAATGGGCACCAGAGGAGGGAATGACTTGCAAACCCGAGGAATACTTTTCTCTGTAGGCTGATAGCCCGGGTCAGGTGGTGTAACCAGAAAGAACCTGGAACTTAACTCAGTTTCCCTTAATTGCTGTTTACAGCCTGGAGACAGGTTCTTTCCATAGTTTTTAAGCCAAGCAAAGGAGAGGCCCTGACGCTTCTCTCTGGATTATTTCTATCTGCATGTCTCCTTCTATGCCCAGATCCCTGGCATGTCGCCAAGAGGGTTCTTTAGCACTATGAATGAATTAATGTCATGATTTGGGGTTGGGAAAGACACCCCTCTCAAGAATCTCTAAAATCATCTTCGGGATTCCATTCTTGCCTTTACTTCGTAATTTAAACCTGGAGACCTGCCAATCCCTGACATTGTAATAGGAATTCACCAAATTTATCTTAGTTTTATATATCAGGATTAATTTGTTTTCCCATAGCTCCTTCCTCAGTTTTTCTGCACCACATTTCTCAGATCCTTTTTTTTTTCTCCTGTTTTTCATCCAGAAAGATACTTGAACTTGAGGGTGAAGGGGAATCTTCCAAATCTTACATATTACTTATAAGATTTATGTATGAGCGATTACCTCTTAGAAGGGGAGGTTACCTGGGAGATTATGCTCACTGCTTAATTTATACATTTTCATATACTGAATTTAATATACAATGCACAATTTTTATTATCTGTTAAAATCCAGGGGGTTTTTTACATTATAATTACACGACTTTCCAATCACTGCTAAGTGTTAAAGGATATATTCTGTGCCTTTTTAAAGCACATCTATGTTCCTTCACGTGGATCTTATCTATTTTAATTAATATGACTTTACTTCCTCCAGAACTGCAAAGAAAAATAAAATTTCAAATGAGGAGGCTCATTGATGTATCTCATAAGTTTTGTACATATAAATTTACCCCCCGAACTTTTTATAAACACTCAGTGCATAAATCTCCTTTCTAATAAACATAGTTTTTTGGTTTGGGTTTTTTTGGTGTTTTTTTTTTTTTTTAAGCATGTTTAGCTTTTCTCAGACAGAGAACCCAACGGACCTTGGAATCTCCCTTTTCTGTATCACCTCTTTGGATCTGGCAGTGTAGATGAACAACTTACAGATGTGGAGGCAGACTTTACATGGACGCCTCCACGTAGCCTGGGCAATGCTTGATTCTGGGAGATGTTTAGTCAGTACTCAGGAGTGTAGCACATGGACTATATGGTTGACCCGAGGGGTGTGGTTATTTGGCTGCCAGAAAAATAAAAGTTTGACTGTATTTTAAGAACCTTAGAATTGAATTCAAATTTCTGGTTTAATTTTTGTTGCAACTTGCACTGTAGGAAAAAGCACGAGCCTGCAAGTCAAGAGACCTCGGCTGCAGGTGTGGCATTGTGACCACATGGGTGACCTAGTCCAACAAGTTTCCTCAAGAAATGAAAAGACCTATAAATGTTGAAACCTCTCTGATTCTGTGCTGTGCGGTGAGGGGCGCGCTGAGGAGCTTGCCAGCACGAGGCCGCATGGCTCCAGGTTATCTGCAGGGCTGCGCTTTGACCCTTATTTCCCATGTGACACCTGGATCACTGTTCCCTGAGCCTTGAACTAACTTCTCGGAGGGGATTGCAGGCCAGCCTCTCCCATCAGCTCTGTGTTCTCTGCATTTCAGATCCCTGGGACAGATGAGCTCCAAGATTCATGTGGTTCTGAGGACTGCAGAGGGAACCTGGAAAGTCCCAAACAGGGCAGCAGTAAAATGAAGCTCAAAAGTCGCCTCTCAGGTAAGTGGAACCCGGCCTGATGCAACCTGTCTGGAGATGAGCTTCCAGCCTTAGGAGTTGGAAGACAAAGTCATTAGCAGGATGAGCTTCTTCTCCTTAAAACCTCCAAATGATTTTTTCTTTAGATAGTGCATGCTGCGGGCATAAAACCGCTTTCATCTTGGCTGCCCACATGAATATTTGTATTTGAGTCATAATGAAGTGAATGTCAACATCTCTGTTTGTGTCTGCTTAAATGTAAATTTCCTGGCTCATTTACTTTCATAGGACTTCAGGTGACCCATTCGCTGTGGAATATTCCTGATGGCCTATCTTCCCAGCAAACAC
Source organism: Hipposideros armiger (assembly GCF_001890085.2). Classification (NCBI taxonomy): domain Eukaryota; kingdom Metazoa; phylum Chordata; class Mammalia; order Chiroptera; family Hipposideridae; genus Hipposideros; species Hipposideros armiger. The sequence goes on along the minus strand of NW_017731467.1, from coordinate 2,409,594 downwards.
ACCTCTTGCCCAAGTCCTTAGGCCACTGGAACAAGGGGCAAAGAGCCATTTATTTAATATCAAATCTGCATTTCAGCTAGGCCTGGGATTGGGGGGCGGAGAGGGAGTGGGTTGGGATGAATTGCAGCTTTGGAAACAAATGGATTTGACGTTTCCTGGGCACATCCTTACAGCAGCTGGCCTATACTCTGTGAGAGAAAGTTAGTGTTGAAAGCAG
>NW_017731467.1:2383554-2405867 GCF_001890085.2 Hipposideros armiger | reverse complement strand
GCGACTGATCTGCCTCGCCTGGGAAGAGTGCAATGATGGTGCCAACTTGGGCCAGTGAAGCAACGTCCTCCATAACTAGATTGAAGAACAAAAACGACAGCAACTTGTCTGTTCCCCTTCCCCCAATTCCCCATCACTGTTCCCATCCCCCCAATTACCCAATAAAAATCTTTAAAAAATAAATAAATAAATAAAATAAAATAAAATAGCATATAACATAAAGGAGGTACTGATAAGGATGTCTTTAAAAATTGTTACTATAAAAGTTTCTTTAACAGTACACAAAAGTACACTAACCATAAAGGGAAAAAAATCTATATATTGTACTACATTGAAATCATGAACGTTTGCTCATCAAAAAATACCATTAAGAAAGTAAAAATGCAAGTCATAGACATGGGAAAGATATTTTCAATACATAGACCCCACGACTTATCCAAATATCCAAAATAGATTAATAAAATCCTATCAATCAACAACAAAAAGACAGAAGCTCAATTAAAAATTGAGCCAAAGAGTTGGACAGGCACTTTACAACTTAAGAAAAACAGATAATGAATATTTAAAAAGATCAATCTCACTAGTCATCAATGAAATGTAAATTGAAAACCACAATGAAATGCCATCCTATATTCACCAGAGTGGCTAAAATTAAAAAGACTGACATTGCCAAGTGTGACACAGATGTGGAGAAACTAGAGCTCACACGCGCTGGTGATACAGTGTTGGTAAAGGTGAATATACGTATGCTTGTCACCCAGCAACTCCACTCCTAGATCTATTTATATCCAACAGATAGGACGTGTACAAGCACACTCCATCGCAGCGTACCTAGATCAGGGGTCAGCACACTACTGCCTACAGCTGTATTTGTGTGGCCCGTGAGCTATAAATGTTTCCTACACTTTTAATTGGTTGTAAAAAAAAAAACCAACATTTTTTTAAAGAATATGCAACAGAGACCATCTGTGGCTCATAAAGCCTAAAACATCGACTTATCTAGCCTTTACAAAAAAGAGTTTGCTGACCCTTGTTCACCATCTAAAACTGAAAACAAACCAAATGTCCCATCAGCAGTTGAATGGGTAAATAAATCGTGGTATGTTTATACAATGAAACAGTATACAGAAATGGGGTGAGCAAACTATTGGCAACAACATGTGGAATTTCACCAACCAATGCTAGGAACGAGGAGCCAGATACCAAAAATGTGCATGTGGTATGTGTTCATTTATATGAAGTTTGACAATAGGCAAAAGAAATCTATGATGTTAGAAGTCAGGAAAATGGTTATCCTGGGTGAGGGGTGGTTAGTGGCACAGAAGGGGCTTTTGGGTTCTGGCAAGATTCTGTTTTTTGGTTTGGGTATTGGTTATTGGTACCTTCACTTTGTGAAATTTCATGGAATTGTACACTTATGATATCTGCACACATTTCTGTAAGTTGTTCTACTTTAGTAAAACGTGTATTTAAAAAGTCATTTCTACCCAGGAAAAAAAGCATCTGCCCCACCAGTGGAACTGTACCAACCACAAAGTGATAGCCCTGCATCACTAGAAAACCATCCCTGAGAGCATTCTCACTGTGGTGTATTGCCTTGTCAATAAGCTGCCAGAGGCTGTATCTTATGTGGATGAGACATATACTTACATTACCCTTATCCAGTCTGGTTCCTTCAAAAATTGGCACTTTCTTCATAGTCTGGCATCAATGGCTACAACACACACCTGGTTTATGCAGAGCTTGATGGCAGAACGTGGTGAGCTCGGTGCTTTGAAAGACTAGACACCAGGTTTTTTGAAAACCACGAATGTGGGTACAAATACAACAGGTTTATGCCTCTGTATGCTCTTAAGATTCTTTTTGTCCCTTATCGAGCCATATTTTTTCCCCTGCCTTTTCAAGGGGGTGTACACCGTCTAGAGTCTGTTGAAGAATATAATGAGCTGATGGTGCGAAATGGGGACCCCCGGGCCAGGATGTTGGAGGTCTCCCGAGATGGCCGAAAGCACTCCCTTCCCCAGCTGCTGGACTCTTCGGGAATGTCACAGGTAGTCCCGTCCTCCGGAGCCTCTTGCTTTCTATATAGTCAAAGTTGACCAGTCAGCGATGGAAGGGCATGTTTCCACCCCGGGTCTCTAGGCTTTCTTTTGTTCTTTCAAAGACCAGCAACATCTTCCATGTTCCGAAGAACTGCCCATCTATGTGGGCCAGGAGTATCTGGGACTAGAGAGATGCAGTACAGAGAGTGAGGTCTGTCCAGGGAGGCTAGAAGGAAATCAGCCTAATATTTAAAAACAAGAGAGTAAAATAATCCCATGTTGGATCTTGACATCTTGATCTCCTTCCTACTGTGTGTTTTGGAACCGAGAGCCGCTTTCAACTGCCAGGAGACAATGGCGCCTCACCGTCTGTGGTGAACCACCATCACTCGCTTAGTGGGCGCATCGGGTGTCAGTTTAACAACTAGGTGGATGGATGCTGGGTAGTGTGAGAGAGGGAGGGAGTGTGCATACCTCTGCTATGCCTGGGATCCTACCTATTACACAGTAATCACTTAAATAGCCAGGGTCAGAGGAAACTGCAGCAGGAGTAAGTGGGTGATGATAATATTCCAGGGCCTGTCCCCACAAATGCTCGGGGTTTCCATAACCCTGAACAGGGGCTCCTCCTCAGTGACATCATCCTCAACCCAGTCAAAACTGGATATAGTCCCATAACCAAGTTGGAGGCCGCTCGGTCTCTGGGGAACTTGTGGGGTGTTCTTTGAGTCCTGGTACCATCAGCAAAAAGACTCAAGAGGAACCACTGGCATCTTGCTCCAGGTCTATGATGAAGCAGAGATGGAGGTGAGGAGCGTGTGGCCATAATGACCCCCGTAAGTACTTGGGGACTCTTATACCCTAGAGCTCTAAAGGACCTGGTCAGGACACCTGGGTCGGGCCCTCACTTTTAATGTGTTGTCAACATTTTACAGATAGGACAACTGAATCTCAAAGAGGTGAAGTGTTTTGCTCAAAGTGATATGCCAGAATCACTATGAAGAGACTTTTATCTGACCAGTAAAACGAAAAGTGCCTGCATTTCAGACGCAGTTGCTGATCAGGATGTTTTGTGTGGGTTCCACCCAAAGGCAACTTGAGTTGGGGCACCGAGAGAAAGCACAGCAAAAAACTTGTGTGGCACCTGGTGAAAACTCCTCCAGACTGAAGACAAGTCCATGGCCTGCTCAGAATAATCCAGTTGGACCAACAGAATCAGGAGATCAAAAAGTTGTAGGAAAGCTACATTGTCAGGCTGTTTTAGTTAGTGTGGAAGATGAGAGAGGATTTGCTGCCATCATAGCCAATGATGTCTAGTACTGAGGAAGTGATTTCTTAACTGATCTACTGAGGAAACCCAACCGTAGCTATAGCCTAACTAGAAATATCTATTTCTAACTAGGAACCAGGAAGCACAGGCTAGTGAAGATTGTAGAGAAATTACTTTTTTTCCTCTTCAAATTGTCATTGCTCTTGTCTTATTTTCTACCCATTTCTTTTTCTCCCAGGATTCACCTTTCTGCAATGATGGAAATGTTTTATATCTGTACTGCTCAATATGGTAGCTACATGTGTCTATTGAGCACATGAAAAGTGGCTAGTGAGACCGACAGCTGTATTTTTAATTTTAATTCATCTTAATTTAAATACTGACAGCCACAGGTAGCTAGTGGCTGCCACAGTGGACAGCACAGATCTAGAAAGCGCAGTGGGACCACTGAAACTCTTTGAGAGAACAGGGAAGCAGGCAAGCCTCTGGGTCCCGCTGGTCCCAAAAGGGAGATGGATTGAGGAGGTGCTGGAAATTGGTGATCAGAGAAAGGGTTTCCTTACGAATCCACACATGAACCTCTGTATTCAAGGGTTGAAAACTCATGGGCTATGTCTGGCTGTTTCCATGGTGGTTTCAGTAAAAGGGCAGCAACCTTGCCAAGTCAACATCATCTTTTTTTGAATCAGAGTCTGGGAGGCCCACATAGCTGGCAGATATTTTGTAAAACCGCAAAATATAATTGTTGTAAGCTGCCAGGAATACAAAAATATCATTAGCAGACATTTCATTTCTACCTTTGAATGTAGAATACACTAGTTAAAGATAAACACTATTTCTGATGTTTTCTTTTCTTGTATTAAACATGAATATATTTTTTTATTTTTTTGCTTATGCTGGAATATCTGTCATTTAAGAAATTTATTACTCTAAGCAGAATAGCAAGGAGCTAGACTAGAAGCGCTTTAGCAATAGATTCACTTAATCTCTTGTTTATGTTATAAATAGTGTACCCTGCTTACACATGTGTATATTGTGGGTGATGGACAGGAAAGAGATCAAGATTTGTGCTGCTGCATGCCAGGAAGGGAAAGTGTGGCTTACGGGAAAATATTTTATTGTCCAAATGTGAAGGATTAGAACTAAAGCTGCTGTAGTTTCTCAGTGGGATATTTTATACAGAATAACAGTTATCTGGGCTTGTGGTTTTGGTTTTATAAGAAACACGGGCTTACTAAGTTTTTGAGTGAATGAATTAAGCTTAAAATGGCAAGGTACTTGATAACCATGATTGTGAACTTGGGGTGGGGGCAGGGGGCGACTTCCAAGGGAGAACCTGACCCCAGAATGGTCATTCTACATCTCTGAGGCCTCTGGGTTTCTGGTTCCTGGCTCTGTTCCAGAAAGCAAGAAGCAGGATCCGTGGAGTAGGGGCGAGGAAAGAAACATCAGGTGTTTGCTATTTGTCATGTGGAGGAAAAAGGCATGGCGATCTATTGCAGTAAAGGCTAGTCCTCCAATGTTATTTATAATAAACTTTCTTTAAGCCTCTGGCCCAGAGAGAAATGGCTGTCTAACCCAAAAGACAACTGAGGTTTTCAAAATCTGAATATATTTCTATGCCAGAGGCCACAGAAGGATAAACGAGACATTCTCTGACCTTGCCGTGTGCTGACTTGTAGGAATACCACATTGTGAAGAAGTCCGCCCGCTCCCTAAGCACCACTCAGGTGGAGTCTCCTTGGAGACTCATTCGGCCATCGGTCATCTCTATCATCGGGCTGTACAAAGAAAAAGGCAAGGTGAGCTCTTTTCTGCCTACTGTTTTGCCCTCCAAGTGAATGTTAGCATATATTTCTTAAATAGTTACTTTTTATTATTGTTTTTATATGAAATAAAAAGTAAAACCTTTAAAGAGGAACAGATTAAGTGGCCTTTGTGTGGATTGGAGTGGCTTCTCTGGCATCCTTTCCTCTGGGCCCCTGAGTGAGGTGGTCACATCCTTTTTGCCCTTATGACGTTAGGAGCCACCAAGACCTGACAGGGCATAATCCCATATGGCATAAAGGTAGAGTGAATGCCCCAACTTTTACCACTATTGAGAGAAAAGCAGACCCTGCAGTTTTGGAGAATACTCCCAGTTTCCTTTTTGAATGAATTTCATGGTATTTTCATTATCATAAAGCAAATAATATATCTATAATTTGCTATTATACAAATATCAAAATGTCTATTTTGATATTACACAAACTGGAAAAACTGGGGGAAAAAAGAATAAAATCAATATGGCACCTGAATAGTGTGAAATGACTCTCATGAGCTATTAGTTGATCCATGTGAAATTGCCATTATTGGAGATCAAAGACTGTCAAATATTGGCAATTTCATATGTTTCAACCTAAAACTTTCTTGAGTATAACCCATAGCTAGCAATGCAAATAGATGTGAGGAGGTAAATGGAGAAGGGAAGACGACCTTGAATTTACTGCTAGTTACCTTAACTCTGAGCCTGGTTGGGGAGGACACCTCAGTTAAACACTGCAGTGGGAAGGGTGCCCTCAGTTAAATACTCCAGTGACAACCTGGACCCCTACTTTGGATGTAGGGCCTTGGCTTTAGCATTGCTGGAGGTCGAGACTGCATTCGAGGACAGATGGGGATTTTTGTCAAGACCATTTTCCCAAATGGATCAGCTGCAGAGGATGGAAGACTTAAAGAAGGTAGGAGAAAGCCTCTTGGGGGTCCTCAGTGGCGGTGAGCTTTGACTCCCTGGGAATCTGTCCCTTTGCAAGATGTGAAACGAGCAGCTGAGGCTGTGGTCTCGGGAGTCTAGTAGGCCTGGGCTGATTCTGGCGTTTATCATATCATGACCTTGGACAAGTGACCTAATCTGAGCTTCACTTTCCTCAGTTGTAAACTTGGGATATTAATACTTACCTTGAAGAGTTATTGTGAGGATTAAATTAGCTATTACATGAAAAGTGGATCAGTCTTTTTATTCGGGTCTTTAAATGTCAATCTTGTCTCCTTGGTCCTTGACCGTGCTCCTTGCCTTGAAGATTCCTGAGATTTTGTGCTCCATTCTTGCTTCAGGGCTGGAGTTCATACACATCTTTTGCATTCCCCATAGCACCTACCATTTTGACACGTATAAGCATACTACACAAGTGTTTTTCCTCCCCAGCTTTATGAGATATAATTAACATGTAACATTGTGTAAGTTTAAGGTATGCAACCTAATGATTTGATATGATTGCCACGATAAGGTTAGTTAACACCTGCATCACCTCACATAATGACCTGTTTTGTGTGTGTGTGATGAGAACATTTAAGATCTATTCTCTTTGCAGTTTTCAAGTATATAACACAGTATTGTTAACTATAGTCACCATACTGTACATTAAATCCCAGAACTTATGAATTCAGATTTTTTTCTTTTTATTAATATACTTCCATCATAAAATGATTAAAGCACAATATTTCTAGTTACCTTCAAAAATGCTATGACTGTTCAGTTCAATTGGCCCAAACTATAGGTGCTATTTTATTGAACTGGCTTTCTTTTTTTTTAATTGAGAGGGTGAATTGGAGTCTCCTTTTATTTAGGCAGAATGACCCTAGAAGCCTGTATGCTAATAAGACAGGACCAGTGTTAATATTTTGATGGCAGAATATTTATTTCTTTCTCTCAGAGGAAGGCTTAACTCCCAGGTGGTATTTGTGTCTACTTTCAGAACAACTTACAATTCTAGCAGAGCATTTTGATAATAGATGTGCCATGTGTTCACTTGATTGAAATTCATCCTGCAACGCTGGTAGAATGGAGCAAAATGGAGGGGGAAAAATCAACGGTTAGGACAGGTTAATACAATTTGATTCTTCCTAATACTTTTTTTTCACCTGTATTCATTTACAATAAATACAAGCCATTGGACTAGATTTTCAACCATGGAATATCTGTCTTTCTAAAATCTTGTACAAAGATTTTCAAGAGTATGAGCAACCATTTTAGTGTTTCCATTCTTTTCCCTTGTGGAAACAAACCAAAAACCTCACTTAGTTGAGTAATTGGTTATGCCAACTGATTTGTAAACAGATTCTTTCACTTATTTTACAACTTCTGTAATTGCCTTAAAGAGAAGGCACATAACAAATGCATGGGGACTTGCTACATTTTTAAACTCATCTACAGGATTCCTTGACTCAAATGCATGGTGAGCTCCTGGGATTGGCTGTTCATGGGAGGGGGAAATGTGAGTTCTTACGCTACTTTGAACTTTGTTATAGGTAAGGGAAATCCCTCTTCTGTCCTGCACTTCTGTCCATCTGTTCTTCTCTCAGGGAACCCTTTGTAGTATTTTGGATGAGCTGTTATTTTAAAAAACAGGCCATGTTACAAGAGTACAAACTAGAAACAAGCTCTAATAAGTCAACAGGATGTCCAAGTTCTTGTATATTCCCAGCAGACACTATCAACAGCCTGAAACATTACCTGACTACACCTTTTTGGTGTTGAAGATGAGTCCAGGATGTGAGGGGGAGGGGGAAGAAACACATGCACAGTTTGAGATTAGCCTACAATAATCTCTTAGATATAAGCATACAGTAACTTGCCAGCTTAATGACTGAGATTCTGGAACAGCATCAATAAGATCAGGCACCTAGACTATTTCTAGAGGTGGGGCTGCCATTCTTAAATAACATCTCACAAGTTTTTTGTCTCTATTATTGAAACTATTTTCCACGCTCTGTGATGATTTTCCAGGCTCAAAGAGCTTGTCTTTCTGCAAATATAGGAGTGGCTTCTCACATGTTGTGTGTGTTCATGCTTCATTGCCAATGAGTTTACGTTTTTTAAACAAAGACTATGAGGAAAGACTTGGGACTCAGTTTTTACAGTTTGATCTCTAAATGTAGGAAATCTGTTATCAAACTTGGCAAAGGCCACATAATAAGATCTTGATGCTTTCCATAGTTGTTTTAATTAAAGATAGAAATACAGAATTACTGCAAAAGACTATGCATTGTCATTGATTGTCCCATTTTGCGACATTCCTGGGAGCTAGGTTGATGAAAGTGGATTGGAACAAAAAACATTTTATAGAGTTGTAAATCAGGGACCATGAGGTATCCTATTCTAGTGCAGACTGAGCAGTTAGATTCCAGTAAATTAAAGCTTGACGGTAACGTAATTTTCCTATTTGGTCACTAGGGGATGAAATCCTAGATGTAAATGGAATACCAATAAAGGGCTTGACGTTCCAAGAAGCCATTCATACCTTTAAGGTAACAACATTCTTATTGATCTCGTTTGTCTTCTTATGCCTTTCTTTCCTTCATTTCATTCTGGTTTGGGCTTGGTGATTTTTTTTATTTTTTTTCACTCTTTGACATAGTGACAGTCTGAATGTTTTAGCTCTACTTTCTTCATGTTTTCTCAGCAAATCCGGAGTGGATTATTTGTCTTGACGGTACGCACAAAGTTACTGAGCCCAAGCCTCACACCCTGCTCAACACCCACACACATGAGCAGATCCAGCTCCCCAAACTTCAACGCCAGTGGGGGAACCTCAGTGGTAGGCTCAGACGAAAGCAGTTCTTCATCCCTGGGTCGGAAGGCCCCTGGGCCCAAGGACAGAATTGTGATGGAAGTAACCCTCAACAAAGGTGATAACACCAGCTAGTCCTCACTTCTGTTACATTCTCTCAGTTGACAACTTGTTTTCTGTTCTTAGGTTAACTTTTTATGTTTTTTCTATGGATTGTTCCTTTGGAGCAATCTGCTCCCAACAACATATGGTATTCTCTAAATGGACAGTGGTGGGATCAAAAGTAGAGATTTTAGTCATTTTACTAAAGTGGAGGGAACTTAACAGTAACACAAAGTCCTTTAAGCTCTTCCCAGATGACTCACTGTGTGTCAGACTCAAGTTTAAAAAAAAACAAAACACTGACTAGCTTAATTCTAGGGCTAATATAAAAGTTTAAAAACAAAAGATTATAGTTAAGAATACAGTTAACACCAGTAACTATGACCTGAGTGATCACCAAATCGTATTGCTTGTCATCTTTGTTTCCTTTTCTTCCCCGCCAACTGTAGAAATATCAGGAACAACTAAATAACCAAGAGCTTAGTTGCTAAAAAGAGAGGTGAAGAAAATCTAAAGTTGTATATCCAGAATAAACTATATTACTTCATCTCTGCCTATATAGTCCAAAAACAGATTTGAGGGGCTGTTTCAACTAAGCAGCAAATGGACCACTGATTAATTCACAGTCCAGAATTAGCCCCCGGTTCTGCCCTGGACTCGTTTCATTCGCAGAACACGGCAATGTAGACAAAGGAAAGCAGGGTTTACTTTCTGAGTCTGGTCAAAAAACAAATGGTTACTGGTCTGAATATACTTGAATGCGGTTTCAAATCACTCATGCTTCTTTTCTTTTTTTTATTTTTTTTTTCTTTGCATGGTGCCTCCTGCAGAGCCCAGAGTTGGATTGGGCATTGGTGCCTGCTGCCTGGCTCTAGAAAACAGCCCTCCCGGCATCTACATTCACAGCCTTGCCCCAGGATCGGTGGCCAAGATGGAGAGCAATCTGAGGTTTGTTGTAAACCTGATGGTACAGGGTTCTGGTGTGTTCGTGAACATGTGAATACATGCACATATAAGATACCTGCCCTATTACATTCCCTAGTGGGATTCTACGTCTTTTTATTATTTGCACAAATAGTGCCAGGATTATAATTAATAACATCTCCAAAGATGAAAAGCTAATATAAATGAATTCGGGTTGAATTGGAGAATTCTGGATCTTGGCCTTTCTTACCTATTTTGTTCTGTTGGGACATAGAAGTTCAGTTTCAGAAACTTGACAAACTACAAATCCATACAGATATCTCTGATTACCTAAATATATTCTTTCACTTTTATATTCAGCTATGTAAAATTTATATGAGGTGCTAGGAACTGCTCATCATGGTTTAGAATCACTGGATACAAGAGAGTCCTGAAATCATGCCCTTAAATGGGAGGCCTTTCTTATTAAGTATAGTCTCTTGAACCTTTTCTGTTGTTTCATTCCTGTTTGAGTGGTGATGTCTAGATGCTTACTGTCTGAAATCAGCGCGTGTCTGATTTCTCAATCCAGCTAGCTGGGTTTTGTAGCGTGGGTATTCTGTTTATACAAGACATGCCTAGGTGCTCTGTTATGTAGTAGTTGCAATGGGCCTGTGCCCACCTAAACTTCACAAGAATGTACATGCATTGCACAAAGCCCTCTGTGCAAACAGTATCACCTTTCTCCCCTATAAGCGTCTAAGTCCTTGGGCAGTTGAAGAATTGTCAAAATGACATTCCTTGAGGTTGCCATTTTGGGGCCCTGTCAATAGATTGTATTATGTTTTCAGTTAATCATCAGAGTGAATTTCCATATGAAAAAAAAAAATTTAGCAAATCATCCAAAGTACATTAAAGAAAATATACTTTTAGAACCCAAGGAAAAAAAATCCTTTAATGACATCCCAAGATGATGTTTCTTTCTTGAATGGTTCCATATGTCTGGAGCCTGCCAAGTGAACATTCTTCAAACCCCATATAAAGAGTCTTTGTTCTCTCCACTGAGTTCTCTCCCTGTAATTTCAAGTCAAATGGGCATCTTGTCCTCAATTTCTCATTTGTTCAAATTTGAAACGTTGTTACAAATTCTTGGGTAACCTTTGAGCTTCAGATATTTCCTCCTTAAATTATATTACAATAATCATTTCAAGATGGTAGGAAAAAAGAAGTTGATGGTGGTCGAGGAGCTATCACATGATGATCAAAAGGTAGACAGACTTCAGTTCAACAGTGTGTGACATCTGGGTGACCTCTCTGAGCCTGTGGTCTTATCTACATAATGGGAATAATAATACCTATTCAAGCATTGTTATGTAAATTGATTTGTATAGTGCCACACATATGCTATGCGCTCAAGAAAGGGTAGCCTTTGTTGTCCTTATTATCCATTTTATTTAACTACTTTACTTCTGAAAATGCAGGTAGATATGCGTAATGACCTTTGCCAATTTAAAATCGAATGTGTTTATGTGAATGTGTTGCTGTTTTCCATGTATGCAAAGATGAAAGGATATCATTTGCTTCTTTCAAGTATTCAGAAAAGATTTCATATTATAAACCTCTCCCAGAAGAAAATCTTGTAAAAAGCTGTTACCACAAAGCGTTGATTATGTTGCCTCCTTAGCCGCGGAGATCAAATCTTAGAAGTGAACTCAGTCAACGTTCGCCATGCTGCTTTAAGCAAAGTCCACGCCATCTTGAGCAAATGCCCCCCAGGACCTGTTCGCCTTGTCATTGGCCGGCACCCTAATCCAAAGGTGAAATATTTTATACTGTTCTGAGATTGGAAAGATGACTTGACTGTTTGTCCAGTAGTAGTGACACACATATTCCAATGATGACACATCTTTGGTGAGACAGTTCACCCCACTGGGGATGGGAATTGGCCTATGGCCACACACTAGCCAAGGTAACTGATACACGTGGGAAATGAATCATCAATCGGGATTTCTTTGTCTTCACACTCTTAGAAAATTTTATTGGTCACTTTTGACAACATTATTGGTGAATTTAAAATTTGGTAGAAGGTAGGAGTACTGGATTCTCATTAAACCCCAACTGGCTTTTTGATCTCTGGTGAGATATTTAACCTCTTTGGGTTTCTGCATCAAGAAAATCTGAGATCGTTAGACTAGATGATTTGAATGGGCCATTCCTGACCTGAGCAGAGAATACTTCTGTAATTAAGGCTTACGAGCCCACTAATTTCTTTTCATCATTGATATCATACTGTTGACCCATGCTGAACTTACAGATTATCGTACACCGTCTCATTGACCTCTGCTGTTATTTGGGTATCTCTTCTATACTTGTACAGTTGCTTTTAATTTTTTTAAGCTAACCACAGGACATGGAAGCAAGTTCATCTGAACCCTTTTTGAGCACTAGTTTTGAGTGCTCAATGTAAAAATCTTAAAATTAGCTTGTCTCTAACTTGGTAATCAGGTTATATTTTACAAAATTTGACCTTTTCCTTTTTCTTTCTTTTTTTTTTTTAAATTAGTTTCAGGTGTACAGCACAGTGCAATAGTTCTAATTTTTACCCTTCAAAGTGACAGCCCTCCTCCCCCAATCTGCCACTCCACTCCCCCCACGTATCATACATATCTATTACAATTCCACTGACTCCACTCCCACACTATACTCCACATCCTGTGACTAGATATTAATGTTCAATTATAATTGACATACAATATCATACAACATCAGCTTCAGGTGTACAGCGCAGTGATCAAGCCTCTACCCCATTGACCTTTTCTTTTAACAACTCAAAATGCTCATTAAGAACGTTAGCGCCTCCCATTCCTGTCATATGGCCAGGCCACCACCTCCACTTGTATTATTTGTAATATTATTTGATTATGTCCTAAATGGTCCCAGGCTACTGTGCTTGATGGACTTGTACGACATTGTAAGAGTACAAAGTCTGCACCAAGAGACCTGTGGGTCCTCCCAGGTGCCATGTGTGGATTTCTTTAGTGTAGAACTTGATAGCATCATTTTTAGTGTCTCGGTGGTGTTTGTTGTACTGGTCCCCCCCAGACTCAAACTGTGACTATGCCTTGATCTGGGAAGATGATGTCCACTACAGTGCTTGAACAAAGATTGTCATTAGACTGATTCAAAGTCAACTCTACTGCTTTTTTTTCCAGATTCTCTTTTATCTGTGTGCATTCTCAAAAATGGCTTACATAAAAACTTCTTAAATAAATATCATTAATATAAAATCAAATCCCACTTCTACCTTTTTCTTTTTTTTCTGCTTGTCACTTCCCAATTTTCTCCTTTCTGTGCTGTAGTCCTGAGGCTCTCCCTTAGAGACTGTTCTACTTTGTCCCCTACTGCCCCCATGGTTCTCTTTGGGTCACTTTTAACATGACTTTGCCTCCTAGTCACAGGTAGACCAGTCTCAGCTCCTTCCTCCAGGGTCCTCTCTTGGCTTCCAGCACCCACAAGGCCACACCTCCGTTCACCTTAGGAAGCTGTCCAGTAAGCTGTGGCTGACCTAGCATATCCCTCAGCAACATTATAGAAAGTTAAGTTTTCAGTGGTTTGTAGTCTAATGGCTTCAAGGCATGTCTGACATCAAAATCCATTCCAACATAGCACAGGTCATGATTTTTTCAGAGTCCACTTCGTCTCAGCCCAAAAACATCTGCCTAATTTGCTAATATAGTCAAACCAAAAAATGGCATTCAGTGCAAAGCATAATAATCCCTGATGGGCTATGGTGTACGGTCGGTCCCGTTGAGCACACAGGTTGATTCATGTTTCTAGCCGCAATAAAATAGTCGTCATGATGGTGTTGGAGATATGTCCACCAAAATCAAATTTCAGTAATTGTTTGACTGGATTTCACGTTTCTTCCGAGGTAAACATGGTGTTCTTAGTTGTAACATCATACTATATTTTTCTTTTGGTCAAAATTCCATTTTATGTTTAATGTATTTTTGTACCACTTATCCCAGCATTTCATGCCAATAGTATATTTTAATACTGAATGTATGTGCTTCCTTAGTTTTCATGTTGTTCCAAGAGAAATACCACAAGGATTTTCTTTTCTTCTGTTTCTCATAATGACTGGAGCAGTGGCTGCCCACTTGGGATATTCAAACCCTCCAGGTCTAGACAAGCTCAGATTTGGACCTGCTTCGGGTAGCAGCTTCTACCTTATCTTAAGTAGAAGAAAGTAATAGAGGCCCATTTTTAATTGGTACTGGGGCTTTCCACATGATTAGAATTATCCAGCAAATCTTTCACTTGTTTCAAACCCCAACCATATTTCTCCCACTCAGAAAAACAATTGCAAATATTGAAAGCCTCGTATCAAGAAAAAATTGTAATGACTATTAACTGGTGTTTTCTCTAGCTCATTTATACAAAATTACCATTTGCTTTATGAAAGGGTAAAAGTGTGTGTGTGTGTGTGTGTGTGTGTGTGTGTGTGTGTGTGTGGTGTGTGCATATGCCTGTGTCCATGTATGTGTACATATTTTATTTCTTTTAACACCTATAGGAAAGTATTACATAGAGGCCATGATGTGATTATTATTTATCTGTTAGGTTAAAATGTAATGCTGAGTGCTGTATAGAAATATTTATTTACTTATTAAGACAAATTGCTATGCTTATCCAAATATTATTTATGCTAAATGTTATTTTAGTACACAAAATTATCATTCTAGGTTTAAAATCCTCTTACCTTTAAAAAAGAAACTATATATGTTGTGTAATTGTCTTTTAAATATCTCATAGTTTAGCATTTAGCATATATCAGGCTATTAAAAAAATCTTTCCATGAATAATGATAGTTATGGATAACAATTGATAGGGGGAAAAAATCCATGTATCTACCATGATACTAATAAATATCAAAGGAAAAGAAGAGTTATAAAATTACTATTTTGAAAATTTCATCATAATAATTGATTCAGGTAAGAATAATCAATGATGCTAAAACCATTGAGTGAAAATATATTAGGAGCAGGATGTTCACATAGTCTCAAACTATTACCTCACAGATTATTCATTAATGACAAAAAAAATGCATAATCTAAATCTAAGCATGAAGAAACTATCAGACCAATTCTTTGAGGGTTTGGATTGTCCTGATTTTTTCAAAACATCAGTATAATGAAAGACAAAGGCTCAGAATTGTTTTGGCTTAAAGGAAACCAAAGAGACATGACAACTAGATCCTGAATTGAATCCTGGAATGCCAAAAACAAACAAACAAACAAAAAACTGTAAACATTACTATGCAAAGAAGTTGGTCAATAATAGTCCACAGCAAGATAAGGAGCTTGTGCCAGAATGTAAATCAGTTACATCACTGCACATCATTAGTTTACTGGACATTTTTTCCTTGGCAAGACATTGTTAATAAAAGAAGCTGGGTATTGTATTGATTTGCATTCTCGAGGAAAATCCTTATCTTATCACAGTCTGGAATCAAACTTTCGGGAACTACTTCCAGTTTACAGACACACTTTGAGTAGCATTCCTGAAGGATAGTATCAGGTCAAATGGCTAAATTGGAACATGAAATGTATATTAGGCAATCATTTGTATCAACATTAGATTTCCTGAATTTGATAGTAATACCAGGGTTATTTAAGAGAATGTCCTTGTTTTTAGGAGTCGCGTGCTAAAATATTTATGGGTGAAGGCTCATGATGTCTGCAACTAATTCCCAAATGGTTTAGTAAAAAGTTATAACAGTGTGTGTGTGTGTGTTGTGTGCACGCGCGCGTGTAAAGACAGAGCATGAGTGTAAATGTGGCAGAATATTAAAAATAGTGAATCTAGGTCAAGAGTGTACTATTTTTGTGCTACGCTTGCAAGTTTTACGTAGGTTTGAAATTGTTTAAATAAAATGTTTAGGAAAAAAGAGTCAGAAGTGAGTGTTCTAGAGAGAGGGAGACATCAGCCATGTTGTTGGTAACCATAGCACCTGAATGCTTAATTGACTTGGGAACCAGCTGAAGGCCTTGTTTTGAATACACTGTTTAAAGCTGTCAGTTAACCCAGCCCTACGCCCTGTATGTCCTGAGTGATTGCTTCAGAAGGGTGATCAGCATACTTGGCCCTGTGGTTTTCCTCTTTGTCTGTGCTCAGCCTCTGTCTCTGGTTCTAGCTACTTTTATTGGGGAAAAATAAATAAATAAAACCATCTAATTTGTGCTTTCTGCTGAAAATCAGGTTTCCGAGCAGGAAATGGATGAAGTGATAGCACGCAGCACTTATCAGGAGAGCAAAGAGGCCAATTCCTCCCCTGGCTTAGGTACTGTAATTGCACCTTTTCATTGAACATTCAGAAGGGTCTCTCATTTTGTTCCCCCACGGGGCACTGCCCCATGTAATATTATTGGATCCTCTCTAAGTACCAGGTTTGCAGAAGTAGCTGTCAAAGAGATTCCATCCTGTCTCCCTGTTGCTACTTTTGATTTCTGCGGTTATTTCATGTGCTTTATTGAAGTTCTAATCATGCATGCTTCTTACACTATTTTAAGATAATTTGTAAAAATGAGGTAGCAGCGTTTCACATGTTTATGCTCAATTCACTGAAACGTTCTAGGTGAAAATGAAGCAATACCAAAATATCAGTTGTTTGGTAGATACAGAGTATTATTACCCATGCAAAAACCTGGGATTTCTTCACATGAATTAAAAGTTTTTACTTAAGAAAGGTAATCGAGGCCGCAAAACTCATGCTTTCCCTCTTCTTAAGTGTGGAAAAGTTCAGGCAAAGAAGGATTGCAATCGTAAGAATTTCATATGAATTTAAAATATAAAACATTGCATCAAGTTTTAAAATCATGTTTCCTGTAGAATGGAAACCTAAAGGGACTCGGCAAACATGTCCGAACTTGAGATATTACTGATGTTAAGATTGATGTCGGGAGAAAAAGGAACTGAGACATGAGTTACTGGTTGTCAGAGGAAAAGGAAGGCATAGGAGTTTTTGGCAACCATGAAATACCCCGATTATTTGCATCCATAATTAATATATTTAAAGTGGGCCCAGCCATAAAGGGCTCTTTATTCAACCAGCTCATACTCCTGAACTGCCTGAAAGCCGTCCTCTCATAATCCCAACATATTCCCTTGATCATCTATAAAAGAGTTTAGTAAGCCATGATCCCCATTTCCAAGACCTTTTTGCTCATGGCATCTAATTTAAAGTCTCAAATGCTGAGTCTTTTCATCCTTAAACTAAAAAACTAAAATAGACATTCCACCCTCTCCCAATTCTTTCATGAGTTTCTTGGGTGGTGTTCCTTTGTTCATTCATCCTTCAGTCCATTCAACAACTATCCCAGAACACTTCCTAGATCCAGGTGCAGGGCTGGGCAATAGGTACAAGGTCTCTCGTTCCTGTCCATAAAGAGTTGAGGAAGGGAGATGAGATGCATCCACTTATAATTAAATGATACTATGTGTATGGAAATTGGTGTATGGGGAGTGTAAAATACTTTTGAAATTCAGAAGTTGCTCCCAATGGGGAACATCATGGAGGTGGTGGTAGTATTTGAGTTAGGGCTTGAAGCATGAGCAGACGCTTGGGAGATGGGATGGCACTGGAGTACCCAGGTAGATGGCATGCATGTCTGTACCTGTGCACATGGCCCGTCAGTGCCAGTCAAACTAAGGTTTGTTTAATAAGCTTGGCTCCTTCCTGTTCTAGATAAGGATGTGCCTGTTTGTAAGGATTTGAGCTTCCCTGTTCTAACAACATGGTCAAATTTTTCCCTCACAGGTACTCCCTTGAAGAGTCCCTCGCTTGTAAAAAAGGTGAGTCAAGGTGCACCGCTGCCGCGCTCAGCTGGCCCATGAACAAATTCCTGGAGCCCATCAGTTAAATTTGAGGGCCCAGCCCATATTTCTGTCCATGAGTCATTTGGCCACCTTACCCAGGAAATGGCCACAATGCTAATTTGAGAACAAATATACAAACGTGTTTTTTTTTTATTAAATATTCATCCAGGAAAAGAATAGAGCAACAAAATGAAAGAACTGAGCTGCACTTTGAAAAACAGTTTTCAAAGAGGGTCCCACTTGGTTTTGGGGGACCTGTGACTTTAAGGAGATGGATGGTAGACTCTTTCTCATCTGGCTCTTCCTAAATCCCAGTGGATCAGAGCGCAGGATTCAAACCCCTCCCCCTCCACCCCCCATTTTCTGTCCCATCAATAGGCTGACACAGTAGCTTAAAATTTCATTCTGTTTTCCTTTACCTCTTCCCTGATGTTTTTCCTGGGAGGGTTGATATATTGCTGCTGTGGCTTTTCTAGTCGTTGCCAAACATTTGACAAAAAAAAATAATAAATTTTTTTTTCTTAACAACCTTGTCTGGCAGCAACCATTGGCTTTTTATTCATCCATTGTTTAATTGAGCCATCCTAAAGTAAATGGAAGTGGGTGTTGACTATCACAGCTGTTTCGAATGGCTGTGGATTCGAACAAAGTGTTCATGGAAAGAGGGGAAGTAATTACTGTTTCAAATAATCCTGATGCGCCTTGTGAGCCACCCAGTATTGTCTTCAACAGGACTCCCTGATCTCTGAATCAGAACTCTCTCAGTACTTTGCCCAAGATGGCCCAGGCCCCTTGTCAGACTTCGTGGTGGCCGGCTCCGAGGACGAGGATCACACGGGAAGTGGCTGCAGCACCTCTGAGGACGGCAGCCTGCCGCCCGGCACCTCCAGTAAGCAACCCTGGCCACACCGGTTTACGTGTCCCGGTGCTGTAACATGATGAGAGAACTGGAAGCCATGCCCCTGGTTGTGGAGAGCCATCTTACTACCCTGAGTAAATACTGTTAACAACTGGCCGCTCAGTTCTGCAGTAAGGTCTCTACCCAGAGTGTTGGATGTGGCTAAGCTGGAGTCCCTCTGGATGCTGTGTCCACCGCAGTAGTCTTGAAATTTATGGCATCAAATCAGGGTTGGCAACTTGATGACCTTATGTTGTAGGGAAATCCTAGCCAATTGCCAGGGCCCTTCCCTCCCTGGGCTCTAACTTAATTCTTTTAGGAAGTGCCGAGTGAAAGATTCAGAACTTGTAAGAGACAGTCGTTTAATCATTATCTTCTCAGTATATGAGATACTGACTTCTCAGACTTCTGCTGGTATGGCTTCCCTTTTTCTTTCTAATGCCCGAACTAAAAAATGCCCTTGTCTTAGGAAAGGCAGGTGATGAGTGCTCTGGCTTTCATTTGGAGCAGCTGATGAGCTTACGTTTAGTCTCTAATAGAAACATTTCAAGGTGGGAGCACGTGTAATTGTTCACGACATTTAGCAAGACGTGAAGAGTGTGCCAAGCAGCCCATGCTTTGCTTCCCTCCCCTGGTTGGAATTTATTTACAGACTATAATCTCAGGCTTCACTGCACCACACACTCTAGGATCTTACAGGTCCGTTAATCAAGTCCCCCTTTTTGCAGATGAAGGGCGAGCCTCGGGTGATACGAAGGCCTAGGGGTGCGACACATGTTGGTCCCCGGGCACCCTCCTAA
Source organism: Hipposideros armiger (assembly GCF_001890085.2). Taxonomy (NCBI): domain Eukaryota; kingdom Metazoa; phylum Chordata; class Mammalia; order Chiroptera; family Hipposideridae; genus Hipposideros; species Hipposideros armiger. Next base: position 2,386,425 of record NW_017731467.1, on the reverse strand, counting down.
AGAGGAATTCTCAGCAGCAGCATCTAGAACCCCAGCAATGTGTTAGCCATGCTGGATGGTGACGGATTATGCATTTCTGTCTCTAGGCAACACCCATGTTTAAGTTAAACAGCCCAAAGGCTGAGGTGCAAAACAGTAAAAACACAAACAGGGAGGAAAAGGAGAGGGAAGCCTGCTGTCCACTCTGTGCAGATCCCAAGAAGCCTAGAGCTCAGCGGCCAGAGGGTGTGTTACTGGCAATTGTGGAAATGCTCAGGGGTTAACTTGTAAGATCAGGCCAAATGGGAAATTATTTCACTTGACTTTCCTTTCCCCACCAGCTCACAGAGAATCAGGAAAAGCCAGGGCCAACAGCCTTGTGTCTCTAGGAAGCCAGCGGGGCTCTGGGATCTTCCACAAGCAGGTGACAGTTGCCAGACAAGCCAGTCTCCCTGGAAGCCCGCAGATCCTCCGAAACCCTCTCCTCCGCCAGAGGAGGGTGGGCTGCTATGATGCTGACGATGCCAGCGATGAGGAAGAGTTTGATGGCGAAGGGGACTGCATTTCCCTCCCGGGGACCCTCGCAGGTTCCGGCAGGCTTCTGACAGAGGACAACTCTAGGCGTGTCGTAACAACCTCTACCAAGGTCATGGGCATCAACAACCAAGAGGAACATCCCCAGAAAACACTGGTCAGCAAGGCTTCCTCGGTGCCTCTCCTTGGCAGCTCATTGGACTTAGAGGAGAGCATCCCGGGGGGTGTGGGGGTCACTTCTCATGCGGCCAACCTGCTGGCCTCTGGAGCGGCCCCCAAGGGTGGCCCTGGCTGCTTGGGGAGGAAGGAACTATCAGGATCACGGAGTTCGCCCAAATTGGAGTACAAATCTGGTCCCCAGAGTCAGGTGAGCGTGGACAGCCCCAGTTCCCCCCAGCAGAAGATTGAAAGCCTGGGGCCCAGGCACAAACCGGTGGCCAGGGTCAGCCCACACTGCAAGAGACTGGAGGCAGAGGCCAGGCCCGGCGGCTCGGAGGCAGCAAACCGGACTGATGGAGCTAATGACCCATGTCGTCTGGACTCTAAAGTCAAGGCCACGTCAGTCCAAGTGACCGTGACTGGTTTTCGACCAGATGGACCTGTGGAGAAGGTAACTGATTTTCTCTTAGTTATTTGGGATCTAAGTGAATATTGCGTGGATGAATATGAAGTGTCGCATAGGATCATCTGCCTGAAAGAAAGGATAATGATTGGAGGCTCGTCTGTTAACAGTCATGCATTTCAGTACACAGACTGCTTGGGAGCCTGTTCATATATTGGCAGGTTGGTAGGGGAAGGTGCCCAGGAACTGAGTCATAGATCATTTGGCCAAAAGATATAATCTCTGTCTTTCCTGTACACAGGCCTGTGGGGGATGATGGGAGAGCAGTGCGAGGCAGGGGAAGGAAAACCCTGGGTCTGGTACCAGCTTCTTCAATGAAGCTGGGTGACCATTTGGGCGAGTTATTGAATCTTTCTGAGCCACAGTTGTCTGGACTATAAAGTAGTGGTACTTTTGTCTGCCCTGATCATCTCAGAGTTGGGGTGACTGTCAAATGTAGGGTAACAGTGATTATCTCCTACTGATGAGGTTCTGAGTGGTCCTTATTTTTTCAAACGTTCTACAGTGATTATGTGTAATTAAAGGTACTCGTACCCTTGTTGTATCACATGAAAGAAACTTATAATGCACTACAGTCAATGCAAGTTAATATTATTTATGTTACTACTTGGTTACACCTATGTCACAATGGCCCAGAATTACCAAATTGCTTATTTTTTAAAATTTCGGTATACCTCCATTTTAGCAAGGAGAGTAAGAGAAACTAACACTGTTTACAATCTTCTCAACATAAAGGATTTCTAAGCAAAGAATCTGAGATGATGTGTGAGGCCATATTTATAAAGATATGTGTTCAAGTGGTTTATATAAACATATGTGTAAATAGACCCATAAAATATGAAGTCATAAAAACTACACTGGGCAGAAGGGGTTTGTTTTGTTAACCTTATGGAAAAAGTAGAAACACACACCTTTTTCCCCTCCCCCTAAAAAATTACTACCTCCAATTAGCATGTGTTTTAAAATGTAATGTTCAGCTAATGGGTAAACCCTTTCTTTTAAAAAGTATCACCTATAAGTGTTGGATTGGCCTTTTTTATTCATAATAATTTATATCAATTAAAATAAGGGCTTTTGTAATTGTGAATTAGTATTCCCAATAAGAACTTTGAGCAGCATTTAAAACTTTTGTACAAAATAATTTTAATTTTTCTCATAAAAATTTGTTCCAAAATTTGATTTTATTTATACATGAGAAAGAAAATAGAATGCATTGACATAAAGCATTTACCCTCAAATATTGGAAGTTAAAAAAACTTTCTCTTTTGGTAAATGGGTTGTCCTCTACAGTTTTTATTTAATACTTTTTAAAATTAAGAGGAAATTCACATAACATAAAATTAAACATTTTAAAGTGTATAATTCAGAGGTACTTAGAGGTAGTGGTTACACTATCTAGTTCCAAAACTCTTCTACTGTTTTTATATTATATCTCTGCCTTATTGGTAAATAGAATACTAACTGAGTTAAACCCTGTGTAGATTTCCCTCAGTAGATAATTGACATTTTAATAAATGATTTTTTTTTTTTTTTTTTAATAAGAGTAGCTGAAAGACACCATCCATTTCACCTCCTCCCTCTGCTGCCACCTTTGGGCCACTTTATGGCTCTTTTAACTCAGAGGGTAAATCTCAAATCTGATTTAATGTTTTAGCAAGTTTTTTTTTATTTTTTTTTATTTTTTTTTTTAAAGATTTTTATTGGGGAATTGGGGGGATGGGAACAGTGCTGGGGAA
>NW_017731467.1:2353201-2383324 GCF_001890085.2 Hipposideros armiger | reverse complement strand
CCACGCCGTCGCCGGCGACTCATGGCAGCCCAGCTCCGGGTTGAGCTGTTGTTCAGCATCTTAGCTGTGGAGGGCAGTGTCACTGGCCCTCATATGCGGGATCCGAACCGGGGCCCTCTGGCATCCCAAGCGAGCTCTCAACCATCGCGCCACTCGGCCGGCCCTAGCAAGTTTATTTTAAAAAATGTTTTTTAAATTTGTTTTTAAAAATAAATGGAAGAAAGGAAGATAAAATAATTGACACTTGGCTAAAGTGAAATTTTGAAATATGAAATGTCAATTTCATTTATCTCCCTAACTACCAAACTGAGGAGCTGGTTTTCCGTCTTGGATATCATTATGAAATTTAATAATACCTTACATCTATATAGCCTTTCATATGATGCATGTTGTTTTTATAACTGTTACCTCATTTAATCTTTTATTTAAAACTATGAGTTAGACAAGTTTTATCCCCATTTTTTTTTCCAATTTTTTAAATTGTGGTAAACTATGCATAACATAAAGTTTACCATCTTAACCATTATTAAGTGTACAGTTCAGTAGTATTCATACAATCAGACTAGTTTGCAACCATCACCACCATTCATCTCCAAAACGCTTCATCTTGTGAAATGAAAATTCTATACCCATTAAACAGTAACGCTCCATCCCCCCTCCCACCAGCCCCTGGAAACCACCATTCCGCTTTCTGTCGCTATGATTTTGACGACTCTAGGTACCTCATGTAAGTGGAATCATACAGTATTTGTCTTTTTCTGACTGGCTTATTTCACTTAGCATAGTGTCCTCAAAGCTCATCCAAGTTGTAGCAGGTGTCAGAATTTCTTTCCTTTTTATGGCTAATATTCCATTATGTGTATATACCACATTTTGCTCTCAATGGACACTTGAGGTACTTCCACATTTTAGCTACTGTGAATAATACTGCTATGGACATGGGTGTACAAATCTCTCTTCAAGACCCTGATTTCAATTCTTTTGGGTATACACCCAGAAGTGGGACTGCTGGATCATATGGTAGGTCCATTTTTATTTTTTTGATGCCCCTCCATACTGTTTTCCACAGTGGCTGCATGGATTTATGTCCCTACCAACTGTGCACAACGGTCCCCATTTCTTCACATCTTCACGAACAACTTGTTCTTCCTGATTTTTTATTATAGCCATCCTAAGGGATGTGAGGTGACATCTCATTGTGGTGTTGATGTGACTTTCCCTAATCACCCACATTTTAAAGTTAAGGAAACTGAGGCATAGGAAGAATGATAGGACCATACAATTTCTAGTGGGCCACAAACCCAGAATCTGGATTGTGTGGCTCCTGCTCCAGGGCTCTGAAATTTTCCCAAACTAGCCTTCTTCTATATATGATGTCTTAGCATGCAGAAAGCCTACTCGCTGCTGACAGTGACTTGCTGTTGTCATTGTGCCAGGAATCTCTGAGAAAGCTGACCAGCAGGGATGGGTCCCACCGAGGTGCTGGCCACCTCACAGAGAACCTGCCCAAAGCTGCACCAGACGAGGAGCAACAACCTGGGACAGGTAAGATTTTTATCACGTGGTATGCTTCAAGATGGGAGGGCAGAAGTTACCCTAAGAAAAACGTTCCATGTGGAGAATTTTGAGGGGAATAAAAGACTCTTACACAAGTTAATATTTAAAAGCTGCCTGCATTTAAGAACTTCACTAGATCACTATATCTAAGGTTTTTTTTAATTAATTTTTTAATTTTTTTAATTACAGTTGACATACAATATTATTTTAGTTTCAGGAGTACAGCATAGCAATTAGACATTTATATACCTTATGAAGTGATCACCCTAATAAATCTAGTACCCATCTGACACCATATGTAGTTATTACAATATTATTGCCTATATTCCTTATGCTGTACTTTACATCCTTTTGACTATATTGTAACTATCAATTTGTACTTCTTAATCCCTTCCCGTTTTTCACCCCCCCCAATTCCCTCCCATCTCGCAACCACCAAAATGTTCTCTGTATCAATGACTAAACTCATACTTTTAATTCCACATAGAGTGCATGCATTTTCATTCAGCCGACATTCCTTACCCATTTTCTGACATGTACCTCAATAAATGAGACACGAGATGAAAGAAAAGGACTTCCCACCCTTCAGAATCTCAACTCTCTGCTTTTGTGAAATCAGATGCACTGAGAAATGACAGGAGGAAACTTTACAGAGGACAAGATAAAAAAATACAATATTTTAACCTCATGCATCCACAGAAAATATTTGAGCAGCCTGCTGAGGTCAACAATTGCTCCGAGGCCTGTTTGACTGGTGCCGGCCCCAACAGGCAGTCCTAAGCACTGGTGACGTAATATCAGCACACCTGTAACCTACTCTAGTTAGGGAGCTGCAGTGGTTTCCTCCATGCCCTTCTGCTCCTGTGATACCCCGGGAGGGTTTCTGGGCCTCCTACCCCAGGATGTGCCATCATTGAGTCAATATTCTTCTCATTCTTGGGCATTTGGGGCATTTCCAAGTGAAGAATTAGTTTGAAAGGTGACATCAAGGACTGCCTCCATGTGATTTAATATCCCTCAAATAAAACCCTTTAAGTTACACACTTTGTAATAAAGTCAGGATTGCTAACAAAAATTTAGGGTTTGCGCAGCGACTGAATCTGACCCTGGAAAACCACCTCTACATCCCCTCCTTCTGTCTCATTGCTACTTTTCTCCATAGTTGGCACAAGCAGAAGCAGGAAAGTCATGCTGAAGGGAGTTCAAAGAGGCCGAGCAGAGGACAGGAGCCCGTGGATTTGAATCTTGGCCGGCCCCCGCCTGCCACAGGGGCCGGGGGCAGTTGGGTAGCATCTCCACGGGTGTCTTGAGCCAACTTGAATGTCACCAGGTGCTCTCTACACGGAGGCCAAGTATTCAGGGTTTAGGTAACAGTGTGGGCTGTGGAGCCAGCTTCCTGGACTGACCCCTGGCTGTGAACTGTGACCCTGGTACGTTGCTTAACCACTCTCTGCCTGTTTCCTACCGTCCCAGTGCAGATGGTCACAGCACCTACCTCACAGTGTTGGGAGGAAAACTAAGGGCATGAAAAGCTCTTAGCACAGTGCTAGTTCTAATAATTAGTCCTTAATTAGTGACATAGGAACTTCAGGAGGGAAAAGACATGTGATCCGTGTGGGAAAGGTGCAGTGAATATAACATATGTCGAAGAGCTTTCATTGTGACTTTTTCACTCCAACCTTAGGCCCTTAGTTCTTAAGAAAATAGTGAATCTAATATTCTTTTTTATGCCAGTCTCCTCACCCCACCCTCCTTCCCCTTTGTAAGAGGCCAGGGGCCAGAGGTGGACAGATTAGCCCAGGATGTGCGTGGCCTTTGGAGCAGGCAGCACCAGCCAAAGGACCATCTCATGGACTGACTTTACTCCCCCTGTCCCGACATGCACCACCTTTCCCCGCCCCTCTGAGATTTCATGCTTTTTCTTGCTTCCCTGCTTTCATTCCATTTTTCTCCTCATCACTCTGGTCAAATTATTCCCCCAGAACCCCTCTCAAATCCCCACCCCTTCAGTCACAGCTTCCCAGGATTATCTGGCCGTCCAGTTCTCCAGTTCTCTGAACTTGGCCATGGCACAGCTGAAACTCAGTGCAGGCCCACATCCTGTCTGTAGCATTCCATGTGTTTTCCCAAATTAGCCTCATCTCGTGGCTCAGCAGTAAGTCCCTAACGCTGGGCACTTGGACTGTTCCATACTGTACGGCGCCCAACCCGCACCGTGAGGTTGCACCCACACGTGATGGGCCAGCTGCTGCGACTGAGACGCGAGGGCTCTGCGGAATCAGTGCCCAGTGAGGAATGAAAGAAAACCGCAGCCTGACTCCTGTGGTTTGTGCCATCGGAGAGTGAATGGTTCCGAGACACCCAAGTGAGGGATTTCTGCTGTGCCCCCATCCTTAAAAAAATAACCAGGAGAGAGAAAAAAGGACAGAAACCAAAGCTCACTCTGCCGGCCAGTCCGAGTTATTTTAGAGCCCCGAAAGCAGGGTGGTGGTGGTGAGATGAGTGCTCTGTGATCTTAGAGACAAAAACAGAACAGGAAGGCCTGCGCCCAGGAAGTGGAATGTCTTTCTGAAATAGACACAAAAAATGGAGATTGTTTACAATTTTCCTTTTTTTTCCTCTTTTTTCGTTGAGAGATGTTCTGTTGTCTCACATTTTCCCCACCTTTTGTTTATTCTCATCACAGGACTGGGCGGCTCCCCAGACCTCATCCCTTCCCCAGGGCAGAAGCGGGTAGCTTCCCCTGCCCCCAGCAAGACCTCAGCAGACACAGGGCAATTGAGACGGCCTGAGGACCCCAGAGAGCCAGTGTTATCCAGGGTCCCCAAGTGTGAGGACAGATGTCACGTCAGCCTCACCCGGGAGCACAGCACATCCCCAGGGAAAACTGCAACGGCCGATCCTGACTTCGGCAAGACTTGCACAGCCCCAGAAGCCAGCTCGTCCGACACCACCAGGAAGGCAGCTGCCCGCCAGGGAACAGGACCTGAGGCACGGGGAGCCTCTCCAGCCGATGCTGTCCTCTCACGAGACCTACTCATGTCCCAGGAGGACAGACGGGGAGTTTCAGGTTATAACCACAGCAAAGTGCTGCAAACAACAGGAATCCTCGTACCCGAAAACTCGCAGGCGTCTGCTCTGCTCAAGGGAACAGGCTCCGGGTCTGAGAGGGCACAGCAGGCCAGCCCCTCCCTGCTGTCACCCACTGACAAGACCAAAGAGGCGTGCGGCAGTGGCCCAGGACACTGCTGCCCCAGGAAGAGTGGAGGCAGCCCTGTGACCGACATCGACAGGCTCATCAAGGAATCAGATGCTTGTGAGGCAAGACTTCCGTCGCCTCAGAAAGGGGACCGGGCGAGTCAAGAGGGCAGTTCTCAGGGCCAGCTTCCAGCAGGAGCTAGAGATGGGCGCTCCCGCCGTGCTGAGCCAGTCCCCGGGAACCAGACCCCCACCCAGAGGAGGGCCTGGGCTGCTGGCCCTCCCACTCACGCACAGTGGACCTCCCAGCCTTCAGTTTTGGATTCCATTCATCCTGACAAACATTTTACTGTGAACAAAAACTTCCTGAGCAACTACTCTAGAAATTTTAGCAATTTTCACGAAGACAGTACGTCCCTGTCAGGCCTGGGGGACAGCACAGAGCCGTCTCTCTCATCCATGTACGGCGATGCTGAGGACTCGTCTTCTGACCCCGAGTCGCTCACTGAGGCCCCTCGAGCTTCCACCAGGGACAACTGGTCACCTCCTCGTTCCCGTGGGTCTTCTCACAAAGAAGATACGACGGAGTCTGAGGAGGAGCATGTTGAAATCTGTTCCACAGGGGGCTCCCCAAACCCACCCCCGACCGCAGCTCATGCTGCTGCTCAGGCTGCACCCCGCCCTGCTCTCGCCAGGGTTCTGCCATTAAAGCACAGTGCTCTGAGTGAAGCGACGGGGAGTCCGTGTGAGACAGCGTCCTTCATGCCCGGAGCCTCGTGCCCTGCAATCCCAAACTCTTCCCAGCCACCTTCTCTCTTGGATATAAGCTCTCATGGGCATGAACCTCACGCGGACCTAAAGATGACACACAACCACAGGCCCTCGTGTGAAGGCGGCCCTGAGGAAGACGGCAGCACTGGCTCAGCTGTGGGAAACAGCCAGCTTTCTAAAGCCACCAGGCATTTTCACAACTCCCCGATCACTCTCAGCTCTCCTCACATGGTAAATGGTTTGGAAGATGCCTTGGTGAATGCTGAAACCCCAAATGAAAAACAAGCCAATGTTAACACAACTGAGAATCGGTCCTCCTATAGCATGGCTGTCCCTAAGAACGGGGAACCTGTTTTGGCAAACCTGCACATCTCCGAAAGTCATGACCTGGATGACTTGCTACCGAAACCAAAAATGATCTCCAGGAGGCCCATCATGGCCTGGTTTAAAGAAATCAATAAAAGTAACCAAGGCACGCCTTTGCAGAGCAAAGCTGAAAAGGAACAGTCCACGGTGCCTGCCAGAAGTCCTGACTGTAAGAGTCAGGTGTTGAGCACAAGCCACAAAAAGGGAGTTTCTGTGCCTAATAGCCCCCCTCAGCTGAAACTGAACCTCGAAAATAAAGACCCACCTAAAAAAAGTTCAGCGGAAACACTTTTAAGTAACTGTCAGAAACCCAAATCTGGTCCTAAGCTGAAGAGGTTGGGCATCAAAAGCAAAAGCAGAGGCAGTTCCGAGGCCCTGGCCAATAATACGCCTAAAGCTGGTGGGACAGACCACAGGAAACCCCTCGTTTCACCCCAGACCTCCCACAAAATGCTCTCCAAGGTAGCATCACACCGGTTCCACGCAGCTGACCATGAAGAACCCGACAAAGATGCCATGGCCACCACCAAGTCTCCCCATTGTGTGCTGGACAGTAAGCCACCCCCTGCGGCCTCGGGGTCACTCAGGCCTTCGGCGTCAGACACAAGCATCAGACCATTCATTCCACCCCTGACCTCCCCCAAGATTCTTCCTGAGCAAGGTACAAGTAATAGGTTCCACACGGCTGTCCACTCCGAACCCGACAGAAGTTGCCCAGCCACCCCCAGGTCTCCTAAGTGTGGACCAGACAGCAAGGCGCCCTCAGCGGCCTCGGGGACGGGTCCCCCAGCATTGAGGAGTGGCGCGTCCATGGCAGTGGACAAGCGGGAGCTCCCACCTCCCAGGCAGGCCCAGCAGCATGTGGCCAGCCAAGCAGATTTGGTACCAGAAGCAGCCCAACCCGGGGTGACTGGCAACAAAGGAAGCAAAGCAATTGTTAATGATCCACTAGAAAGAATAAATCAGCTGAAAATAGTTGAAATTCCTTCTGAAAGAATGCCAAAGAATGCAAAGAATACAAGTGGTAACAAGCCCGTTGAAAATGACAGACAGGGAGAGTTCTTGGCCCAAAGCAACTGTCAGGAGAAGAGTGAAATCAGACCCTGTCACCCGTCAGTGGAATCATCTCCAAATCATCTGCCCTCACTCACGTCCCGGGCCTCCCCAGTGGAGCAGGAAACGCAGCGATCTTTCAGCGTGGCAAAGCTGGCCTCCTCCTCCTCCTCCCCACAGCTGCTGGATAGAAAGGCGGATTCCTCCCCGGGAAAGTCAAGCCAGATGTCAGACTCCCCAGGGATGCCCAAGAACAGCACACCAGCGAGCCCAGTGCTGGATGACCATCCCTATTTCACGCCGAGGCCAGCGACCAGGACCTACTCCATGCCAGCCCAGTTCTCAAGCCATTTTGGACGGGAGGGACCTTCCCTGCACAGCCCAGGTCGCGCTCAGCGGGACAACCAGATCCCTTCAACAAGTGGTGGCCTCCTGGAGGCCAAGGCATCCCGAGGCAGTGCTCTTGGCCTTGTTAATGGACAGGGTGTGTATAGTGTAAAGCCCCTGCTGGAGACAGCGAGGAACCTTCCAACAACAGACGAAGGGGATGTTCTGTCACTGCAGGAAACGAACTGCCTGGTCACAGACAAAATCAAAGTCACCAGGAGACATTACTACTCTGATCAGAACTGGCCCCATGAATCTACCTCATTTTTCTCTGTGAAGCAGAGAATCAAGTCCTTTGAGAACCTGGCCAATTCTGACCGACCCATGGCCAAGTTGGGGGCTTCCCCCTTTTTGTCGGTGAGCTCCAAGCCTCCCATTGGGAGACGGTCATCTGGCAGCGTGGCTTCAGGGAGCCTCCTCATCCACCCTGGTGACCCGACAGCGAGGTCCCTGAGACGCAGCCTGAGTTCCTGCAGCGAATGCCAAAGTGAAGCCAGCACCCTCATCCCCCAGATGACCAAGTCCCCGTCCAGCACGATGCTGATGGTCTCCCAGCAGAATGTGGTGGAGGCCAGTAACAAGGGCCCTGACTCGGACCCAAAGAAAGCACTTGGTCCTTCCGGAATTCCCGCCCCAACAGTGACCCCAGCCTCTCCTGTCAAGAGGAACAAGTCCTCGGTGCGCCACACACAGCCCTCGCCTTTATCCCGCTCTAAGCTCCAGGAACTGAGAGCCTTGAGTATGCCTGACCTTGACAAGCTCTGCAGCGAGGACTTCTCAGCAGGGCAGCCAGCCGTGCTCTTCAAAACTGAGCTGGAGATCGTCCCCAGGAGGTCGCTTGGCTCCCCTGCTGGAGGTCTCAATGGGTCCACTGCCCTTTCGTGTCCCGTGAAGGTGGGGGACAGGGTCTGTCCAGGAGGAAGCTGGCCTAAAGCCGGTGAGCCTGGGGCACCCAGTTCAGCTGGTGATATGGGTGAAACCCCCCAGGATCTGCCTTCCAGAAAAAGCTGGTCAGTTAAGTAAGTATCTGCCCCCCGTCCTTTTTATCTAAATAAACTTTTTTTTTAATTACAGACTAGTTTTAGATTTATAGAAAAGCTGCAAAGATAGTGCAGAGTTCCCATGTACCCCTCACCCAACTCTCCCTAACGTTAGCAGCCTCTTGCATTGGTCCGCCGTCCATTGGTCAAAAGCAGGAAGTTAACATTGGAACAACACGATTGACTAAACTGCAGACTTTATTCTGGTATCACATACATGTCCTTTTTCTATTCCAGTATCCCGCCAAGGATATCACATTGCATTTAGGCCCCGTTGTTTTTAATACCATTACTGGAAAAATAAAGTGCCTGCAGGGAGACGTGTTGGCCAAAATGTTGCTCTGAAGAGAGGCCCCCATAGGACATGGCCCTTCATGAGAAGTGCAGGACAGGAAAGGCTGCCCCTCAAGGAAGCATCTGGGCCTTTGAAGGTGCTTGGAGTTAAACAGGAAATTTCTAACATTTTAAAATAGCTCACTTGAACCTATACACTGCAAACTTTTTAATATATCAGAAATTTTCTTACCACATTGGTCCTGCAACATCGTGGAAGAATCCCTGAATCCTTAGTAATTCCCACTGAAAACAAATAACCAACAAAAACAGTAGAAAGGACATCGTTTAAAATGCGTCCTTACAAAATGGAGAAATTGCTTTTCTCTTCGTGTTTTTCTAACGTTTTTATATTATTTAGTTTGGATCAACTTCTAGTCTCAGCGGGGGACCAGCAAAGATTACAGTCTGTTTTGTCGTCCGTGGAGTCCAAATCGACCATCCTAACTCTCATTCAGGAAGCGAAAGCACAATCAGAGGTGAGTGAAATGCAGAAACATGAGAAGATGGAGCTGCCGCCACGTAAGTACCCGCCTGGTGTGCCACGAGCTCAGAGAGCCAAGGAGAGCCCTTCTCTGAGTCTCGTGTTCTGAGTTCTACAGCTCAGTCTCGCTTGTAGCTTGCTTCAGAAACTAGATCTTGTCTTGTATGTTTAGATGCCAGACTAGTGCAGCTGCTGTTTTAATTCCCCAATAGTAACAAGTCCTGTCCTCCCCGCCCCACTCTCATTTGGAGTTTATCTGCAGAGGGTCCTCCAAACAGAACGAGGCGTCTTGGAACTGTTGGGTAATGACCACAAATACCTCTGTCCACCTAAGTGGACATAAACTACCTGTCAGGGAAGCCACCTGCTGGGGAATGAGAATTAACATCTGTGTGGCCCTGCCCTGTCCCCAAGTGTAAGAGCTTCTGAAGCCTGGGGGTCAAGACCAAGAATCTAATTATTAGTCTTACAAAGTCTTTCAATAAACTGCATGTGACAGTAAACAATTACCAAAGAAACCATGCGTTCGTACTAGAATACTTCTCTGAAGTACAACATTAATTTCTCAGGACTATCCATAGAGATTTGAACCCTAAGAAATGGATATTTTGTGTTTAGAGAAAACAAATAAGCGATCATGTAGCTGGGTCACTGAGCACTGAGAACCTTTCCAGCAGCCCTAATCTTAGAAGGGCTGTGACGTTGGTTTCTAATAAGGAGTGAGCCAGGTTGGGGAGGAGACAGGGTGGGATAGAGCCCAGCTCCCCACAGCTTCCACTCTTCTGTCAGCCCCCTGGTTGGGGTCTCTGCAGTTAGGAAACAGCTTGAGACAGCCAGCATTTTTCACAGTTCCAACATCGCCCTTCTCAACTTGTTGCAATAGGGGAGCATTTCACACGTGGAAAGTCGTACTCTGGGATTTCCAGCCCAGGTGGCACGGTGAGATCATGCTCTGCCAGGGCCCCCTTTGCTCCAGACATTTTGCAGTGTTACAGAAAATGTAAAAGGAGAAAAACAAATAGAAGGTCTCAACCAAACTCACAAACGACATGGACATTTTCAGAGACCACAACTGAAGTGGAGACTTTGCAGACAGGAGGCTGAGCACCAGCCTGGGGACATCTGGGACCTCCCTCACCCCCCTCACCCCGGAGCGGGCAGGTGTGTGGCTTCTGGGGGCGCTGTGAGAGATGAGAGTCCGAAAGCAAGTCCTGGTCTTCTGACCTCGGCAGGCCCAGCCTTGGGGGACCCTGAGCGTGGACCTCGCTTTCCTGACACTGTGCTAAGCTTCTCAGGGAGGCAAAATTGGGCCTGACAAACAGCTTCCAGCACATTTGTATCCTCACACACAACTGGAAAAAGGAAATTTTAATAAATTAAAATTCTGGTGATAACATGTCCTGGAATGCAGGACAAGTCCCATTTTCAAATAGCCTGTCTCTCTGCTCCAGTGATGCATTTAAATATCTGAGAAAGATTCCTTTTTCAGCATCAAACGTTTCCTCTGAGAAGCTGCACAGAGATCATTTACCAGACCATATGTTCCCATTTTTATTGAGAAAGCATAGTCATCATTCTCCCCTCCACTGAATGGTATCTGAGCATAAAATCCATATCCCAGCCCCCCAAGTTCTGCAGGACATTCTAGTGTCGCATTTGGAGCCTTGTTTGAATGAACTCTATTCTATAAAGAAGTGTCAAATGCTTAAGATTAGTCTTTCGGACTTACTGATAGAACCAAACACTACAATACAAAGGTGTTTTTCCCTTTCAACACTCACTTTCTCTCATCAGAGCAACCCTTACAGGAATAGAGTCTCTTTCTATTGCTGTGTTTGAGAACCCCTTGAATTGACGGATTACAAACCACTTCATGGGAAACCTACCAGTGCAGATCTGGAAAATGTTGCTGAGTCATCTCTAGCGTATGGGTGGAGGAAGTCGAAATTCAGTAGAATCATCCCAGCTTGTTTTTTATTTTAAAATCTTTTATTCCAAGGTATATTTTGATTGATGCTTGAAACATAGGACAGTCTTTTGTTATTTAACCTTGGAACACTAGTAAGAATGTTCTAGTCTTGATAGGAGTTGACAGTTTTAATGTACTTTGTATACTGTACTTTATATATTTTTAACATACTTTGTATTTTATGAGTACTAGCTAGTTCATTAATTGCACCCGAAAGCGCACGGCGGGAGGAGAGCACAGAATACGTGGCTTTATTGTGCTCTTATCCTGCTCCTGGCGCTTATACATCTCTTTGCTGCTGCTACTGCTATTGTGGTTTGCTAAACTGCAGACTTAATTATGGAATAAAGAGTGCCCTTTGTGGTCAGATTACATGCTATGATTTGGCAAGACACAGTCTGGTGCCTAGAATGGCCAGACTGCCTTCTCAATTGCCCCGTCCCCACCCCGTCCGGGTTCATGTCCACCATCCCAATGGCTCTACAGCTACGGGCCGGACCCTCACACACCCGTACAAGCACCACCCAGGAGGAACGCAGGGTGATCGAGATAGGGCTCCTCCAATTCAAATATCCTGTGAATGCTCCTGAAAAACCATGGGGTTTTTCCAAACTGCATGGGGTAACAAACTGCAGTCCTAACAGAAGATTCATTTCAGCACTTCCTTACTCTTGGTACAAGGGATATCCTTTGTTTGTTTGTCTCTCTTCACTAGAATAAAGAAGATGTTTACTTCGTAGTCTTGACTAAAAGAGAAGGCTCAGGTCTGGGATTCAGTGTGGCAGGAGGGACAGATGTGGAGCCAAAGTCAATTGTGGTAAGTGACAATGTCAAGATGTGCTCAGGGAAGTCACTGCTGAAGCTGCCTCCGAATTTATCAGGACAAAATTCATGTCAGGAGTTCAAAGGCTACTGGTGTTTGTTCACTGCTACCAAAACAAACATGGAAAAGTGGGACATAGTATTTTCATTGACGACATATGCCTTTTAACACATAGCTGACTGATATACAGGCTGAGTGACCTATTAGGTGCCAATACATATAAACACAATTGTCTGTACCCTTGCACTTACCTAAATATTTTATGTAAGCACCAGAAACACATTAGGACTAACTGACCGAACCTGCATTTGCTTATGAAATTACTTTCTTAAAGAACCACCTCCTAAAGTTGTATATCACCAGTGACCTTTGAGGTCATTAGGGAAGCCACCTTTACCAGACAAGACCAGGTCCCGTTCACCTTTGTATGTTATCGCCCCACAGTGTCACGCACGTAGTAGACACTAGCAGGAAGTTGAGTAAAAATGTGTTCAGATGCTGGCACTGACGTTTGGAATTCCATCCCCCACACTGAATATGGTTCCAGTAAACCAAGCGTTTGTATGATTTGGGAAACTTGCCATTAGAAGGTTCCTTACTACGGATTTGCAGTTACCTTGTTTTTACTGGAGGTCATACATGAATTTGGTTTTGTCCTCTCCTTGTCCCAGGTCCACAGGGTGTTTGCTCAGGGGGCAGCTTCTCAGGAAGGCACTATGAGCCGAGGGGATTTCCTTCTGTCAGTCAATGGTGCCGCACTGGCTGGCTTAACCCATGGGGACGTCCTGAAGCTTCTGCACCAGGCACAGCAGTACGAAGATGTCCTCATGGTCATCAAGAAAGGAAATGACCAGCCCAGTCCCTCCACCAGGCAGGAGACGCCCACACCCAACGGGAAGGGCTCGCAGTGCAGAAAGACCACCCCCCTGGAGCCTGGCATGGGTAAGACATCAGTGCAACAACCAGTCGGTGAGCAGCTGGCACGGTCCTTTCCCGGTGAACAGGAAGGACACGTATCACTATCATCTGGGTTGGAGACACGAAGTGTAGTGAAGTCTATAGAGTTTGTGGATGCTTCTTGCAAAAGCAGTGTTACAAATAAGTTATTTTAAAAAGACCCAGGAGTTATAGAGTCATACTGTTGAAGATTTAAAATGAATACTTGACAGCTTCACTGACTGTCCTAAGAAGAAAGCCCTTCCACTTTCCATCCTCTTGTTAGGGCTAAAGTGGTTGGTAATTAAAACAAGAAACTCTTGTGATGGGGGAACCAATGTAGAACGAGAAATTCCAGAACTGAGATTTGTCCTTGGAAGACATCAGGATTTGTGTTCTTTCCTGTTTTAGAAGAACCTAAGGAAATGAGGGGCAAAAGTGGTTACAGACAGAGACTGCAGCCTTCCTCAGCCAAGAAGAGCTCACAAAACGAGGTTCAGAAGCACAGGCTCTGTGTGCCCTCCACATTCTCACACCACGGCTGTGTGGTGAGCCACACCAAGCACTTACTCAGAACGGAGCACTGCGTCTATTTCTGATGCTCAGGCGGCTTCCCTCCGTGTGGCTTCGGTCTCACTGAGACACGCATGCACCAGCAGTGTGTGGGGCCTGATGAGCAGGGGCTCCTGCTTGGGCGTAAAAGCTTTCTCCACGCTTGCAGAAGAGCAGAGGGTGCAGGCACAGGGGAACGCAGCCAGGAGGGGGCTCCAAATTTGGGAGAGCAACCCTAACACGGGTCTCCAGTGTTATTATCAGCTCTCAAGATACATGGGACTCGAGGGTGCCAGGGTAACATTTGGGGGGACTGGACAAGAGATAATGCATGTCCTGTCATTTGCATCTCTCTAACCACCACTGCTGCAGGGAGGAGCACAGCTGCACAGGATGCTCTGTGCGTTGAAGTGCTGAAGACCTCAGCGGGGCTGGGATTGAGTCTGGATGGAGGAAAGTCGTCTATGTCTGGAGATGGGCCCCTGTTCATTAAACGAGTGTACAAAGGTAATGTCCTAGAAAACCCAATCCGCTATCCATTACCTATTTTCTTTCTGTGTATGTCAGGGCCTTCCATTTGGAAATCAAATTTGTTCAAAAAAAATCTGAAATGTTTTTAATGCTTTGTGACACAGGGTTTACTGTGCGTCAGCCTGTTGTGTTCTTCCCGTATTAACTCATGTCACCCACAGGACGGTCCTAGCACATAGGTACTATCCACCATTTTACAAAAGGAGAAACTGGGCCACAGGGCAGTTGTGCAGGCACCTGCGGTCACACAGTGGAAGTGGCAGAACCAGGTTTGAACCCAGGCAGTCTGGCTTTAGTGTCTCCATGTTCTTCATTAGTATTGGCTGCTATTGATGTGAACATACCAAGCTAAGTAATGCCATAAGAAGTGCCAGATGGGTACTTAACATCGGCCTAGAGCGTAGTCACTTAAAGTTGCAGATACCAGACTGCAAGACAGTAAGGTGGGAGCAGTAGGTATCACTGAAATGGTTGGCAGATACAGTTTCTTCATGAACTTGAATAATTCATTTTATGATCTTGGGAGGTCTCAAAAGTCTCTTCAGGTTCCTGAGCTGGTAATTATACTAACAATATCAGTATATATGTATAAATAATATACATATCATTATAATATTTAATATAACACTAACAGTACTAATAATATTGAATATACTGATATTAGTATATTAAATATTAGTATTGTTTTATTAAAAATTAGTATTAGGGAGTGTTGTACTGGTATTGTTAGTATGTTAAATATTATTAAATATTCTTTTAAGCGAAGGCAAGCATGAAACCACCACATCAATATATAACAATAAAATCACACGCCACGTAATGTTTTGGTCAGTGACAGACTATATACACGATCGTGGTCCCGTAAGATTATAAGGAGCTAAAAAAATTCCTATTGCCTAATGACATCGTAGCCATCATGTCACAGTGCAACACATGACTCACATGTTTGTGCTGGTGTAACACACCTATTTTGCTGTGTCATGTAAAAGTGTAGCACCTATAATTACAGAAGTAGGCTACACCATCTAGGTTTGTGTAAGTGACTCGATGCTTGCACAATGAGGAAATCGCCCAGTGGTGCATCTCTCAGAACACAGTGGAGCAGGACTGTATATTGTTAACATATTAAATATTATTAGTAAATTCATGAAGAGACCTCATATCTACCAACTATTTAAATACCTAACTGCTCTTCCTTGCAGTCTGGCATCTAAAACCCTTACAGTTTGGGCAAATGACAGAGTAAGTAGGTCAGCAAGTAATAAGGTCATTTCTTAGCTAGGACTGTTACGTTTTTAATGGCCTCTAGTCAGTGGCCTTGAGGTATATTTCTGCAATTACATACCTCAGGAGCCTCCTCCTGGCCCATAGCACCGACAGAAAATTATCTGTAAAATATGGAGCCGTACTTTCAAACAACCCGTTACTGGGAAGCAGGGGCTGCAGTGCTGCAGCCCAGAGGCAGCAGGAACGAGAAACGTACAGTGGGCCTGGGGCTTCAGTGCCCACCCAGGAGCAGGGGCTGTGCACCCCCTGAATTTGTGGGTGACTGGAACCAGGCTTCTTGTGCTACGGAGGGCTGGGACTTGCTCTGTGCCAGGACTGGGGTCACAATGGCTCTGCCCGTAGCTTAGGTAGCAGCCTTAAGCAGGCTTCCTGCCCACGGGCAAGTAGAGGGCAGGCATAAACCAGGAGCCAGGCCTCTGCTGTGTGTGGTGTCTAGAATCATGGTACTAGGGTAAAGGGAAAACCCCATACTTGTTACCTTG
This sequence comes from Hipposideros armiger, assembly GCF_001890085.2. NCBI lineage: Eukaryota > Metazoa > Chordata > Mammalia > Chiroptera > Hipposideridae > Hipposideros > Hipposideros armiger. Next base: position 2,367,555 of record NW_017731467.1, on the reverse strand, counting down.
ACAGCAGCAGAACACAGCTGAGCTAAGGCAAGCATGAAACAACTGTATGCCTGTAAGAGCACTCACAGGCGAGCGCTCTCAAACTAAGCTTACAAAGTGCATGAGGAAATCCACTGCAGTGAGAGACAGCAGACCCAATAAACAGGAGATCTCATTAAAAAATAAAGACAGGAATATTATCCATGAAACAAGACCAAGAGAGTATTCAAAAGGAGCAGGCAGGTATGTTAAAACAGACACGCAGTCAAATATATTTTTATAATTAATAAATAGAATTTAAAAGTATACTTAATCCTTATGAAAAGAGAATTTATAAAAATCAAGATAGAAGAAACCATAGAAACTAGCACAAGGGAATAAAGACATCAAAATTACGAGGGGAAATACTGAGGAATACCAGAAGGAAAAAATAGAATGAAAAAGAAATATTTGGAGAAATCATGACTAAGAATTTTCCAGAATTCAAAAACAACAGTCTTCAGACTGAAAATTCTCATCAAGGCAAAACAGGATGATTTTATAAAAACCCAAACCTTTACATATCACAAGTTTCAGAATGTAAGTAATAATAAGAAAATCTAAAAACCTAACAGAGAAAATCTACAGATTACACCCAAAGGCACTACAGATTAGCAGCATGAATGCCAGAAGACAATAGAATAACGCTTTAGAGGACTGAGGATAAACATCTGTCAGCCAAACTATCAAGAGTGATAGCAAAATGGAGGTATGTTAAGGCACATACAGTGAAGGCAGCTGGAGTCGCTGCCACCCTGGTCAGTTACAGGCCGCGCCGCCTCTGCCGGCCGAAGCAGCAGCCCGAGGAGGCTGAGGCCCGGCCAGGAGTCCCACGGAAGCTGCAGCACTGAAGGTTCCAGAAGAGAGAAGCACTTCCAGACCTACTTCCCGCAGAGCAAGGATGATGCCCTCGCTAACTCCCTGGCATTTGTCTCTAGCATCTGGCTAGAAATTCATGAAAACTATCATATAAATGGACAGGAAGAGAAAGAAGCACCTCTTTCGTAGACTAGCATTTTGGATGCTCTTGTGTACAAACCTGTCATTTTATTCTCGTGAAAGGCACTGAAGTATTTCTGAATATTATACAGTAGATCCCTGCCTTCACTTTTTTGAAACTAGTAAATCCAGTTTCTTTGTACAGGCTTAGAGATTTCATCTTCTTCCCTTTATTTCATTCTTTAAAAATGTAATGGGCATGAGGTTTTCTGTTTACCTTGTTTCCTGTGCCTTTTTTAGCTCAAGCACCGAAGGCAATATATAGCAGTACTTGATGTATCAGTCTAATACCAAAAAATTTCTTTGAATTATAAAGGAATTGAATATCGTATTTCTCTAAAGCTTTCTTGAAGGTCGGGGATTTTATCTGTGAAAAAGAAAAGCAGTAAATAGTTATTTGTAATCTCCTATGTGAAGTGGCAGCCATCCAGGAAAAGGTTAGAAAATTGTCATTACTGTGTTTGGGCTGCTTTAAAAATGTTTCTCTTTTCATCATTTGACCAAGAATATCAATAATAATACAGTAAGCCAAGAGAAAGATAAAAGGTATAAAGACTGGAAATACAGGGATACAATTTGTCACTATTGGCCAATTATATGTTCTTCCTGACTGAAAAAAAAAATCTAAAAGAATAAAATGTTAAGCCAATATCAATTCAGGATTGCTGAATTCATAATCAACATATAAAAATCAATAGCATGTCCTACATATCAGCCATAACCATTACTTTAAAATACTAAAGGATTACTACTTAAACATAACACAAAAAGCACATATTATAAAAATACGTAAAATGTTTATCTTATATATGGCAAAAAAATTCAGGAGCAAATATAAAAATCTAAGTGACTAGAAGTTATTTACAATGTATTTAACCAACAAAAGGCTAATGTCCAGAATATATAAAGAACTATAATTCAATAAGAAAAATACAAAATAAAGAAAAAATATGGGTAAAGGAAACAAATAGAAAAACAAAAGTTCAAACCTAAACAGCCAAGAAACATAGGAAAAGATGCTCCAACTTAGTTATGGGTGGAAATTATAACTATTACGAATCATTCTTTTATCAGGTTGGCCATGAAAGACCTTTTTGGGGAAAAGCATAAAAGCTTTCTAAAAGACGTTTTTAAAAACTTCAATAAATGGAGAGAGACATATCCTGACCAAGTCTGTTAGGATCCTATTTGGCCTCTAGTAACAGAAAACCCAAGGAAACAATGTTTTAAACGAAATGTTTCTTTCTCAGGTAAAAGAAGTCCAGGAGTTGGCACCCTCTTTGGTCTGCGCAACACTAAATGGTTCATCAAGGACTTTTATCTACGTCACCTCATTCCATCCTTACAACAATCTAGTGAAGTAACAGGACAGATATTAACGTCACTATTTTGCAGATTAAAAAACTGAGGTTTAAAGAAACCTGTAGCAGTTGCTTGAAGTCATAGACTTGAGACCAAAACCCAGTCTGATTGCTATTCATAGTGCACGTTCCACTAGCTCACAGCCTCCTGTTGATTGGTTGGAACCCCCATGTCCTTAGCCCTGGATTAACACACACAAGCTTCTCTGGTGTCATATAACCTGCTTGGGGGCCTTTAGTCAATATTCCTAGCAGAACAGGACACTGGGCGCATGTGATAACACAGTATAATTGGTTATGTCAAATAACAGTGCTTTGGTACTTCGAAAATGTGTATCTGCAGAAAGCAGTGACCATGACTAAATCAGTGTCTTTGCTCCCATAGTAGAGATGATTTTGGTGAGGGCTCATCTCTTCTCTAACCACAGTATGTGCCTCTATCATGAACAACATAAAATGTTTCATCCTTGAGTGGGTTGGATTTGAACTTATTTTCTTCCAGCTATATTTTTATTATTTTTTCAATTTTCATAATCAGCTATAATCATGTATATTGACATTAAATAATATTTAACAACGATTTTCAGCAGTTTAGGATGAAATAGAAACAGCTGCTTAGTTTTTTGAGATCTAATTAAGGTTTCTGAGAACATGAATTATCTTCAGACTTGGGAATTTTTCTTTCAATGCCCTTTTTGCTTTAAGTGCTTTCGCGCTGGTGTGCGCTTCTTTTTAGATGTACATGTGCAAGAAATTAATATAAGAAGGCTTAAACATGTGCTTTTTCAAAGTTCATAAACCTGTTATACCATATACAAAGCTCTGTAGTTGTAGGCATTATGTCAAAGCTGTGTTTGGAAGCAGTCAATTCCATAAATGTCCACGGTCACGGCTGTGCATGAATCACTGATTCTCAGAACTTGGCTACCTTAGCCAGTACCTGTTAACAATTAGAAGGTGAACCTGTTTTCCTGCACATACTGGCTATTTGGATTTTCAGTATGGATTTCCTTTGTTCAACCTTCTCTTTATTTTGTCTTCTTTTGAAATACCTTCCCTTCAGTTGCTTATGTTTGGGGGTGGGGGTGGGGTTATAGATTTGAATTTTTTAATATAGTCAAATTTCTTTTTATGGGGTATATACTTTGTGTGTCTTGTTTAAGAAATATCTCTGGATTCTAAGAATATAAGCATGTCATTTAGAGAGTTTTCTCTCATTTAAGTTCTTAGTTTACTTGGAATTCATTTTGGATATTGTGCAAGTACCAAGCCACTGTTCTGTATTTGTTCTCACAGGTGGCGCCGCTGAACAAGCTGGAATAATAGAAGCTGGAGATGAAATTCTTGCCATTAATGGGAAAGCCCTGGTTGGGCTCATGCACTTCGATGCTTGGAATATTATGAAATCTGTCCCAGAAGGACCTGTGCAGTTAGTAATTAGAAAGCATAGGAATTCTTCATGAAACAAACAGTAGTAGTGACACATGTTTAAAACAACAGTCTCCTTTTTTTCGGTTCCCTTCTTATTTTAGCAAATCAGAATGACTTCTTTAAATGGTGGGTTCCTAAAACAACAGAGCACCATGGTGTAGGCAAGGACTAAAAATCTCCACGTTTTTACCTGCATGTGAAGCTGAACTCGGGAAGACTTCCACCTGGATCACCAGGGCAGGCGGGTTCAATGAATCCCTGTGCCTGCCCCTGCCTTTCATGTTTACTGATAGTGACACAAGTTGTGGCATGAAGCTCTTTTTCATTTGAAACGTTTAGCTAGGCCTTTGCCACCTCGCCAACATACCCAGTCCTGGCAATTTAGGGAGCCAACAAGAGTCTGAGAGGCAACACAAGTGTCACAACTAAAAGGACTATAGTTAAATGTAATTTTGTAAGTAACCAAATGCTTTTAGGGACATTCAATGGAAGGAGACACAGGTTAGTGTGTTACCCTGAAAAGAAAATGAGACTTTAAAAATAAATTAATTACGACCTAATGGTTAGGCTGAGCTCAGGAATTATCCAAAAATGAAAAGCAAAATACAGAAAGTAATATTTTTTAGTGAGTGTAATGTGCAATGTATGGATGCAGAGTTCAACTCGGTGGGTTACTGATCACCATGGGGTCATGATCTAAGAGTGTAAGTCGTAAGGCTGTTTTACAGAAACATAGTTCCGATGAACTGTACTAAGTAGCCAGGAACTTCACTGCTTAAAATGAGCAGGAAGGTCCAGCTGAGAGCACCTTGCATCTAGTTTGGAACTCGTCTTGAATAAATGCTTGGATTCAAGACTGGTCAACACAAGAGCAGACAAAAATATCAGTCACTGGGTTTCCATTTCTATAGTGTATATACTCCAACCAGTAATTTAAACTAAATTTTTAGAAATCAAGTATCTTTTTAGTATCCTTGGATTTATAAACAGAGGCGTTATATTTACAATCCAAAGAGAGGAGCTTAAAATAATCCTTGTAGAGAACTTTTTGTTGCTGGTTTTCCTCCCCTTATCCCAACAAGCTTAAAAAATGTGAACTTTCTAAATTCTGGGTCACTTTTCCGACCTGGGTGTCATGCCATACCTCTGCGGTGACTGAAGTTTTTGCTGTTTTTTGTTTTCCTGTTTTGCAAATTCTTCCTTCTGCCAAAAACGTTTCCCTGCAGAAGCCCACTGTGACTCACGTTGCTTGTGCAGCTGGTCCTCGCTTGCTGCTCTCCGTTCATAGCACGAGCTTCGTAGTAGCTGTTCCCGTTCGATGCGCTGTCCCTCGTCACACCACTGGCTTTTCGCCCCTTGTAGTTCAAGCCCTCATCAGCTTCATTTGCCAAAATGTAATAAGAAAGAGGAAAATGGTAAAGGAGAACTATGTAGTTACAACTCAAATTCTCGGGTGGCACAAGCTGGCTGATTGAGTCCGGGGGAATCCAGGTGAGATTACATACCTGATGATGCTAAGGTTTTCTGTTGGAGCTTACTTGACATAACCTACTGCTTGGGTGTGTGGCTTAGAGACAAGAACTCAAGTCATTATACCCCCCCCAATCATGGAGGCACTAGAGCCGTCACCTTTGTACATTATTTTTCTGAGTGATTATAATCCCAGGAAACCTCTGTGGAGTTGGGCCAGAGAGGTCTCTCAGATGGGAGTGAAATATCTGGCTGGTGTGAGCCCAGTTTTCGCATTGTTTTAACAGGTTATACAAAAGAAAATGTAGTACAGGCATTTAGCTAGAAAGACCTGATTAATTTAACTTCTACTTTTCACTACAATTCCAGGTAGGATACTATAGAAAGTCAGTGCAAGGTGCATGCTAGATTGTTTTTAAGTCTCTGGGGTCAGTTTTGTGGTTTCTGTTTTCTTGCCTAAATGACAAGAGACTACTAGAAGTCAACACTGAAAACGATTTTTTGCCTCCACTCTTCCAGCTGTGCCGACTAAGAAATGCACAGCCCTATGTGAACCGACAGGAACTTCCAGAGCCATGCGGAACAATGGAGTGGTCTTGTGAGAGAGTCCCTCATCTTTATCTGAAGAATGCGGGGGGGGGGGGGGGGGGGGGGGGCCTCTGGCTCACTAAAGCATGTTAAAAGTCATCTGCCATTTCTAGTAGATCTTGCCAGGAGAGTTCCCTGGCCGACAGTTGGAACTTAAGGGAGGAAGCAAAAGCCAAACTGTTTTTGACCCTAAGATAGAAAGCTATTTATTTGTCTTCAGTGTTCAAGGCATGACGAGTATTTCTAATTAGTCGAATGAATTCCCACACTTCCTGAAGTGAACACTAATGGTATTGTCCTACTAAAACTTTCATGGTTTTGGTTTTTTAACTGGTCGGTCATTCACAATAAGCTATGAGGTTAAATATGTGTTATAACATGTAAATCGTAGTTGCAAGGATATATCGTGAAGGTTTGAAGTAGGTTGGGTTTCATGTCTATCCTACCATACACATCTCATTTAATTTGATGGTTGACTTAATTGGCACCACACCTGTTGTATATTATACATTATCCTTTATTTATGTAAAATAAAATGCCTTATATATTATGAAAGAGTAAGTGCAATAATATGAAATAGCCTGTACATTTAAAAATGTTGTCGCCAAATTATGTAAACCCACATCTCTGTAAACAACCTTTTTAAAGTAATTTTAAAAAATAAACACTCTGCTTACTACATTCTGCTTACTGCTTTTTTTTTTTAATTCTGCATCTACAGAATAACCTTTTAAAATATCAAGATCAGAAAGGTTGATTATTACCTAGGTGGGTGATGGGTACAAAGGCGACAGAACTCAGGTCACCCACGCCTTCCTGGGGCCACAACCAGGAGCTGACACAACCCAAAACCGGTCTACCTCTGAAATCTGAAAATCAAACATCCCCCACTTTTACAACCTTCCGACCTTATTCCTTCTTCCCACTACTGCTTCTTGTCTTCAGTTTCAACAAGCCCTCCAATCCCTTGACAGTTGTCCATTTTCTCCCCGTCAGAACCTCAGCCGTTTCATTCCCATCTCTATTCAGACTGGACCCCATGAAGAGCACAGCAGTGCCTGTTCAGCCCATAAGCTTCGCTCCCTCACCCCAGCTAAATCCTGGATCCTTCCAACTAGCTGACTTCTTGGTTCCTACATGCCTATTATGAGACAAAATCCTACAGCCACACATTATGCTGCTGCTATAAATCCATTGTTTCCAACCTCAACTGGACTCTCATGCTATTCGGCAGCTGTTTCATTGTCAGTTTTTCTCTCATTCCTCACAATGACCACAGTCTACATTTTTCTCAAAACCCCTACCCACTCACCTCCACTCCCCCCGTCACCCCCTTCAATATTTGGATGATCTGGGACCCTACTTCACAGAGTGAAATAAAAAAAACCATCTACTTTGGTTTTAAGATGCAGACACCAAGGAAGAAGGCAAGATGGCATCTCACAAGTATCCAAGAATGGGACTCAGCATATGACCAAGACCTCGGAGACTAAAGGAACTCGGGCGTTTATGGGTCATTAAGTGCCCTACACTGATAGGACTCTGTGACTGTGGGTCTCTTCCTGCAGACCTACTTCTCCCGCCACCAGCTGGCAGCCTTGTCCCCAACTCTTCACACCTTTTTACTTAGAAATCTGTGAATGCTATTTTGTCATAATTTTGGCCCCACTCACTATCACAGAATTTCTTTGCACATACAAGCTGCTACCTACCTGATTTTCCATATATTATATCCCAAAAGTAAGATTCTGATTGGCTGTACTTTAGTTTTTTTTCCTGGGGAGAGCGAGCTTGTTTATACAAGTCACTTTTTTGAAACACAGGGAAATGAACAAATATTGGGTTGTTGGAAAAGTCATGATGTATTTTTTTCTGTTTTTCGTTGCAAAAATGTGTCATGACTTTTCCGACAACCCAATATAAAGAGGGAAACTAAGAAGCAAAGATCAAAGAGATAAACTTAAATGAGATTAATATGAATCTAGTAGAACTAAGAACAGAAGCTGAAAGGACCACCTTATCAAACCAAACCCATATTACAAGCATCAAGTTAAATGAAACCAGAAATCCAAGTCAGTAACATTAATGATGAACTTGAAAAATGCTTAGAATACAATGAAAATGGACAAAGCAAATTCATAAATAAAATCCCGATTAAAGGTTAGCCAAGCTAATGGAAGCCAGCAGGACATTAAAGGAAACACCAAGTCTAAGTGATGTTAAAGTAGGAATGCATGAAATGGCTTGAAATTAAGAAATCTATAAAAGGAGTTCTATATATTAGTGGGACAAAAAAGAAAACAATATTGTGAAAGACATCAGTACTTTTTTAAAGACTGCATCATACTTAAAATCGTTTCCATTTGATGCATCATACTGCATCAAACGGGAATGATTTTGGAAAACTCCAAAATCATTCCCATTCAAGTCAAGAATACATACAAAGGGCTGGCCGAGTTGCGCGTTGGTTAAGAACTGGCTTGGGACGCCAGAGGGCCCCAGTTCAGATCCCACATATGAGGGCCAGTGACACTGCTCTCTGCAGCTAAGATGGTGAACGGCAGCTCGACCTGGGGCTGGGCGACGGCAACGGCGTAGGCTGCAGTCCCCTGCTGCAGTGGCTTGCCATGGGCTACCGTGTGTTGCCAGCAGCCAACATGAGCGGCTGTCCAGAGGCTGGCGACCAACCTGCCTCACCCGGAAAGAGCGCAATGACGGTGCCAACTTGGGCCAGTGAAGCAACATCCTCCACAACTAGACTGAAGAACAAAACAACAGCAACTTGTCTGTTCCCCTTCCCCCGATTCCCCAATAAAAAAAATCTTAAAAGAAAAAAAAAAGAATACACACAAAAAAGATGTTCACTGATGTTATTGTTGAATAACAATGTTCTGGAGGTACAAGCCAATACAATTAAGACAAAATTTTTAAAAAGAGGTACAAATAGTGAAAAAATAAATTATTGTGATCTGCACGATATAATTGGGTACATGTAAACACAAGCACATCAATTTAAAGACTTAAAATATTAGGATTCAATAAGGTGGCTATCAAAAATTATTCACCAAAACAACAGCTATATGTAAATAATAACCAATTCGAACATATAGAAGGAAACACCTAATCATAACAGCAATGGAAAAATAACCTTAGCAAGGACTGGCAAGCCTAAAAAACAGACAACTCTATAAAGAGACATAAAAAAGGTAACTCAAACAAATGGGGAGACAGATATAGCTTATTCGTGGATAAGATGACTCAATACTATAAAGTTTTCAATTCTCCCCAGACTATACATGTAATGTAAGTCCAACCATAATCTCAAGAGCTTCTAACCTGACAAAATTATTCTATAACAATGGCCATTAGAATGGATAAAGAGCATGAATCCAATTCACAAAAATAAATATAAATTACCAAATAAAGACAAATGATAATCAACCCCCCAATAATTAAAACAATTTGGAAATTCCTATTAGCTTGGCAAAGAGCAGGATTGATGAGAACCTCTAGAGTACCAGCTAGGGTTAGGGTGTAGGGAAACCAGTATTCACATGATTGGTTGAAGTGTTAGTTAACATGCATTGTACAAATCAATCTGGCTTTATCTTATATGTTTTCAAGGCATATTGTTTGAGCAAACTCATTTTGATTAATTCCTCCTATAGAAGTCAGGGAAATATGATGACGTGTACATTAAAATACTGTTTGCAATAATGAAAAACATGAGAATCCAAATGTCCACTAATGAGATTTAACGAAGTTATACAATGAAGCCATAAATTATTAAAAAGGATGCGTGCTTATTCTGAACACTACACAATGTAAGTGCAAAAAGTAAATTGCACACCTGTATATGATGCTAGTGGGAACACAGTACACGACTAGTCTATCCTAAGTAAACGCCCATATAATTCTAACACTGGGCTGACGAAGTGTACATAATCAACATTTAACTATGTTATCATCCATACTTCTTTGAAAAATAACCTGCAAGGTTATGAATATTATTATTACCTCACTGATACAATTAAAGAATATATGACATTTGTGACATTTGTGCGCAACTTACAAGAGCCAGGTATATCATTCTGGGACCTGATTGGCTGTGATGAATTGGAAATTACCTCAGGCTGTGGGTCAGTCATTTTGATCTGGATGAAAGTGAAATGGAACAATATTACCTGATAATATAGAACAAGTTAATACAAGATGGAGAGGCCATCAAGTTGGAATTAAATGTCAGGAACTAAATACCTCAGAGACTCGAGACTGGTGGTTTTCACACTCCTGGGGCAAAAGCAGTCGTGCCTGGCAGTCATGGGCTGCCGTCAGACTGGATGCCATTACTTATTTGTCATATATTGCCACTGAACCAGTCAGATACCAGCCTCTTTCACTTTCCTTTGAGTGATGACCAAATTCAAAGATTTGTTATACTTGACACTTGTCGAGTATTGTACTCATCTGGTCACAATGGGAAGAACTGAGTAACAATGTGTCAAGAGACCACTGGGCAATCTTGCTTCAGCAGGGACTTTCTTGGCCATTTGACATTTGACAATGCTTTTTTTTTCTAAGAACAAATAGAATTGACTTTTCCATCTCTAAAAGATAATTTATGTAATTATAACAAGCTATTAGAATAAAGCAGAGATGTCCTTTTATCATTTTATTTTGCAAAAGCATAGGAATGTCTGCTATTCTGCTTTTGTCTGTTAGAAAAAAGAAGCCCCCTCTCTATTATTTATCTTATCAATTTATCCTTATCTTATTAAATAAGGAGAAATTGTAGTTAAATGCCATTACTATTATTCAATCACTTCATGATTTAAAAACTCAAACACTTACCAGATAATGTGAGATTGGGAAATCATTCTCTCCAAGCCTGTTTTTCATTAAATGAAGACAGTAATTGGGGTTTGAGGAGGTCAAAACAAGGTATTAAATACTTAACAAGGCACAGAACATGCATTCAGTAAGTTTCTTTTCTCCGTTAGAGCATTACTCCACATCAGGTTATTTTAAGGAACAACCTCAAATAGCATGTGAAGTCAAAACGCCACAGCAACTACCAATTCTTTGTACAATAGATCTTTATGTACTTTTTATTATGTTAAATTCACTACCTGATTCTTGGATCTGAGTGGCATAAGCCTGGGAAATACTGCTTCTACCATACAGAATTGTTATTTTCATAGAGTCACACCATTCCTGCTTTAAAAGCAGCAGCATTTTATAGAAGAAAGAGTTCTAGATAACACTGTCCCCTCCTGAATGTGCTGCTTTTCCTCTCCTCCGAACATAGAAACATGTCCTGAAGCTGGGGCCATACACAGGTGGAGGTGTGTGTGCATTCTCTTTAGAACAAACACTGACAGAAGTTCAGGCGAGATCCTTGTTTCCTGACTTGAGAATATAGATGCTGAAGTGAAGAATCCCTTAGAAACAGTCATTATCTCGCTTCTAAAATCTTTTCAAGGGAAAAACAATGAATCTTCACCTGTAAAGGAATTCCAGGATACTGATGATCAGTCTCCAGTATCCATTTTATGGGAGGAAACTATAAACTAATAGTTTCTATACTTAATTACCACTAGTAGTGTCATTTTTCTCCAAAAAGGAGGTTACGTAATAGACAGAAAATGTCTTTTTTTCCATGTCTTAAAACAGGGACTCACAAATTACTGCCCATGGCCAGCTGCCCGTTTCTGTAAATACGGTTTTATCAGAACACAGCCTTGTCCATTTATTAATATTTGTATTGTCTATGGCAACTCTCATTCAGCAGAGTTGAGTAGTTGCAACAGACACCATATGTGGCCTAAAGCCTGAAATATTTACTATTTGGCTCTGTAAGAATAGTTTACTAACCCCCGAATTAAAATATTACTACACTATACTAAGGCTAAGTAAAACTTCATTAGAAAACTAAGATAGAATACAAAAATACAAATAAAATGCTTGCTCTGATTCAGGCACTTTCAAAATCATAGTTTATTTATTACTTCAGATAAAAAGATAGTATACATATTAGAGAATCTCTTAAAATCCAGCTCTAGAGTTACACACCACCTAGTACTTTTGCATGAATGTTAACCGAAACAAATCTCTAATTGCCTGAAAGCCCCACTATTAACATGAATTACGGTAATAAAAAATCTGACATTTAATTTGTTCAATATATAGTATTTACATTATGAAACCAAGGTGATATGATAAACAGTGATAAAGAAATAGTAAAAATAAACTTTAGAAAGCAAAGGTTTATATTCTTATAATGTGCTAATTATCATAATTGTATATAAAAATTAAAACATAGCAGAGCTTTCTGTTACAAAATTCTTAATCGTCTGAGTTGTAGTCATTACTTGCTAACAATTTACATGCAACATCTGCTAGGACTGACATTTGATTTTTTTTCCCCCAAGAAAGTGTGAGTAGATAAATGACATTTAAGAGCAGACATTAATTTACTTGTGGTTAAAAAAAAAAAAAAGAAAAAAACTGTACTCAAGATTAGTACTGGTCACAAGCCTCTTCCCTACAGAAATGATAAAAACAGTAAGACCAAAATAACATTCCAAAAAGGAGATGCATAGGCAAAGAGTACCATGAATGGACAGCTAAAAAAATCTTAGGACCAATCAGACACACATCTTTTCTCTCTCCTTCAATGATGAGAGGTCTATTTTGCTACCAAATAATAATGACTAAAGTAAGTGAGGGGCACCAGGTGTACTAATTAAATCTTGCAAAATACTAAGATGGAGGCAGGGGTGGCCAGAAGGGGCAATTTATATAATTCAAACTATATACAGCATAACTGGAATGGGGCCCATCCCAAACTGGCTTTGTGAAACAACTGGACCTTTATGATTTAATAGTTAAAGTTATAACAAGTGTTATAATAGATTTACATGAGAAGCAAAATCCAAGGGGCATTTTATATTATTTACTGTGTTGTTTCAATTTAAAAATAATTTTGCTAAGTATACATCTCAACTGAGGTCTAATGTATAAAATGTCCTAATAGATACAGATATTTACCTTTGGTAAGTTAAAGGCCTTTTTGTGATTTCTGTCAGAACCGTAGGCAGAAATGAGATGTACATGCACATGTGGGGAAAACTCAACCTGAGGTAATCCAAAAGATGTGCATGGAAGGGGACTGGAGGTACCTTGAAAGTCAACGTGTGCCAGAAACCCAAAACAGGTAATAGCGAGAATGGCAACAAGGAATGGAATGCCAATATGGCAGTAAAACTTTTTTAAAAACTGAAAGAGGAAAGCCTCTCGTACCAGCAGAATCCTGCATACATTTAAAAAAAAAAAAAAAGCCACCTATCATTTCATAAAACAAAAGCCAATTGATTATAGTGTGGGAAAGTACAAATGCAGAAAACCAGAAGTCGAGAGAAGAAAAGCTCCTGGTTTCCACGAGAGAGAGGAGAACACTTCCTTCTGAGCAGTTACTTGGTGAACGCTGCCACCACCGCCCACAGAACCTCGCTGGTGTTGGCCTTCAGACATTCCACCTCAGGGTCTAAGTCCAGGAGCTGCCGCACTCTCTTGGTGGCCAAATCATACTGCTCATCCAGGAGGGGAGCGAAAGCATTCTCCAGCACATCCGAGGCGTAGGCCAGGTAAATGAGGGCCAGCAGGCGCTTGTCCATGCGGTGAGGGTCATTCACCCATTTGTCCAGAACGGCTTCCTGGACCTTCTTGATGAGGCGCTGCTTAATGTTGTTGTTGGTGAGGGGATGTGTCGTCATGTCAAAAAGTAGGAAGTTCTGTTTCTCTGTTGTCAATACGCCCTTTTCTACCAGGTTTTTTGCTAATCGTTCCCGCACGTTTCTTAACTGATAATGCAGTTTTAATGGATTCCATGTCTCACCTAAACAGAAGATTTCAGAAGTTAGAAATGATAAGTATTGACTTCCATCAAGAGGGCAGAGCATGAAAATGCTGTACTCACCTCTTCCCACAACCATATCACAATTACAACTAAATTACAGAACAACCATCATTGAGAACCACCTGAAGACTAGGTGAACAGAAGTGCTATAACTAAGGATACAAAGAAGCCACAACGAGGGAGGGGAGGGGGAGACGCGAAAGGGACAGGTCCCACACCCACAGAGTGGCAATTAAGAATCAGGTTGGATATCTCAGCTGTGGAGGTCCCACATGGGGGAGGGGGACAACTTGCAACTTGTTTGGTGCAGTCGGGTGTTGTGAGCTACGGTTGAGAGAAGGTGTGTTTTAAAGTGTGACGAAAATCATCCTCATGGCAATGCTCCGTGTCACATGTCACTTCTGGTATGGCAATTTCTGTCAAATAAAAACATTACAGTGTGGGGGCCGGCCGAGTGGCACGTTGGTTAAGAGCTGGCTTGGGACACCAGCTCTGAGCAGCAGGGCCCCAGTTCAGATCCCACATGAGGGCCAGTGACGCTGCGCCCTCTACAGCTAAGATGGTGAACA
>NW_017731467.1:2347419-2350931 GCF_001890085.2 Hipposideros armiger | reverse complement strand
CTGGCCCAAGTTGGCACCATCATTGCGCTCTTCCCGGGTGAGGCAGATCAGTCGCCGGCTTCTGGACGGCCGCTCACGCTGGCTGCTGGCTGCTCACGTGGGCTGCTGGCTACACACGGTAGCCCATGGCAACCCACTGCAGCAGGGGCTGAAGCCTACAACACGGCAGCCCAGCTCCAAGTTGAGCTGTTGTTCAGCATCTTAGCTGTAGAGGGAAGTGTCACTGGCCCTCATATGTGGGATTCGAACTGGCGTCCCAAGCCAGCTCTTAACCAATGCGCCACTCGGCCCTCTATCAATTATTAAAGAAGTACTATTTCCTAGCATTCCACCACTCAAATAGGAAGGTATTCTATGCCTCAGAGAATATTGTGGCCATTCATTCCCAAACAATAGAGGGGAAAAGACTTATTCTGAGAAACCTATAAATTTCTCTTTGCAGACCTAAAAACAAAACAAAAATTTCTGTAATGCTGCTATAAAGCTTTTTCTTTCTCAGGGGAAATAAACGGAATTAGTAGTTTATGACTGTCTATAATACTGAAGTCATACTAAGGTTTATCTACAACTTATCTGCAACTATTCATAAATCTTATATATTGCAACCAACAAGTAATGCTTTACAAGGTTACTGTGAGAATTTCTCAATTCCAAAATATGCTAACTTACAGTTTAGTGTTGCTACTAAAAATGAGAAGAGCCTGAACACAGAAGACCCACCTTCAATTAAAGTGTTCCATTTATAACTGGACCTTCTTATGGGCAGCCATTTCTGCCTCAGAGGAAGCAGTAAAAAGGGACTCAGGTATCACCTCCTTTACAGCAATTCCCTGGAAAAGGGCAAACCTTGTGTGCTCACTTCAACAAAAATGTTATTCAGATCCCCTCCGATATTTGAAAGGATGAAGAACTCTCATAAGCAGAAGGCTGAAACAGTGTAACATGAAAATGTTGTACTATTTTGGGCACCTTACATAAAGATACAATAAAATAACTGAGTGGTCAAAGTGTCTTGGCATCCTGACATTTCTGCCTTTTTTTTTTTTTCCCCTAAGATTTTATGGGGGAATTGGGGAAGGAGAACAGTGTTGGGGAATTGGGGAAGGGGAACAGCCACGTTGTTGTCCTTCAATCTTAGTTGTGGAGGGCGCAGCTAGCTCAGCTCCCAAGTCCAGTTGGCTGCCTGTCGGCAGCTCGCGGCTGCTCAGCCCAAGGTGCCATGTTCAATCTTAGTTGCAGGTGGGCATAGCCACCATCCCATGCAGAAGTTGAACCGGCAACCTTGTTGTTAGGAGCATGTGCTCNCAGTGACGCTGCGCCCTCTACAGCTAAGATGGTGAACAACAGCTCGACCTGGAGCTGGGCTGCCGTGAGTCACCGGCGACGGCATAGGCTGCAGCCCTGCTGCAGCGGGCTGCCATAAGCTACCATGAGTCGCCAGCAGCCAGCGTTGAGCGGCTGGCAGCCAGCATGAGCTGCCAAGAGCCGCTTGAGTGGCCGTCCAGAGGCCAGCGACCAATCTGCCTCACCCAGGAAGAGCGCAATGATAATACCAACAGTGAAGCGACGTCCTCCACAACTAGACTGAAGAACAAAAGGACAGCAACTTGTCTGTTCCCTTTCCCCAGATTCCCCAGCACTGTTCCCCTCCCCCAATATTCCCCAATAAAATCTTTTAAAAAATAAAATAAAAAATAAAAACTGATCCACAAGTAACTGCATATCAAAACAAAATTCAACACTCTAAAAAGAAAGACAACAAAATTCAGCACTTAACATAGCATGCACGATGTCCACCATTCAATAAAAAATTACTAAACTTGTGAAGATGGAAAATGTGATCCAAAACTAAGAGGAAAAAAATCAATAGAAAAACTGTCAACCAAATCAGACATGACACAGAAATGACAAAGATGATGTAATTAGCAGACAAGGACTTTAAAATGACGATTAAAAAATATCTAAATCATTTAAAGGAAAACATGAACACAACGAAAAGATAGCTATGTTTTTAAGAGTAAATGATCTGGAACTGTTACTTTTTCATTCTATAAAATTCACTGTAAAACTAGGGCTTAAAAAATTAAAAAAAAAAATTTTTTTAAACTAGGACTAAAAACTTAAAAAATTTTTTTCAAATAATGAAGGGCTGGTACCACAAATTATTAGTTAACTGAAGTCACCACCTCCATTTAAAGAAAACATAACTTTTTCAAATATAAACCCCCTGGCAAATCAA
Organism: Hipposideros armiger; assembly: GCF_001890085.2. Lineage (NCBI taxonomy): Eukaryota > Metazoa > Chordata > Mammalia > Chiroptera > Hipposideridae > Hipposideros > Hipposideros armiger. Next base: position 2,348,692 of record NW_017731467.1, on the reverse strand, counting down.
ATTCCACAAAAGATAAACAATCATTGCATTCAACCTCCTTGGAAACTTCAAAAAGGAAAAGAGCTGAAATATATACCGGGCCCTATTATTTTTTCAAACCTAATCATGTAAAAGAAAAACATAATTCAATAATAAATGAAATTCTACTTATTTCAATTTCTGGTGTTAAACAAACCCACACCTACATTTAATGTTAAGAAATCATTAACAATTACTTGATGAAGCATGGTAGCCTAACAGGTAATAACAGCAAGCTCTGGACCCAGACTGGTGGATTTAAAATTCAACTTGGTCATCTCCTAGCTGTGAGACCCTGGGCAAGGTTCCTTAACCTCTCTATTCCTATTTGCTCATCTGTAAAGTGAAGATAACAAATATATTCAGCATACAGGGTTATTACAAGGATTAAATGACTTAAGACATAATCAAGTTCTTAGAACCGAGTCTGGTACATGGAAAGCTCTAAATAAATGTTACTATAATTATTTTTCCATGTGCAGGATCAGCACTTTGGCAGAAAGAACTTACCATATTTATAATGGTCTAAAAAATCATGTAATGTACTAAAAATACAAATGTTAAGATATATTTCTTACTGTAGAAATTTAAAATCAAGTGAAGGAAACACATTCATAATATAACTAACTACACGAGCTAGAATGAGATGTGAATAAGGCATAAAAACAATATGAAAAATGAACCCAGAGAAAATAAGACATTACTTGGGCTTGATGTTAAGAAATATCTCTAGTAAAGTTATAAGAGAAAGAACTTTGAAGCTAAACCTTGAAATCCAGCAGGATTCAACATCCTATGAAAGGAAAAGGAGTCTGCATTCCACGCAAAGGAAATAAAGTGGATAGACAGTGATTACATGCAGAATTTTAATTGCTGTACCAACCCAATGTCTCCCCAATAAATGCCTGCCTGCCGCACTATTCACCATACTGGTTTTGGTTTTGTGTTTTCTAATGTCTTTGGCAGGAGGCAGGCACCTAAGTCAGACTAGAATTGGCTAGATTGTGCTTTCTGACATTCTCAATTAGCTTTGGGAAATTTAACCTAATAAGTGTAAATTAATCAATAGCCAAATTTATGTAAAAGCCTATGAAACACTATAGTTCAACTCTAAGATAAATTATTATCTATGCTTCTAGCAATCTATCAAATTTTTTGTTTTTTAAAGATTTTTATTGGGGAATTGGGGGATGGGAACAGCACTGGGGAATTGGGGGAAGGGGAACAGACAAGTTGCTGTCCTTTTGTTCTTCAG
>NW_017731467.1:2334781-2345959 GCF_001890085.2 Hipposideros armiger | reverse complement strand
AACCAACTGAGCCACTCAGGCAGCTTCTGTCTTGTATTTTAAAAGAAATAAATTAAGCTAAATCCAAAGAATAAAGTCACCCGAAGTTTAGCATATTTTAAGAAACTAATATAAATTGGGATGGAAGGAGGGTAGTTGGATGCGTAAAAAAAGATACAATCAAGACACCTAATAGGTACTAGTGTTAGGACCTATACTAGCCACGGAAAATTAATTGCTTCAATTTAAGCAGAATATTAAAATACCTTTATACTTTGTAATAAATAACTGATGAATAATACTAAAATTTTAATTAAAATGTTACTGTGATCCATATTGTTATTCATTAGTCCCTAAATTATTCACTATGTGAAGAGACTTTATAAGTTATACAAGCAAATTTAAAATGTATAGAATTTATTTATAGTTCACTTTTTTGTAAGAGAAATTGTGAAGTGTATAGAGAGAGGAAATATTCTTCGAAGGTTATTTATGTCCACTGCCCACCAATTACTTCAGTGGAAATAACAAACTGACAGGTACCTAAATAATTTCACTACAGAAAACTTCTATCTTCCTTGATATTATGTTACAAAACTAAAAGCAGCTTTATTAAATTTGGCGCTCTAGTGACACCTTGTGACCAAACTGATCAACTACATGTCTTAAGATTTCAGAAAGCCAGAAACTCGTTTTTTGGTTTTTACAATTTATTGGGGTGACAATGGTGAGTAAAGTTACACAGGTTTCAGGTGTACAATTCTGTAACACATCATCTATATATATACATTGTGTGTTCACCGCCCAGAATCAGTTCTCCTTCCATCACCATATATTTGACCCCTTTCACCCTCATCTACCACCCTCCCTCCCACCTTACCCTCTGGTAACCACTAAACTATTGTCTGTGTCTATGAGTGTTTCTTCATTTGTTTGTCTTGTTCCCTTGTTGCTTTCAGTTTTATATCCCACATATCAGTGAAATCATATGGCTCTTGACTTTTTCTATCTGACTTATTTCATTTAGCATAATAATCTCAAGATCCATCCATGTTGTCACAAATGGCACTATTTCATCTTTTCTTATGGCAAAATAGTATTCCGAATGGGAGAATATTTTTGCAAACAAAGCCTCCAATAAGGGGCTAATATCCAAAATACATAAGGAACTTAAACAACTCAACAACAAAAAAACAAACAATCCAATTAAAAAATGGACAGAGAACCTGGACATCTCTCCAAAGAGGACATACAGATGGCCGATAGACATATGAAAAAATGCTCAATATCACTAATCATCAGAGAAATGCAAATAAAAACCACAACGAGATATCACCTCACACCAGTTAGAATGGCTATCATCAACAAGACAAATAATAACAAGTGTTGGAGAGGCTGTGGAGGAAAAGGGGCCCTCATACACTGTTGATGGGAATGCAGATTGGCGCAGCTGCTATGGAATGCAGTGTAAAGGTTCCTCAAAAAATTAAGAATAGAATTACCATATGACCCAGCAATCCCTCTCCTGGTTATCTACCCAAAAAAATCTTTATTCTTAAAAACAGTAGTCATTAAACATTTTTAAGTCTTTGCCTCAAATATATGTATATTTATTTTTAAAAATTAACAAGATATATAACAATGTTTGAGCATGTATAGATATACAGTGGAATAACAAAACAAACTCGTGGGTATCCCTTCCATCCCAGGTAAAGAAGAAACCTTTGTCAGGACCTGAGATGCCTTCCATGTCCTTCTCTGCCTCAGACAGAGGTAACCACCAGAATGACTTGTGTTAATCATTTTTTCTTTTTTTTTTTACCACCTATGCAAGTAACCCTCAACAATATAGTACAATACATGGTCTTGAAAATCACGCAGCAAGCAGACTTAGCTGTGTAAGGGCAGGTCCACTTTTCCCCCACTTCTAATCCCTCTTAATTGAACCACTTCCTTCTTTCTGTCTCATTCTGATTCTTCAAAGGCCTAGTTCAAGTCCCACTTCCTCCTCCAACTACTAAAACTCCCCCTAATTTTTTTTCTTAGCTACTTACTTACAGAGAACCATACTGTTAAACTCTAATCTATTATCAAATTATTAGAAATATACACTAGTTCCCCAAATGGATTTGAAGATTCTTTCAGCCTGGAAGCACTTCTTTTTAAGTTTCATAGCACATACGTCAGTATTGCTGCAATAAATGGTATTTAATCATTATCTTGAAGCAACCTGAAAATTTTAAAAATTTACAAATCAACAAGCTGGCCACAGTACCGAACACTTAAAACTGGTTAAGATGGTGTTATGCTGTATACATTCTACCACAATAAAAACAAACCTTTTTTAAAAAAACCAGCAAACTGTCAGTACTAGGTTGGAAACAGATGTTTTCTTAATCTACAAGAAATGTGCTTTTTTTCTTTTCCCATTCTGATTCTCTTCTTTTATGCTGAATTTATGGTTCATTCTTAATATATGTCAGGAATACACAACCAAGATTCTACTGGCGATATTCTGGCATTCATAGCCATCCTAAACTTCATAGGATATTGTTTTTAAAAAAAAACTTCCTAAGTATTATATCAGCCTCACACTTTACTCAAATTCCTAATTCAAATGAACACTCTGTTTTATAAAATCTTAATTGTATTTAAATACTTTTGAGAAAAACTTATCGACTTCTGCTACTTTTTCACTCAATCAGGTGAAAACAGTGCAACATCAGCTCACGTTGAGATTAGCAGTTAGCATTTACTCGTATACTGAGTACCATGCTCCACTCATAAAAATCACGTTAACAGGTAAATTTAAGAAGTATACAGCCACCTTAAATGTTAAGGTTCAACTTCCTTGCATGCCATATTAACTGAATTCATACTAATAAGTTCATTAATATGAATCCAATGTAAGGTATACAAACTGTAAAAAGAAACTTGGTGGTCTAAAACATGTTATTAAACCAAAGCCCAATGAGCCATTAGCATATATGATGTAAGAAAGAGATCACTGATGGATAGAACATCTGGAAACATCTCCATAGTGCAAAGTGGCATCAAAGTGGATATCAATAATATTAACATTAAGGCAATACTCATATGTTCCATAAAAAGAACTTTAGCACTGTGACTTATCTGCCACAAAAGTAACTATCACTTTGAGACAACTTCCTTTGGCCAGTTGATAACCTAATTACTAATTCTAATTTGCAATAACAGAAGTGGTCAACATTGGCAGCACAACAGGAGCTTAACCCAAAGACTGCTTAGGCCACTGATCTCCAAAGAATGTACAAAATGATCCATCAAGGTACACTTAGAAGTTATTAGCACTTCCACTTTTGTTTAAAATAATTATACTTGCTAATATTTAACATATGGAATTAATGTTAATAGCCTCACTAAGCCTGTCAGATGGCCACAGCATGTCACCGATAGGCAGTAGTGGGAGCCTAACCCAGAGAAGGGTGAGAATGTTTTGGGCACGGTTGACATACTGGATTGGTATGTGCTGAGTAAGTAGATTTGTGGATTATATTATCTAGTTTTAACCAAACAAATCCTCATCAAATGGGCAAAGTAATTTAAAAGATTCCTGCAAAAGAAATTATAAGACATCACCAATATCATAAGTACAAACGGGGAAAAGGGTAGAGTTCAAGTTTCTCTTTGTGAGGTAAAAAAAAAAAACTTGATCAGCAGATCTACAAGGGGGTGGTCAAAAACAAAATTTCAAAATTATCAAGACAGCCTTTTGAATAAGTTTATGTTCTCCATCAAAAAGAAGAATGAACCCTGCCTAAGTATAAAGTGCCATTATTGCCCTATTAGCTGAGAATGGAGTATGTGTACTTGATTTTTAAATAAACAAACATGCAAAACTCACAATCTTTTACTGACAGAACATCCTCATAATAGAACTATTGGGTTGTCGGAAAAGTCATGACGTATTTTGTCTATGTTTTTCAAAGGTCATTTATTTATATAAAGAACAAAGATCAATCAATGATATAATGCCCGTTTTGTTCAATAACCTTTTGGCATCTTTCAGTGAGCTTCATAATTCCTCGTTCATAAAAGGACCTGTCTTTATTTGCAAAAAACTGGACAAGGTGTTGATTTACTGCCTCATCTGAATTGAACATTATACCACGCAAGGAGTTTTGAAGAGAGCAAAACAAGTGGAAGTCTGACGGCGCAAGGTCTGGCGAGTATGGTGGGTGTGGCAACACATCCCATCCAAGCTCCAACAATTTTTGGCGGGTGATCAAACTTGTGTGTGGTCTCATGTTTTCGCAATGGAACACAACTCCTTTACAATTAACAAGCTCTGGATGTTTCTGGATTCTGGATTCATTCAAACTGTCCAGTTGCCAACAGTACACATTCAAATTGATTGTTTGGTTCCTTGGTAGGAGCTCGAAAAACATCATACCTTTAAAATCCCACCACACTGAGAGCATTACCTTCCTCTGATGAATGTCTGCTTTCGATGTCATTTGAGGCGAAATCAGCACGTCGGGACCAAGACCGTTTGCACACCACATTGTTGTCAACAATCCACTTCTCATCACCAGTTATCAGTTGCTTCAAAAAAGGATCATTTTCCTCATGTTTAATGATCATATTGCAGTGTTTATACGCGCTGTCAAATGAACTTCTTTGAGTTCATGCAGAACCCAAATATCGAGCTTGCTTACGTATCCCAGCTTATTCAGGTGGTCGTGAACGCTTGAATGATGGATGTTCAATGTTCCTGCAATCTCTTGTGTCGTGTAACGTGGGTTTGACTCAATCAATACCTTTATTTTGTCGTCATCAACCTCGGTGGGTCTCCCTGACGGAGGAGTGTCGTTGAGATCAAAATCACCAGTACGGAATTTCGCGAACCATCGCTGGCACTGACGTTCTTGTAGAGCATTGTCACCGTCAACACTATGCAACTTTTCACAAGGTTGACAGGTGTTCCCTTTATGGAAGTAAAACAATAAAATATGGCAAAAATGCATAGTTTGGTCTTCCATCTTCAACTTGCTGTAAAATCTCCAAAACTCAACCAAATCACTCAATTTTTTTTTAGAATGAAGCTAAAACTGTCAGCTGTCAAATGACATAGCAATAATATAGATGCAAATGACTCTAATACTTCCAAAAATGAACTAGTGCCATCTGTCGCAAACATGTGTCATGATTTTTCCGACAATCCAATATTATTTTAGAAACTATAAGTGAGAAAAACGTATCAATGTCAATTACCAATTTCTGACAAAGTCCATGTTTTTAAAACAATTGCTCTAAGCAGTGATATGTTTGAACTGAAATAAAATAACAATACATGTACAGGTGAGCCTTCAACAACGTATGGGTTAGGGACACCGACCCCTGTGGAGTTGAAAATCCATGTATAACTTTTGACTCCCGCCAAACTTAACTACTGACAGCCTACTGTTGACCAGAAGCCTTACCGATAACATAAGGTTGATTAACAAATATTTTATAGATATTATATATTGTATTCTTACAATTAAGCTAGAAAATGTTATTATGAAAATCTTAAGAAAAAACACATATACAGTATTTCTTTTTAAAAATCCGCATATAAGTGGACCCATGCAGTTCAAACCCAGGTTGTTCAAGGGTCAACAGCATGCCGAAGTTACATTTTACGTTAACAGCAGAAAGGAGGAACAAGATAAGTTTGGCCCTATCCTCAAGGAGCTCTGTCTAGAAGATTAGACAAATACACAAATAATATAAATCTAATGGTCATTAGTGCTGTCAACCACATGTTGTATGGTGGCACTTGCCTGTCTCCTTTAAACTTACAGAAGGCCACGTGACTTGTTCTGACCAATGAAACCTGAACCACGTGTCATTTCTGAGCAAAAACTTTAGAGCCTGAGTGAGCTGCTATGCTCTTCTTCCCTTTCCAATAGTGGCTGACAATGCTCCAGACGGTGCCAGTTCCATCTGCCTGGCTGCCAGTGACAATGAAGTGGCCTGTGACTGACTTACAGCATGAGTGAGAAATAAACTGTTATTTTAAGCCACTGAGGTTTGGGGGTTGTTTGTTACCACAGTTTAACCTAGCCTATCCAGAATAAGGCAGTGTGAGGTAATTCCGATAAAGAATGATGGGAGTTCTAAGGAAGAATATTACATCTCATTTAACATCTGCTCAGTCTGGTTAAAGGGGATGAAATTTTTAAAACCACTATTTTCCCCATTTAGTCACTGACAACTTTCAAGTTTGCCTAAATAACTAAACTAGCTGTTGGCTATTTTGTCGAAGTTCCTTTCAAAAGGATTTTAAACTTTTACAAAAAACTTTTAAACAGAATTCAGTAATTAATATACAGAAACTTACCACTAAGTAATTCAATCCAGTTCTGGACTGTTTCTGGAGGCTGAGTCTCCTTAACGTGCTTTAGAGCTTCATCAAGAAGAACATCCCCTGTTGGGGCATCAGACTTACAAATCACCTAAAATGTAAGCAATAAGAATGAAATGATCCACTGATTCTTTTCTCTGATTGATCTCTTTAAATGAAAAACTTAAAACAATTATGCAAATAATTCATTATGGTAAAAGCCCCAAGTGTTCATACAGTATCAAAGTTCAGATTTTAAATTCATTCTATATTAAGGAAATATAATATTTAACCTAACCAGATTAGCTACAATCATGAATGAAAATAAGCAAAATGAAGGAACAATTTATACTCACTGTAATTCCTTTTATTACTAAACCTTGGGCTATTTGATCCAGAAATTCATTTTTTCAACATTAGTTCCAGAAACAATCTCAATTATATGTAAGATTATGATAAAGGTGGCATTTTACATCAGTAGAGGAATTTTTCAAAAATGTTATTAAAACTGGCCAATAAATTAGCAGTAAAATTTAAGTAAGACTTGAGTCCTCAGAGCTTATATCACAGTAAAAGATAAAGATTTAAATAACGAAATATAATTCTACAGGTTAGACAGGTTTTTTCAAAGTTCTGACAACTAGCAGAAACCTTAAAGAAAAATAACCAATAGGCTTGATGACATAAAATGTTTGAACACTACAAATTTTTTTGTAAACTTAAGAGTGGAAAACTCCAGAGTTGGGGATGAGAGAGGAAAATGTTACACTGCTTTAGCCAAGCAGATCTCTACAGCCTTCATTAATGTTCTTGCCTAAGCAACAAACTTCTATTTAAACTTCTAGTTGAAATTTGAATCTGTTATATTATATACTTTATGTTAGCTATTAAAATCTTATGAAATTTAACAGTATTATTTTTTAAATGCAACAGTCCTCTCAAATTTGTCCTCAACAATGTATCCTTTACCTTTTTGCTCAATCTTCTAAAAGGTTAAAAAATGCATATGGTATGTATTTCTGAGACAGTGCGACCTAATAAAAATATAAGAACCATAAATGCATGCTACAAACTTATTTTTTTAATTTCAGTAGTAACATTAAAAAGGAAAAGAAACAAGTGAAATTAATTTTTATATATTTCACTTAAACCACTATAGCCAAAATATTAACACACAATAAGTATTTTTAAATTGAGATAATCTTACATCCTTCTTTTTCCATAGTAAGTCTTTAAAAATCCAGTGTGTTTTTATTTACAGCATGTCTCAATTTGTACTAGCCATATTTCAAGTGTCTGTCATAGACACATGTGGCTATCTTATTCGACAGTGCAGATATAGAGCATTTTCATCATCACAGAAAGTTCTCTGGACAGTGCTATTCTAGACCATGCTGCTAGTAGCGGGATCAGAGAGAATGAGAAAAAGGAGAGCCTTAGGAGAAAAAGTTGTCTATCTATACTGTGGTCATGCCACACCAGTTCTTACTTCCCACTGCCTCCTTAAATCTATTGCAGTGTGGCCTCAATGCCTACACCTTATACCCACCCCCACTTTGAGAGGGGTCTTATATCATGGTCACAATAACCAGGGTATATATAGGTGGATCCTTTTCCTTATGAAATTGTCCCCTAAATCTCTCTCAGAGGGATCACTGTTCTCCATCACCTCTGCAATTATTTTAGTCTACCTAATCTGTTTAACTTTCACTTGCATTAACTTAAGTTTCCGAGCCAGTTTTAGCCCTTGTCAATCCATTCTCCTCACTGATCTTTATAAAAGCCAAATCTTATCATGACATTCCACTGTTTCTGCTTAAAACTCTTCAAAGACTCACAGAATAAGTTCTAAACTCCTTAACAAAATTCCGTAACATGTAGCCCACTAGCAAATATTCTCTGCACACACATAATTTCTACTTAGTTATTGCTTTTCCCTTAGAGGGGAGAATTTCATCCTTAAATATGAACACATAACCAGGGATGGTAAGACATATGAAGGAAAGCCTTCAACAGCAAAGAGAACAAGAGAGAAAATAAGCTCTGTGAAACACAGGTAACATAGATAAAGGAAACTTTCAAAAGAGCCATAATATGCTCAGAGATTTAAAAGACATTACATCCATAAAACAAGAAGCCACAATAATAAACAAAAAAGGGCTCCTGGAAGTAAAAACACACAAGAGACATAATAAAAAGCTCAACAGAGGGTTAAAAGGTAAGAGAGGCCAAGAGAGTTATCAGTCATATCTCAATATAGGTAGGAAATAAAAATCAGGGGAAAAAAAAAAAACATAGCCAAGAGGTCCATATCCAACTTACAGTTCTAGAAAATGAGGGGCAAAAGATAGAAGAAATATAAACTTTCCAAAACCCAAACTTTCCAAAAGAAACACATTTCCAAATTGAAAGAACCTGTGTATAATGAATTTTAAAAGACCCATATCAAGGCATATACAATTTCAGAGCACCAGAGATATTAAAAGATTCCAACTGCTTCCAGAGAGGAAAAAACAGATATATCATACAGAGAATGAAAATCAGAAGAGCACCAGATTCTAAGAGCAACTCTGTATACTAGAGGACAAGGGGAAAATAACTTCAAAATTCTGTGGAAAAATAATTTAAATCTGACATTCCATTCCCAGTCAAACTGTCAAATAAAAATGAGGTATTGTTTTTAGGCATGCATTTTCAGACATGCAAAGTCTCAAAACAGCTCCCTCCCACCAAAGGTGGAAGAAAATATTAAATCCAGAAAACAAGGTGCTGAAAGCAGTAAAAATGTGACAGGAAGTCTCGGTAGATTCAAAGCATAACCAGTCCAGACTGGAGCACAAGGCAAATTTTAATGGAGTTATATGATCTATTTGAACATTTGAAAATTAATACTGCTAATTTTTCTCTGATTAAGCATGTAAGAAAAAAAAAACAGCCACATAGAAAACTTTAAAGAGAATTATTAACTCTAGAAAAAGCAAACAACTATAAAAGAAAGTATCATAGGATATACTTTAACTCTGCAAAAAACAAATTTAATACTTATAATAATATAAAACAATCATTACTGTTTTGTCAAAGGTTAGGACATAACTCTATGAGTAAGATGGGCAGGGTAGAGGTTAAATGGTATGTAAGACAGCCAAATATTCATTTATTTTACTAGAAAGTAAACAGCATCTCAAATTGATTTATCAAGAGATAGCAAGTTTATTTTAAAAGATGAAGGTAAGTACCAAAAGAAATAACTAAGAAAACTGTAGCAAGTTGAATGGTGGCCCTCAAAAGGTGTTCATATCCTAACCCCCAACTTAATCCTCATTAAGTCTTTGTAGATGAAATGAAGTTCAATTCGATCTGGAGATGAGATCACCCTGGATTACCCAGATGGGCCCTAAAAGCAATGAAAGGGTCATAATGAGAGATGCACAAAAGACACACACAGGACGAGGTGATGTGAAGACAGAGTGGACAGCAGGGTGGCCAGAAGCCAAGCAAGGCCTGGAGCCACAAGCAGCTCGAGGCGGCGAGGAGGAGAATTCAGTGAGAGCCGGCATATTCTGGCCCCAGAACTGTGACAGATAAATATTTGTTGTTTTAAGCCACCAAGTTTGTGGTAATTTGTTAAGGTAGCCCCAGGAAACTAATATAAGGACTAAGAATGGTTGCCTCCCAGAAGCAGGACTAAGGAGTGAAGAGGGTGGGTAGAAGACTGCTTTTTTTGTTGTTATAAGCTTTTTAGCACAGTTTGATTTTATAACTATTATATATGTATTATCTTAATAAAATCAGTAATTATTTTTAAAATGAATAAATTAAATCATATTGGAGTATTTTTCCAAAAGACATATCAACTATTTACTTAAGATCACACAAACAAGAGGACTGAAATAATAAGCCCACACGGAGGGAACATGTCTCTTGGTCACCACTGTATCCCAGGGTCAAGCACAATGCATGGTAGACTTAAGCACTAAATAAATATAATAAATGAGTAAACGAATGGAAGAGCAAATAACTTGCTGATAACCAATACAAAACTGGTTCTTGTTCCCAGAAAAGAACATATCAATATCAGTACAAAGAACCAGATCAGTATCGTTTCACTTTAGGTCTGAGCTCCAGAACATTAATGCAAAATTACTAGTAATTACTTTAATTAAGAGCAACCTCTGTAACTATAACTATAACAGCAGATCCTTAAGGTTTTTCCTCCATAATTCTATGGCTGCACAGTAAAATGAAATAAAAAAACTATATTCTGCTTTATGATATAGTTATCTAAAACAGTAATTTTAAAACTAATCCTACATTAGCTCATTTGATCTTACTTTAAATGACTAGACTAGATTTAATTTAAAATCCCAGGAGAAATATTGGGTCGTCAGGAAAGTCATGGTGTATTTTTCTATGTTTTTCAACGCAAATATGCATCATGACTTTCCCGATGACCCAATCCTTTCTGCTATACCATGTGTAATACTTTGCCTACAACTTTCAAGAATCATTAATGGCTTTCTTTCCCATAGGATTATTACTGTCTACAGCATATCAATCAAAAAATATTCAGTTCTGGGCCGACCAAGTGGCACGTTGGTTAAGAGCTGGCTTGGGATGCCAGCGGGCCCCAGTTCAGATCCCACGTATGAGGGCCAGTGACACTGCCCTCTACAGCTAAGATGCTGAACAACAGCTTGACCTGGAGTTGGGCTGTGTGGATCCCCTGCTGCAGTGGGTTGCCATAAGCTACCATGTGTATCCAACAGCCAGCGTGAGCAGCCAGCAGATGCCGTGAGCGGCCTTCCAGAAGCCGGCGACTGATCTGCCTAGCC
>NW_017731467.1:2325600-2334722 GCF_001890085.2 Hipposideros armiger | reverse complement strand
ATTCCCCAGTGCTGTTCCCCTCACCCAATTCCCCAATAAAATCTTTAAAAAAAAAAAAAAATTCAGTTCTGATGTAAAACTTTTTGGATTTCACTAGGACACTGTGTTAAGGAAAAAAGTTTTGAACACATGCCCCCAAGAAACACAATGGTAGACTAGAAGAGAAACAGCCTTGAATATTTCAGACTAAGGTTGAAGTTAAAAATTCTAAATACTAGTCAATACCTCTATTTACACAGGCCTTCATAGTAGAGAAGGCAGAGATCTGAAAAGTATTCAAATTCTGTTAAAAGGACCAATAGCTGATGGATAGTTAATTGGCACAATAACATTTTTGAGTTTCAAAAGAAAGTTATGTTAAGTCTTTCCAAATTATGGCTTTCAGAAGTAGCAAATCAAGTTTGGAGTCTTTGTGAATATGTGAGATGCAATGGCCAGTTGATCCAAACAATGAATTACATTACTCATTTTGTACAAAGAACCAGGAAACCGAGGAAAAGCTATGGAAACATGACTGAAAAAATAATTAACTTTAAAATCAACTTCCTCTTTTAATTTTGGAAAGAAACATTCTTCATTTTCAGGCGGCAGCACAAACTCTTTAAAAAGGGTGTTATTTAGCACTCCTCTTACCTTTCTTGTTAATAGACTTTTACGTCTCATTCCACAAGCCTCTAGTTGTAACCTTCCTCTTAACGCTAATTCAATTAACATACAGCCACGTAATCCAGATGAAATACAGTCATTCCAAAATGATGTGTAACCCTATTTAAAAAAAGAAAACAAAACAGCTAATTTACTTTGAATTCAGTAAAAAATGGAAATATTTTTAGCCAGTTGGTGGCCTTTTACCTTTCATATCTTTTCATAATTATAATTTTAAATACAATGCTGAAAAAATACAATTATTATACATTACTAATCTACAATTTTCAGGGGCTTACTATCTTTTCACCACTTATCCTTACATGCAGATAAACAACAAATTACTCTAGAAGTCAGAAGTTTAAAAATATAATTATCTTTCATTCTTCATTAAGTGTTCATCAGGCTCCTTCAGGTTGCAAGGACTAGGGTTCATCCACGCAGTTCACCCAGATTATAGTGGTTTATTAATATACGTGAGCAAATGGAGAAGCTCAGGAAAGACAATCTAGCCCAATGTGGCCTCATAGAGAATTAGAATATCATTCATAAAAATACAAGGTTAATTTTGGAAGGCTAGACTAGGAAACTTACGTATGGGCCCATGCCTAACGTTCTAAATAAGAAACAGTGAAGTGATCAGATGGGCCCCTAAAGAGAAGTTTAAGGGCAACATTCAAGGTAGAACAGCCAGGCAGAATGAGATTGACGGGCTTCTAGGGATCTGGGGATACTCAAGTCAACCAGGCTCACCAGACGAAGCTGGGGCACTCTTTAAGCGCAAATAAACGGGTTGTCCCAATTATGAAGCCATGAACTTTGTCAGCAGGTTGCCAGCTATCAGTTGAAAGTACCCAACTCTGAGAAGAAAGCAGAAGCTATAACTGGTTCTGGTTAGGACTCAGATCAGGGTAACATATAATCTTGTAGGAAGGAGAGGACAATCAATGTTCAGAAGAATGGAGGGCCTAGGATTACAGAGACCTAGACCCTTGGTTCTGGTACTTTCTAAAGGTCCGTCTTGGTACTTTGCCAGGTTACAGTGCAGCCTGTATTTCAGAAAATGACAGACCTCACTATTGACACAAGGACTTAAATTAGCTAATGAAGCTACCACTCCTGAGAATGAAGGCTTTGGGAAAATGAGAATTTAGATTAAGGGAACCACAAAGGGATAAACAAAAATATCAGTTTAAAGAGGCCAATTTAAATGTGAGGCAAGAGAAGCAGACGCTGATTGAATTTGAGGGAATCCTTTTAAAATTAAATGTTAGGGGTGATTACATTAAGATCGCCAGAGGCTTAGCAGTTAATAAGACCAATAATTTACAGAGAGGTTAGTTAAAATCCACTGCTTGTGTATCTGTGCCAGTTAAAGCCCTAGGAAGCCTGGCAATGGATTCCACATGAAATCAAAGTTACAGACGCCGGGCCTCAACTGGCCTGGACATATAGATGGAATTACTAGGTGAGCCTCCACAAGCTGTAAATAATAAGGTACGCCTCGTGAAGCAGTAATGGATGTGGGCAAGACCATGCCCTGTCTCTGCAGCCTGGAAATTCCACGTGAACAGTTCTTAGAAGCTTACATTTGCTAACAGAAATATGTCCCAGCCTCAGCTGTTCCTTAAGTAATAGTATGCCCAAAGATATTAGCAAAACAAAGTCTTTAATAACAGACTTTAAAGATCTACATTTAGCAAATGACATTTGGGCATTACCACTAAAAGATACAAGCTTAAACCAGACTGAATTCACGTGGGAAAGTAGACAAGTGGGCAAGGACAGTTCTATACCAAAGTTTCTGGGTGGGACTCACTAGCAATATTCCAAAGATAAATGAGGCCATCAAAGCCACACCAAGCAACAGAACAGTCCAGCATGTTAATGACCACCTGCCAAAACCCACATCATAAAAGTATGATCAGGAATTAACTAAGAAGGGGTGCTAAAAAGAGAAGGGTTAAATTAAAAAATGTTAACGGTATAACTAGATCAGATGGCTATGCCACCCTTGAGAATTAAGTATATTTGAGGGAAAGCATCAGATTGGGAAAGAGTCAAGTGGATTTGGTTAGGACTGAGGCCAGAAGATTCTGTAGTGAATCCATGCCACAACACGTGAGAGAGACCACCAGTGGACATGAGAAGCACTGAGAGTAGGATGCTGCAGCTTTGGCCTTGCCAAGGGCTTAAGAGCCCTTTAATCCTTAAATCTCTAGTGCTAACCTTAAAACTACATTTCATCAATTCCAAAACATGTATTTCAAAAGTTTAGTACCTCTATATGAGATGATGGGCGTTAGATGAACCTATTGTGGTAATCATTTCACAATATATGCAAGCCAAATCAGCACTGCACACCTTAAACTCATACAGTAACGTATGTCAATTATTTCTCAATAAAACTAGGGGGGAAAGTTTAGTATCTCTGAAACTGGAATGCATTTTGAAACAGACAGTACCTCAGATTAAAGGAAAAATGATATTATGTCTATTGAGCTAACCTAAAGCCATGGAAGAGAGAAGAGACGTGTGGCATAGTCCTCACAGATGCACAGCAGTAAAGTAATGAACTGGATGGAGTCCCACCTGTCAGTTACTAGGAGTACGTGAAACTTGGTACAAGATTGGGGGACTGAATATTCAGATCCAGGCATGCCACCAATCCACCTGACTTCTCAGAGGCAAAGACTTTACAAGGGCTGGTCACCAACAACCACAATGCCCAGACGATTCTGTCCTCAGACAAACCACTACTCCCTGAAACAATTACAAGAACCTGCAGTCTAGGCAGGATGGTTAATATATTCAGGGAATGAGTGTGTTTGTGCCCCAGGAAAAATCTTATACCCCATCTGTCAAGCAGAGCAAGCCAGCCACATTAAAAATGACAGTTAAAATGTGAAGAAGACAGCAACATCAAGCTGTTTATGATTTGGTTCAAAAGGCACAACTAGCTATATTTGCAACCATATTGTGAGAAGGTAAAGAAGTAGCAATGATGATTATTATGACTATGTATTCAGTGACACTACACAGTTCACGCCGTGTAATGGAGGAAATCTCTTCCATGCCCTCAGTTAGTCCGAGGACAGGGTACTAGTGTTCAAAGTTCAGGGTCACACTAAAGGAGAGCCACTGGCCCAACAATCAACCTCTAATGAAGGAGTAGCGGCTACACTAGGAAGACTATTAGTCGTAGGGCCTTAAGGATTGTAGAAGAAACAACTGGGCCTTGTTAGAGGTTAGAAGGCCACAAGAAAAACTATTCTGGGGTCCTACAAGTTCAAGATTGTGATCAGGAATCAGTACCCATAAGTACTTAGATGGGAACAGCAGAGCTATCCCAAGTAAACCTGAGTCATAAGCTACCCTCACAGAATCCAGAGAAACATGATTTCATTAGGTTCGTGGGTCTAAAAAAAGGAGGAATCCGCAGTGAGCGGTCGTCCAGAAGCCGGCGACTGATCTTCCTCGCCAGGGAAGAGCGCAATGATGGTGCCAACTTGGGCCAGTGAAGCAGCGTCCTCCACAACTAGATTGAAGAACAAAAAAAACGACAGCAACTTGTCTGTTCCCCTTCCCCCAATTTCCCATCCCCCCAATTACCCAATAAAAATCTTTAAAAAAATAAAATAAAATAAAATAAAATAAAAAAAGGAGGAATATGCAAGAATAGAGGATGTTATTAAGACCTTAATATGGTTGAACTTGAATTTAAATTTGAAGAGAGAAAAAAGAATGAAAAAAATGAAGAATGCCTGAGACTAAAATCTTCAAGCCTCCCAGAATAGGAATAACAGGTGTTTTAAAAAGGAGAAAGGAGGAAAAAAAACAGCTGAAAATTTCCCAGATTTGGTGAAAAATACTCATCTAAAATCCAGATGCTCAACAAACTCCAAACTGGATAAACACAAAGAGACACCTCAGCACATTACAGCCAAGCTGTTGACAACAAACAGAGTATCTAGGAAGGTGCAAGAAAAAACAACTTAAGGGATCGATACAAGTAACAGGTTATCTCCAGTAACACTGGAGACCGGAAGGTATTAGGATAACACAGTCAAAGCACTGGAAAAAAAAAACAAAAAAAAAACTATCAACTAAGAATATATACCCAACAGGGCCGGCCGAGTGGCGCGATGGTTAAGAACTCGCTTGGGATGCCAGAGGGCCCCGGTTCGGATCCCACATATGAGGGCCAGTGACACTGCCCTCCACAGCTAAGATGATGAACAACAGCTCAACCTGGAGCTGGGCTGCCATGAGTCGCCGGCGACGGCGTGGGCTGCAGTCCCTGTGGCAGTGGATTGCCATGGGCTACCGTGTGTGGCCAGCAGCCAGCGTGAGCGGCCAGCAGCCGCAGTGAGTGGCCGTCCAGAAGCCGGCGACTGATCTGCCTCGCCTGGGAAGAGCGCAATGATGGTGCCAACTTGGGCCAGTGAAGCAACGTCCTTCACAACTAGACTGAAGAACAAAAGGACAGCAACTTGTCTGTTCCCCTTTCCCCAATTCCCCAGCACTGTTCCCATCCCCCCAATTCCCCAATAAAAATCTTAAAAAAAAAAAAAAAAAAAAGAATATATACCCAACAAAATTATCCTTCAAAAATGAAAGTGAAACGGAGACAGGCCCAGATAAACAAAGATATTCCCAGATAACCAAAGACTGAATTTGTTGCTAGCAGGTCTGCCTTACAAAAAATTACTAAAGGAAGTCCAGCTGGCTGAAAGTAATAACATCAGAACCCATATGAAAAAAAGGTAGAGGGCTGGCTGAGCGGCTCAATTGGTTAAGAGTGTGAGCTCTGAGCAACAGGGTCCCCAGTTCAATTCCCACATGGGCCAGTCAGCTGCGCCCGAGCTGAGCTGCCAACAGGTGGCAGGATGGCTCAGCTGGTGAGAGCACACGCTCCTAACAACAAGGTTGCTGGTTCAACTCCCATATGGGATGGTGGGCTACGCCCATCCACAACTAAAATTGAACAGGGCACCTTGAGCTGAGCTGCCCTGAGATGCTGATGGGTTGCCCAATGGCTCAGTGGTTAAAGCGTGTGCTCTTAGCAACAAGGTTTCCAGTTTGACTCCCACATGCTATGGTGGGTTACACCCACCTGCAACTAAAATTGAACATGGCACCTTGAGCTGGGCAGCCGGGAGCTGCCAACGGGTTGCCGGATGGCAACTGGATTTGGGAGTTGAGCTAGCTGCGCCCTCCACAACTAAGACTGAAGGACAACAACTTCGCTGTTCCCCTTCCCCGATTCCCCAATAAAAATCTTTAAAAAAAAAAAAAAAGAATAAAAGGTAGATACAATGGTAAATTTTAAAAAACTATATTCTCATTTTGCTTTTAAAAATTGATTTAAAAACAAAAGATTACATAAAACTGTAATTATAAAACAGTATTGTTGGGGTTATAATATATAAAGTTGTAATAGTTCTGACAAATATGCACAAATGAAGGGGGAGTAAATGAAGGTAGGTTGAAGCAAAGATCCTATATTTTGTTGGAATTAAATGAGTATTACTTTGAAGGAGAGTGTGATAAAGATGCATATTGTAATCCCTAGATCAACTACTGAGAAGAAAACTCAAATGGATATAGGAAGGGAGGGAGGGAGGAAATTTAAATGGAATAATTGTAATATTCTATTTAATACAAAAGAAGGTGTGAAGGAGGAACAGAGGAACAAAAAGGACAAGTGACATAGAAAACAAAAAGCACAGTAACTGGTGTAAAGCCAACTCTATCAATAATTACATTAAATGTGAATAGACTGAATATTCCGATCAAAAATAAAGATTGCAAGTTAGATAAAAGATCTAACCATATGCTCTCTACAAGAAATAGTTTAGATATAGATTCAAAGGCATTAATAGGTACAAAAGAGTGGAAAAAATATATAGGCATACCTCAGAGATATTGCGGGTTCAGTTCCAGACCACCACAATAAAGCAAGTATCGCAATAAAGCGAGCTGTAATCTTTTTGCAGGTGGAGGGTCTTGCCTTCAATTTGTAAATAGCACAACATCTGTGAAGTGCAATAAAGCGAAGTGCAATAAAACAAGGCATGTCTGTATGCCATGCAAACAATAATCAAAAGAATGCTGGAATAGATATATTAAGATACAAAATAGACTTCAGAGTAAAAAAAAATTAAAAGGGACAAAGGGGGACATTTGATAATGATAAAGAAGCTAATCATCAGGAAAACATAATAATTATGAATAAACATATACACACCTAACAAAATTCATAAAGCAAAACTGACAACAGAATGAAATAAATACAATAGTAGCTGAAGATTACATTAGAAGACAAACTAAAAGAACTAGACAGAAAACAAAGATAAAACTAAACATTATCAACCAAGTTGGCCTTAGTGACATTTATAGAACTCTCCAACCAACAGCAGCAAAATACATATTCTTTTCAAGCACACTTGGAATAGTTTCCAAGACAGACTATATGCTAGCCCATAAGACAATGAATTTAAAAGAAATGAAATCATATAAAGTATATTTTACCCAAGGAAACTAAATTAGGAATCAACAGACTGAAATCTGGGAAATCTCCTTTGGGAATTCATCTTCCCCTTCCAAGTAATCCATGGGTCAAACAAATCACAAGGAAAGTCAGGAAATATTTTTAACTAAATGAAAATAATACAAAATACCAGAATCTATAGGATGCAGGTAAAGATGTGTGTAGAAAGAAATTTGTAGCTTTATTTACATACCTGTGTTACAAAAGGAAATCTCAAATCAACAACTTTAAAAAAAAAAAAAGCCAAAAATTGTTTCTTTAAAAAAGATCAAGGTTCAAACAGGAGAGTAGAGGGGAGGGAGAACAGTGGAGAGAGCAGAGAGATACACAAATTACCAAAATTAAAAATAAACATAGGAGGCCGGCCCAGTGGCTCAGTTGGTAAGAACACGAGCTCTGAACAATAGGGCTGTCAGTTCGGATCCCACATGCACCAGTAAGCTGCGCCCTCTACAGCTAAGATTATGAACAACAGCTCGACCTGGAGCAGGGCTGCAGTGAGTGGCCAGCAACGGCATAGGCTGCAGTGAGTTGCCGTGAGCCACCATGAGCGGCCATCCAATGGCCGGCGACCCATCTGCCTCAGCCGGGAAGAGCATAATGATCATAATACCAACATGGGCCAGTGAAGCGGCGTCCTCCACAACTAGACTGAAGAACAAAAAAGGACAACAATTTGGCTGTTTCCCTTCCCAAGTCCCCAACACTGTTCCCCTCCTCCAATTCCCCAATTAAAAAAATAAAAATAATAAACCTATAGGAACATCACTTCCAACTGTACAGAAATTTAAAGGATTAGAACGGAATACTATAAATAACTTTATGCCAATAAACTAGACAATTTAGACAAAATATTCACATCACTGTGAGAAACTTACAAATTACCAAAACCGACTCAAGAGAAATATAAAATCAGAATAAACCTATAACAAGGAAGTGAACTAGGTAATAAAAATCTTCACACAGACTATCATTGAGATGTAGGAAGTCAGGCTGGACCAGATGTTAAGAGACCTGAATACTGGCCCCCGCCTCAAGAAAAACTTAGGGGGTTTTAAGCAGGTTATTTAACATCCTCTGTGAGTCTCCATTTTCTCATCTACACAATGAGAAAGAGAGACTCCAAGCATTCTACAAGTGATTCTAATCAATTCAGAATTCCCTATGGGGGTAAGTATGTGACTTAGGGCACAACAGGATACATGATCTATCAATGTTTTAATTTCCAAAAAAGCATTTGCAAGTCAATCATCAAGGGTATTTTAAAAACTGTTTTATAACATATAAAGAATTGTCTGAAGGATAAAGTTAACATCTTAAGATCAACAAGCACTTACAATGGGGTACTTGAAAACTGGTGTTTGGCACTTCTATAATCTAGAAGAGGACAAGAGAAAGTTTCGGTTTTCAATTGACACGGAGATCTTCTTTGATGCCAATGTGGTAAGAAAATTTGGAAAACCCATGCCACACTGGGCTGGCCGAGTGGCGCGATAGTTAAGAGCTGGCTTGGGATGCCAGAGGGCCCCGGTTCGGATGCCACATATGAGGGCCAGTGACACTGCGCCCTCTACAGCTAAGATGCTGAACAACAGCTCAACCTGGAGCTGGGCTGCCATGAGTTGCCGGCGACGGCGTGGGCTGCAGTCCCCTGCTGCAGTGGGTTGTCATGGGCTACCGTGTGTGGCCGGCAGCCAGCGTGAGCGGCCGGCAGCCAGTGGGAGCTGCCAAGAGCTGCTGTGAGCGGCCGTCCAGAGGCCGGCGACCGATCTGCCTCACCCGGGAAGAGCGCAATAATAATACCAACATGGGCCAGTGAAGCAACGTCCTCCAACAACTAGACTGAAGAACAAAAGGACAGCAACTTGTCTGTTCCCCTTCCCCGATTCCCCAACACTGTCCCCCTTCCCCAGTTCCCCAATAA
>NW_017731467.1:2324246-2325535 GCF_001890085.2 Hipposideros armiger | reverse complement strand
ACGTTACCCTACCCTTGTATAGAAGCAACCTCTAAGATGGCAATGATCCCTGCCTCCTGATATTCATGCCCCCATGTAATTCCCTGCTCTTGAATATAGGCTAGACTTGGGGTCTTGCTTCTAACAAACAGATGCAGTAAATATGATGGTATATCACTTCAGAGATTAGGTTACAAATAGACTGTGGCTTCCATCTTGGGCCTCCTCCCACCCACCTTGCTCTGCCAGCTGCCATGTTTCAAGCTGTCCTGTGTAGAGACATCAGGCAAGGAACTGAGGCTCTCAGTTCAACAACATATAAGAAACAGAACCCTCCCCCAGTTGAGCCTTCGGATGAAACTTAAGCTCTGGCCAACAACTTAACTGCAATCTCAAGAGAGATTCTGACCCAGAGTCACCCACCTAAGCAATGCCCTGGTTCCTGATCCACAGAAACTGAGATAGTATATGTTTGCTGTTTGAAGCTAAGTTTTGTTATATGGTAAAAGATAACTAAGATAGTACCTGACTAGAGTCAGGAGTGATGAGCAGGAAGGTGACAGTTAAAGGGTCTGGAGTTTCTTTCGGGAGTGATGAAAATGTTCTAAAACTGACTGTGGTGATGGCTGCAGAACTCGGTGAACACACTAAAAACCTTGAAGTGTATACTTTAAATGGGTGAATTATATGGTATAGAAATTATACCTCAACAAAGCTGTTACCAAAAAGAGATTAACATGCCTTGTGTGAAGTCACTTCTGAAACCTTACACGAATTTCTTATTATTTCAAAAAAATTAAGAATTCTTTTCCAAAGTTCTTGGCAAAAATAAATAAGTTGATCAAGAAAATGGAGGTGACTTCAGGTAAAGACATTTAAAAGACTAGACCAAAAAAAGCAAATAAAGACATAAGAGCTGGAAAACTATCCACAGTTGCAGGTGATATAATTGATACCTAGAAAAACCCAAGAGAATAAATGGAAAAATCACTATAAACAATAAATTTAGAAAAGTACCAGAACTATAAAATTAACAGACACCAGGGCCGGCCGAGTGCACATTGGTTAAGAACTGGCTTGGGATGCCAAAGGGCCCCGGTTCGGATCCCACATGAGAGCCAGTGACACTGCACCCTCCACAGCTAAGATGCTGAACAACAGCTCAACCTGGAGCTGGGCTGCCGTGAGTCGCTGGCGACGCATAGGCTGCAGCCCCTGCTGCAGTGGGTTGCCATGGGCTACCGTGTGTGGCTGGAGCCAGCGTGAGCGGCCAGCAGCTGCTGTGAGCGGACGTCCAAAAGCCGGCGACT
>NW_017731467.1:2302407-2323586 GCF_001890085.2 Hipposideros armiger | reverse complement strand
TCAGCATCTTAGCTGTAGAGGGCAGTGTCACTGGCCCTCATATGTGGGATCCGAACCAGGGCCCTCTGGCGTCCCAAGCCAACTCTTAACCAACGCGCCATTCAGCCGGCCCGGGTCCTTATAATTTTGATTAAATTTAGTTTTAAATCCTAGCTCTAGAAATCATATCCCTCTCTCTATAGGTAGTATATATACCCCTCAGTGACTTAGTCCTTCCCCGGGATGATCAGCAACCCCCAAAGCAAGCCAAGTCTGGCCCTAACTAATGGTCACCCAGTCCTGACCTCTGGCAGCTCAAGAGAACATCGCGCCCTAAGGTATGTTTCAGCTCCTGAGCCCTAAGGTGGAACGACCCCCTGGCTACTTTCCCGTGAGACCGGACAGAAGGAGACCAGACAGAGGGACACTGGAAAAGACCTCAGAGCTGTCCTCAAGACCTGAAGAAATGATTCATTACATCACCTCCAACCAATCAGCTCCCAGCACAACCTTGAACCCCAACCCCTTGGTGTCTTGTGATTTTGCCCCATAGAATCTGTAATCTACACACCATCGGGGAGTTCGGGCGTTTTTGGCATTAGCTTCCCATTCTCCTGGGCGGCGCCATTCATAATAAAATAGCACTATTTCTCCACTGCAATTCTCGGTGTTTAGGGTTTGGCTCTGCTAGTGCAGGATGGATGAACTCTCTGTTCTATTAACAATTCTTGGATACAAAGACTCAACATTATAAAGTTATCAGTTCTCCCTAAGTTAACTTATAAATTTAGTATGATCCCAATAAAAATAGCAACAGGTTTTTTCCCCCTGGAGCTATACAGGTAAAAAATAAAGTTCTTAAAGAAAAATAAAAAATAACCCAAAAAATGGAGGAGGGAGCAATACATGGGGAACAGAAATGGAAACTGTCCTTCTAGGTATTGATATAGATTTAAAAGCTTCTAGGAATTATATGATGTGATACTAGCACATGAACAAACAGACCAAAAGAAGAAAAGTCCAGAAATACACCCAAGAACATACTAAATCTAGAATATGATAAAGGTGTTATCTCAAATCAGTGTAAGAGGGAAATATGACATTTTAATCAATAGCATTTGGATAACTGGAAAGTTATTTAGAAAAAAATTGGATTCATACTTCATATTTTATATCAAAATAAATTTCAAATGAATCAGAGACTGAAATGTAAAATGAAACAGCAAACATTAGAAGAAAATAGGGCTGAATACCTTCAGAACCCAGGAAGGAAAAAAAATTCACAGCTATTACTCAAAATCTAGAAGAAATAGGCTGATAAATTATACTATACAAGTTTTTTTAAAAGTTGACATGGCAAAAACCATAAGCAAAGTAAAATAAAACAAATGAAAATGGAGGAAAATATATTACAGATAAAGGGCTAATATCTCTAATACACAATTAGTTCCTAAAAATTAAAGAAAAATAAGATCAATATTCAATTTTTAAAGGCAAAAGTTATGAATGAAAAATTCACAAAAGAAATGAAAATGACTGAAACATATGAAAAGATGCTTCCATCATTCATAATAAAAATGCGTTTAAATTACTTAAGAACTCAAAAACAACCCAATTTGAAAACAGGCAAAACAAGTGTTCACCAACATATGGATAAACAAAATGTGGTATATACCTACAATGGAACATTATTCAGCTTTAAAAAGAAGGGAAATTCTGACATGTGCTTAACCCAGGATGAACCTGGAGGACATTATGCTAAATGACGTAAGCCAGTGAGAAAACTGGGAAACACTGTATGATTTCACTTACAAGAAGAACCTACAATAGGCAAACCACCAGGGCTGGTGGGAGGCGGAATGAGTTGTTTAACGGGTACAGTTTCAGCACGGGACGATGCAGTAGTTCTGGAGGATGATGATGATGGCTGCACAACAATGTCCTTATGGCCACTAAACTATACATTTTACCACAATTTTAAAAATCTACATGAGACAGTGCTTACCTATCAAGATTAGCAAAAATTCAAAAACCTTGGACAGTATATTCTGTTGGTACGATGACAGCAATAGGCACTGTCATATACTGTGATGGGAATGCAAAATGACACGACCCCTACTGGTGAAGTAACATGTACCCTTTAACTTGACAATTCTAATTCTAGGCATCTACTCTGAAAAAACATCCCCATAAATAAAACAATATATGTATATGGTTATTAAATATGACATTATATGAAGTAGCAAAAGCTTGGAAACAACCCATAAACCCATCAGTAAGGGGATGGATGAGAACACAAAAATATATATATACATAATGGAATACTATGAAGCCATAAAAGATGTCTATATAACGATGTGGAATAATCTTCAGGCTGTCACATGGTAAAAGGCAGATACCGAACAGCATATATGACAGGCTACCTTTTGGATATGGAGGAGAGGGGCTAAGAAACACTGAGAAGATAATCCCAAACTATTTTTTTTTAATTACCAATAAGGGAAAGAAGGAAGAAGGGACAACTACAGAAGTGAAACTTCTAACTTGTAATACAGATATACATATTCAAAACAGAAAAAAACATTTCCAAAGAACTGAAAACAAATGAACTAACCTAACTGCATACTAATTGGCGATACAACCACCAAAATAAATGAACTGTTTTAACTGATTTTAGAATGCAGTATTTTTTCTGAAAAACCTTAGTAAAAGCCCTGCCAAGAAGTTTTAGGCTGAACTCAATAGTCAGTTAGTAGTCATACTGACATTAATACTATTTTGAAAATATTTTAATACATATAGTAAGCCGATACAAATAAGTTAATGTTTTAGGAACCGAGATTTTCAATAAAAGAAAAAAGTACAACTGTAAAATCCAGTGAGGAAAAAAAATCCATCATTTTAAATTTGAAATCTGTAAACCAATTTTTCCCTCCCACAGAACTTGTTTCTCTCTGCGCTGTAAGGCCCTAGACGCAACGCCAACCCGGCAACACTGGGCGCACCCGGCACCCAGACTGGCTCATTCCCCACTGACAGAGACGAGGGCTCCTTGAGGAAATGACTGACTCCAGGTACGAAGCAGGATATGCACAAGGTGACCAGAAAGGTCTATCAAAAGAACACTGAGGCCAAAAGAAAGGAATTCCCATCGGTCAAAGGTTGGACAACTTGAACATCAAAAATAATTAACACAAGGGACTGAAACACAATGAATATATGTATTTTTAAAAAATCATAATTTTAAAAAAGAAAAAAGCCTGCACCTCACTGGAAGTAACTAAGATACTAACTCCCTATTCTAAAACTTAGCATTTAAAAGAAAATTAAGTATTTATCCTGAATGTTAAGTGCATGAAATAAAATGCGTAAGAATACAAAAGTCAAATCACTGAAAGTTATTACAATATTAAAAATAAACAAATTTGTGATAACTTATGTGCTTCCTTATTAGCACAATAAACAAATTTTAGTGGCAAGTAATAAGCACTGTAATTCCAATGCAGTGATGAGCGGACAGTGATGTGAGGTGTCTACAATAATTGCAATGTGATAGGAAAATAGCTCTGGTTTCTTTTGGTGACAAACTCACAAGTACTGCTAATACTACCTTGGCTTGTTGCCTACATTCATAATTGAAGCAGATGTTAACTTTCAGTTATAGGTCATTAAAAATAAATCATATTCTCCCACCCAAGTGTTTTACGCTGAATTCTATCACTGACTCCAGGCTAAGAGCCTCCATTCTCTGGGAACTTGGATACCAGCCCTAAACCAAGAACCTCCCGGTTAGAACCCAATCCAAGTAATAAATTCAACCCACGTACAACTCCTCCTCAATATTGTGGAGATTCCAATCCTAAGCCTCCTCCTTTTCTTCGTATCAGTCCCCTGCATTCTTACTGTCATCTCCAGCCAGCACAATATTTACTGAACACTCACTAAATGCCAAGCACTATTCAAGTAGTAAACATGTAGTGCCTCATTTAAACCTTCACAACCACCTTCTGAGGGAAGTACTATTTTATCATTACCGATTCAAAAATACAGAAAATAAGCCCTGAGTACAGCATTTCAACTACACTCTTGCTAATTTCCTAACAATATTTTCTATTTTTCTTCCATTGCATTCACCTAGCAAAACTCCAATGCCAAATCAATCCAGCCAGCTGTCCACTTTCTCCCCTTCTGTACCTGTACTTCTGAACTTTGGATAGGGGGAAAACATCTTGCAATCTCAGCACAACTTAACCTAAGCCCTCAATGATACCTGGCAAATCCTTTTGTACTTCCCTAGTCAAAGCTCTTAACCACTCTCCCCATAGTAGCTCTTTCAAAACTCTGCTCAAACCTCTGCGCTCGGCTCATTTTCAGCAGACGACTTCATCGGAAGTACATACCATCAGATAGAACAGCCTCAAATTCTAACAATGAACCAAACCAATAAATTCAACTTCATCCATACCCGTCTTTTGTCTGGGTACGGTCAGAAAACTGCCTATGGCTAATCCATCCACCCATTCTCTTTCACCTCAAGCAGTACCTTTGCTCACAACTCCTGCCCTCCTAAAATAACTTAAACCTCTCACATACACTAGTACCTTCCTAATGACAGTCAAACATCCTCAAGTTTGCCCATCATGAGACAGAGACTGACACAGACCAACCCTGCCCTACTCCCTCTTCCCATTCACCCCAAACTCCTTGAAAATATAGTAAAAAAATAGGTCTTCCCCACTTCCCTTTCGTTTCCCAGCCCATGATCTCTGACAGAGTCCTCAAGACTTCTCGGGCTAACTGACCACAATAGCCTTCTCGTCCCCTGGCTTGCCTCGTTCCACTCTCCTGTTTTCCGAGACGGCTCCAGCTCAGGCTTTGACAGCTTCCTCCCCTACCTAGTCCTTAAGTGTAGTGCTCAGTGCTCTTATCTTATTTACACACTCTTCTCGAGGCATCTCAGTCACTCTCACTTGTTTAAAAATTTTTTCAAATACAAGTATATAAAGAAAGGAAACTCCTGACCTCCTCCTCCCCTTCAATCTGTCACCCACTCCTTCAAGGGTAAACTATTAATATTTGGAATGTATCCTCCCAAATCCCTCTTTTCTCCAATGTGCACAAGTCATAGTCTTTTCTTAGGCCAAGACCTGAGCGTTCCTTGAATAATTCTGATAGATATTGCTAACTCTGCAGAGCCTAAGAAAAGAAGTGAAGTGGTAGTTCCAATTTCCAGATTTCCCATCCAGAATGGCCAGGGATTACAAAAAAAGGTTGGCTGTTCAGGACAAATGCATTGCATTTGAATGGAAAGTTCACTAAGCCCAGCAGATAAAGTACACTATATTGGGTTGTCGGAAAAGTCATGACACATTTTTGCAACAAAAAAACAGAAAAAAAAAGCGTCATGACTTTTCCTCCAACCCAATATGAGGGTCAAGAAATAATAAAATTGTAAAAATATTAAATACTTTTCAAGCATTTGTTTTAATCAGTATAAATGTTAATTCACTTCTCTAGGCTAGGTAATTACCCATCTGCATTTGTTCAGCACCATGCAGTTTTCAAAGCATCTGCACATATGCCAATTCATTAGATCCCTACTATTTAAAAGTTAAGGGACAGCCCACAAATGCAGGCCCATTTTGCCCAGGGGACAACTGAAGGTCTAAGGATTCAAATCATTTATCCAATTCTTCTAACTAGTCAAGGGCAAGGCTGGGAGTCAAGAACAGGGCACAGTCTCTTGGCTCCTGATCCAAGGCATCGCCCTTACATCCCTACTGAACTTAATACATACTTCCATTAAAGTTACTAATTATGTTATTGCAATCATTTGCAAATTGATCTTCTATACAGACTAAATGCTTGAGTAAAAAAATTTTTCTTGATATTCCCACCACCTAGCAAAGAGACTGGTACATAGATATTCAATAGTTGGACTGAACTGAATATATGGACACTAAACCTCTGTTTCCATTTTATATAATAAGATATAGATATAAAAATTAAATAGCAAACTCAATTTGCTGCATGGAAATCTAAGTTAAATTCTTAAATGTTATTTCTGAGCTCATTTTCTTACATGGTATAAGAAACTGGAACCAGAAAATGAAACCAAAGTAAAAATAACCATTAGCAATTTATATGCAGTCCGTTAATTTCCAGTCCCTCCCAGAGGCTAATGGGTAGGAGAACACAAGAGTTTACCTATATATTATCAACCAACAAGAAACATTTTGGGGCCGGCTGAGTGGCTCAGTTGGTTAAGAGCTCACTCAAGTTTGAGCTCTGAGCAACAGCGCTTCAAGTCCCAGCCCGAGCTGAGCAGCCGCTGAGCTGCCAACAGGTGGCAGGATGGCTCAGCTAAAAAAAAAAAGAAACATTTTGACCTAAAAAATTTAACTCTGAACTTCCTACACTTTAATGTGCTACAATTGTTCCTCCTACAACTGAGCTACAAGACAAATCCTATTACAATAAAAATTCGTATCAGAGAAAGAGTTCTAAACCTCAGCTTTTTTACAAAGCACAAACTTTGTATTTTCAAAACTTTTTCAGACTTTTCCCACCAACCATTCCTCCCCCATGAAATTTTAATAAGATGGATATGCTGTATATCTCTTTACATACCGTGTGTATATCTAAGCTTTATATGTAAAAGTAAGAAGTATTTACCACCACCCCCAGAACCAATTTTCGCTCCCTTAGGGATGACATTGCCCTCACTGAAAATACTTAAAATTTATTGAATGGTAGCTATATGCCAGGCTAAGTAAGATATTCACTATTAAAAATTCTAGAACCCAGCTTAGTTTTGTAGTTTACTATATAAGTTTTGACCCAGAGAACTAAAATGAAATGGGATTGACGATAAGAGACCTTCTTAATATGTGCACCTAGTCAAGGGCCTGTCTCAAATATTTGATGAATACATAGAAATTGTTAGAATTATAGATGTGGTAGTTACATAGCTTGTAAATGTCATTTAGCAAGATGTCCAGGCCACAGAAATTTGGGCTTCAAATCTCAAATATCAAAGAACTCAAAATCCAACTCACCGCAACATGAAAACCCAGAATTTTCCAGTCAATTTTCAGGAGGAAAAAAAAAGATAAACAAAGCAAAAACATAAAACAAAAACAAAGTAACAGTTCCTATTCAATAATCTTTAACCTTCTAATTCACTAAATGCTTTGAGTATCTGATGAAAGCTATGTCCTCTTTCTCCAGGAAAATACACACACACAACACACACAACTGCAAGTGTTCAGAGTTTCTAAACTCCATCTGTTAACTACAATTTAAGAACTTCTCCATTAAAGTAATATGCAAACCAAATATAGTTTTATTAAGTATAAAAATGAGTTACCGTATTTCCCCATGTATAAGACGCACCCTTTTCCAAAAAATTTGGGGTCTAAAAACTGGGTGTGTCCTAAAAAAATCTACAACAATGAGCACAAAACCAAGCACGAAAAAGCGGGAAATGCAAGTAAAAAAAATATACAACCACCGTATAAGACGCACCCAGTTTTTAGACCCCAAATTTTTCGGAAAGGGTGCATCATATACATGGGGAAATACAGCAATTATTTTCATTTAAAATATAAATTTTTAAGCTTAAGGAGCATTCTTTTTGGTAAAGTACTATAACATTAATTGTATTCTTACAGATTAGAGGTTTACCAAACAAAAATAAGTAGAGAAACAGCCTATTTTCTATATATATCTGTAATACCTAAATTAAAACCTCAATATTTACTAGAGCCACAAACATCAATTTCAAAATGAAGCCAGGCTCCCACCTCTATTACTTGTCATCACATGAAATGGGAGAAACACCAGAACAAGCAGTCTCTTGGTGCTGCTTCTAAAGGAGACTCTCATGAAAATAAAATCCCCTAAACAAAGACTGTAACAACCCTGATTGACACCATTTACTCTGATTAACAGCAGAAAAAATATGCTGGTAGAAAGTAAGGAAAGTGTGCTTAGACATAAAGAAGTGTTGGGCCAAAAGTTTAACATCACAGAACAAGCATGATGCATTTACAGTCTTTTGAGACTTACATATAAACTGACATTATAATAGTTCATTCTTCAAATATCAGGAAAACTGCCCAAATATTTCAAAATGTAATCAAAATAACTTAAAAGTACAATTCTAAAAGATAATCTCAAATGATCCATACAGGGATCAAATGGTTTAAAATTAGTAAGTATCAAATATTAGTATGACTTAGAAGACGAATCAGTGAGTTTTTGGCCACACTGTGAGAGAACCCCAATGCACTAAAAAGTGGTTTCAATAGGATAAAATCTTGTTTAAACAGTACAATCAGGGGCGGCCTGTTAGCTCAAGTGGTTAGAGCGCAGGCTCATAACACCAAGGCTGTCAATTCGATTCCCACATGGGCCAAGGAGCTGCGCCCTCCACAACTAGATTGAAACAAGTACTTGACTTGGAGCTGATGGGTGCTGGAAAAACACACTGTTCTCCAATAAAATTTCTAAAAAAAAAGGTATACTCAGACAGTTCAATGAACTCTAAAAACTAATTTTTGAGATCCTGTATTTCTCATACTTGTGTACCTACTCTTAAATACACCTGAAAAAAATAAAGATCAAGCCTTTCAAATATATGAAGGAAGTATTTGTTTTAAAAGGAATCACAAAATTCCAAAAATCAGAAGCCTTTATAATATTTTAAGTCACTAAACTCCTAGCACATCTTGAAATTCTGAATATTTGTTGAATGAATTTCTCAACAGATTTGATATGCAGAGATGGTGTATACTCGAATTACTGCATGTATAGTAAGGATAATATTTTTAAAATATACACATCTTGATAAGTATTGCAGTTCAAAATAGTGACCTTGGAAAACTTATTCCAGAAATGGAACGCATCTATGGGATCAATCTTTGAAGCCAGTTTAAAAGCCACACGAAAGTCAGTTCCATCATTTTAAACATTTCACCCTACGTGTATCTTCTCCAGCTCAAGGACCTACTTGTTTTTCAAGATACAGAGTGAAAATGCTGCAATAGGGTTCTTATCTCCAAGCTTCAAAAACATCAGTAACTGATCCTGACTATCTTTAAAAACGAACTTGACTGGACAGCTCCTGAAGCTTACAAAATTGAAATGTTCCTGGAAAATCAGCATGGAAGAGAGAGCACCAACAGGCTAGAGAAAAAGAAGCTCAAAGAACCATGTCAGAGAACAGTCTGATCTCAAGGAGCCATGTCTGAGAAGAGTCTGATACACACACTGACACTACTCTGATAGGTCTCCAAAAAACCTCACAGCCTGTTCTGCTCTCAAGAGCCAAAGCCCAGGGAGAAAACATCTGACTAGAAAAGTCTAGGTCTGGTAGCACCACAAAAGGGAGGGGGTGAATGCTTCAACAGGCATCCCAGGCTACACACGATAGGGAATGCCCTAAAAGCCAGACAAAACTGGGGCAATCTTGGTGAAAAGTAGAACAAAAAATGTCCGCACAGACATCAGAACCATCATGGGAGAGGACTGTTATCTCTCTCCATTAGAAGTGAACTGTGGGGCTCAATGAGCTTCAATAATTATGTACATCCCAATAATTATTTACAACAAAGGATGCACTTAAGGCCACAACTACACAGCCTCTTTCAACTTCTACTATTTCACAGGATCACTCTAAATCACACCTGGTCATATAAAATAATTAAATCCAACCTTAAAGCAGTAAGATTTGTTACCAACAAAGATATTTAAAAATACATGACACAAGTTATTTGAAGTAATACTCAGTGAGGCATTCAGAAAACATTCTGACTACTGGAGTCATCTATGGAAAATCTAATAGTTGAGGAAAGGAAAATACCTGGCTCATTTGCTGCCGCTC
Source organism: Hipposideros armiger (assembly GCF_001890085.2). Classification (NCBI taxonomy): domain Eukaryota; kingdom Metazoa; phylum Chordata; class Mammalia; order Chiroptera; family Hipposideridae; genus Hipposideros; species Hipposideros armiger. The sequence continues at coordinate 2,313,721 of NW_017731467.1, read as the reverse complement.
CCCCTTAAACACGGGAGATTACAGAAATCTTGCTAATTATTTGGAAGTTGAATTCAAGTTAAACCTATCTACTACCATCCTTGCTGTGGCCTCTGAAGATTTAGTTCAATACCTATGTCACTGGTGCTCCACCCAGACTGAGTACCAGAATCCCACAAAAGGCTCAGGCATCTGTGTTTTAATAAAAGCCAGAAAGGGGCCAGCCGAGTGGCTCGTTGGTTAAGAGTTGGCTTGGGAGCGCAAGCTCTGAGCAGCAGGGCTGCTGGTTTGGATCCCACATGGGCCAGTGACGCTGCGCCCTCTACAGCTAAGATGCTGAACAACAGCTCAACCTGGAGCTGGGCTGCCGTGAGTCGCCGGCGATGGCATAGGCTGCAACGGGGCTGCAGTGGGCTCCCGTACGCTACCGTGAGTGGCCGGCAGCCGGCGTGAGCTGCCGTGAGCAGCTGTCCAATGGCTGATGAGCCATCTGCCTCAGCCGGGAAGAGCACAATGATCACAATACCAACATGGGCCAGTGAAGCGATGTCCTCCACAACTAGACTGAAGAACAAAAGGACAGCAACTTGTCTGTTCCCCTTTCCCGATTCCCCAAAGCTGTTCCCTCCCTCAATTCCCCAAATAAAAATCTTTAAATAATAATAATAATAAATAAAATTAAATAAATAAATAAATAAAAGCCAGAAAGGAAAGTCATTGGTAAGAAAACTGAAATGTGTGCTAAAAAAAAAAAAAAACCTCTCACAACGACTTTAGAGTCACCCCGTAATAAGTAATGTGAAGCCAGACCATTAGCTTATTGGCAACTGAGCCTTCTTCTATTCAGTTAAGAGAGGAGGGGGAGAACACCAGGTTTAGGGTATAAGTCAAAGCAACGTTTTAAATACTGCAGATTATAAATGTGTTAAAAGTTGATAATTCAATGAGAATGAACAAATGACAACCTCACACAATATGGATGAATCTCATAAACAATGCTGAACAAAAGCAAGACATAATTAAAGTACAGAAATGGGAAAAATTATTCTATGCTGAATTCTAAAGTCAAGCTAGTGGTGACCTTTGAGGACTAGGCAGTGACCAGATAGGAAATCAAACAGGGCTTTTAAAGAGCTCATCATGTTCTGTTTCTTGACCTAGGTACCGGTTTAACAGGTCTGTTCAGTTTGTGAAAATTCATCACATTTATGATATATGCACTTTTCTGTAGGTTTATCATTCAACAAAAAGTATTTTTAAGAAGCCATAAGTCTCAAGCTTTTTTACAAAGTCAAACTAATTTCACCATTTCTTTAAAATTCTTTGATTATTTTGATTTCAAATAAGTTAGCTCACATATACAGAAGGTGCCAAAAAAAATGTATACACATTTTAAGAAAGGAAAACTGTATTTAAATTGTAATATTCAATATATACCGACAGCAAAAGATGAATACAAGACACGCTTGACTTCTGCAATTACAAGAGGTGCTCAAAGTGGTTACCATCAGCATCCAGACACTTCTGATTACGGCAAACTATTGCTTGAGCAACGCTGACCAAAGCATCCACTTGTATCCATTTTTTGGCACCCCTAGTATATAAAATGTGTCTATCATTAATGACCTGCCTAACCTTAAAGTTTAGCTTTTAAATATCTTAAGGGTACACAGTATATTACAAATATGGATGCTAAGTTAAAATAATAATAAATTAAAGTAATAAGTTATGAACTTGTTAATACCAAAGTAGTAAGTTAAGCTCTAATATTAACAAGCATAAATGCCTAGGCTCTAGGTAAGAGAATAACTACTGCCCCTTAAAAAGAGTGATGCAAGTTGAAGACTTGGGAGGGAACCTCCGAAAAAGAAAAACATGAATGAATAGGTTGACAGGGCTGGTTATTAGTATGTGAAAACATGAGGACAGGGAAAAAATACATAGGTTAATCCCTAAAACCTAAATCTAAAGCAATGTAAAATCCCAACCCCACCCACCTCCACTTCAACTCCCTGGACTTGCCTGCAAAAGGGGGAAAAAATCCCTATGTGGTTGTTGAAATCAGCAAGAAATACTCAGAATTAGCTAGTGTTCGGATCTTGGCCATGACATGGCAAAGTATAGTGACTCCTGACACAAACACAACAGGTGGTTTCAATTACCTGCCACCAAAGAACTTCAAATTATCTAAATTTTGTAAGTACCATTAAGCTTCAACAAATAAATTCTTTAGGTTATCTTCATGAAAACCAATCACAGGAAAGTAGCATGTTACTATGCTTTTGCTTAAACATTTAGAGTAATACATACTTGAAAAAACAAAAAGGTACTTTATTTTCTCACCATAATTTCTCACTCAGAGTGACTCAAAAGTCCAAAAGCTCGTTTGGGTTTTAGTTTTTTTAAGTTTTAGTTTTACACAAGACATACCCTCACAGAAAAGTCTCAAGAAGTATAAACCAAAATATTCACTTGGGAATACTGATGACTTGTTTACTTCATTTTGCTTTTTTTCTAAAATGGTACTTTTGTCCCAGCAAGTCGATACTTTCTAAAATCATATTTCTAGGACACTGCACATCTAGTTTGTTTTTCTAAAAAACAAAAAGGAATTTCACATACAGCCTGATTACATCATAGCTCAGTAATTAATAAACAGATACGAGGCCCATTTCACAGCCAGAGGGACATAACCTTTTTTCACGTCATCTTAGTAAAAGCTGAGCAAATGCTCTAGGCAATTCTATAAAGGTGAACTTTAGTTCATTAGATTAATAAATATCAGGAATCCACAAAGAGTCCATATAAACCTCACCTATATCTGATAAGTTTTGGTGAAGTAAGACTAAGTTGTTTTATGAGGATTACATTTTTTGCCCACCTTCATGAACTGGGAAAACTTTCTTAAAATCAAAACAGAGCTATGGTACACCTGAAACTAATATAATTCCAGTATGTCAACTATAATTTATTTAAAAATAAATTTCCAGAAAGAAAAAATACTTATTTTTCTGACTCTCAAAATGTCTGTGGTTTCCATGCTGAGATAAAATAAGCTTCTGAAACCACTTTACCACATTATGATTTAGACTAACCCTCTCTCAACAGACTAACCATCTCTCTGATTGCGGGTCTCTAAACAATCATTTTTGTAGATCGATGGATATGTGATAACGCAAATATAGCAAAATGTTAAGGATAAAATCTAGGAAGTGAATATATAGTGTCCACTAGCATTTTTTTCAACTTCTCTTTATGTGAAAATTCTCATAAGACATTTGGGTGAAAATAATCTTTCAAAGTCAGAATACAAAGAATACCTATTGCAACTCTAATCCAACTAAGGCTTTGAGGCCTTTCGTCAAATCACAAACGTAGCATTTCAAGCACCCCCACGAAAACGCCCTCCCTCAAGACTTTCTGGAGAATAATAGTCAACTGATAAAATGTAAAAGCGAGACTAAAAATACCCTCTCACCCGAAGCAAGTTTACCTAGAAAGTCATTTTCCAAGGGTTGTCATGAGGATTTTGTTGGACTTCTAACTTCATCAGTAAAACAACTCTGCCTCCATTACCATTTAACCGACATTTTTCAAAATTCCTAACAGTACTTACTCCTTAAAAAAAAAAAAAAAAAAATCTCCCAGAAAGCAGATCCGTGGAGCCCTCCCAGGTCCTAAAACCTGCAAAACCCAGGAGTTCGGGGCGCTAGTGGTTCCAGGTGTTTCACTCTTAACGGGCAGGTGGGGATTGTAACCTGGGGTCTACACGGGTTATTAAACACCTGGAAAGGGGAGAAGATGATATACAGACTGGCCGGGAGTCAAAACGAAAGAAGTGATGTGAAAGGAGGAAGGGAAAAACCAAGCGATCTGTGCGGGGAGGCTCTGGGAGCATCCGGCCAGCTGGGCGCTGCCGGGCGCGGCGCTCGGGAGCTCGGGGGGCAGAAGCACGGGCCCCGCACCGGCCACCCCGGCCCTGCCCGCACCTCTCGGTCCTTGAGGCCCAGCAGGAGCACCTCCTCCATCAGGGTCAGCCGCGTTTCCTTGGAGTCGCCCTTGTCGTCGTCGTCCTGTTCGTCGCGGCGACTCTGAGCGTCGTCCTCGCCGCCGCCGCCGCCGCCGCCCGCCGCCCGCTCCTTGTCGGCAGCGTTGCGGGAGGCCTCCGTGCGCCGCTGCACCAGGCCCGAGCTGCGCTGGGTCAGCGAGGTCATGACTCCCGCCTAGGCGCCGCGCCGGGCCGAGAGGGACGCGGGACCTGCCGGGTCTCCCTCCTCCCCCCCCCCGCGGTCCCCGACCCGGGCTTCCGTGTTAAATCCGGGTGCTGGGGCGACGTCCGTCGGCAGCGGGGCCGGGGGAAGTCATGGGGAGACGGGCCGGGGCGAAGCGGGCAGGCCGGGTGTTGGCGGGGCGCAAGAGGGGAGCCTTCCTTCCTACGGGCGCAGCCCGGGAGGCAGCCCGAACACCCAGGCGGCGGCAGCGGCGGCGGCGCTTTCCCAATATGGCGGCGCTGGCTGACGTCACCGGAGGATGTGGCACCGCCGGCGCTGGGCAGGCCCGGAGGGCGCCGGAAGCGGTGGGCGGGGACCGGCGGACTACGACCGTCTGCCGGCCCTCGGGTGTCCGCCGGATAGCGCCCTTCCCTTGGTGTTCCTTCGCTACCCGGCCCGCGGATCCCCTCCCTCCGCCCGTCTCCCCATTTCTCCCCCCAAGAAACCCGGGCTGGAGCCACGAGTCCGGGGAGCCGTGGCCTAGCGAGCGTGGACTCCAGTCAACCCCGGCTGTGCCCTTAGCTCCCCAGACACCACCATCCTCGCAGTTGGCCTTCGCCGGGGTTGCAGGGCCCCGGCTTGGAGTTTGGGGTCCCCACGAGACACAGAAGGGACTTTGCTCGCTGCTGTTGGAGCGAGGAGCGGACGGACGCGCTCTCTGCCCTCACTCCCTAGCCCTTCGGATGGAGCAACTGCATTTAAATGGCCTGAAAGTGGACTTTGTGTTTTCTTGGTGCATTACTGTATGAAAAGAAATTAGAACAGATTGAACAGTTGTGTTTGTAAAACTTTTTTCCTCGCCCCCGCCCCCCCACCCCCGACTGGTAAAGTGACCAGGGCGCGGTGAGTAGTCAGTACTGCTCACGTCAGTACACTCGACCTTAACGAGAACTTTATATGCAGTCAATAAACCTGTTGAGTTTCATGCCACGTCTTTGGACACATTAAATCTCCCTCAATTTAATTACTAGGTTAAATCCTCTTGGCGTGCTTGACTGTGCAAGTTATGTTAAAGAATAAATGTCAAACCTGAGAGGGGTGTTGGAAGGGTGGAGCGTGTAAGGAAAACATTATCTAGAAATGGAATTGCATGCCATCCAGTATTATTTAAAATCAACAGTGACCACAGGCTGTGGCTGCAGAATGGTTTAGGTAGAAATATATTGTGTGGTAACAGGACTTAAGCTATAATAAATGATAAAGCCGTAAAACCGTCCCATAGAATAGCGGTTCTCAACCTTCCTAATGCCGCGACCCCTTAATCCAGTTCCTCATGTTGTGGTGACCCCCAACCATAAAGTTATTTTCGTTGCTACTCTATAACTGTCATTTTGCTACTGTTATGAGTCGTAATGTAAATATCTTTTTGTTTTCCGATGGGCTTAGGCGACCCCTGTGACAGGGTCGGTCGACCCCCCCCCCCAAAGGGTTCGCGCCCCACACGTTGAGAACGGCTGTCATAGAACATTCGGGCTCCAGATTTCTCCGCCCTCCACAAAACCATTATCCAAAGCTACTGGTCACATGATCACCACCTCAAGCCCTGGAAAGTGAGCATGCTGAATCTGCAGGGGCGGGGCGGTGTGAGCCGGGTGAGCACAAAGCAGACCCTCCCTTCTTCCTATCCTTCTGGGCAAAGGTCTATTTCACCTCAGCCAATTTCTGTCATTCACATCCTGTTCAATTTTTTTTTCTTTCATCTCTCTCCCAATTCTTTCCCAAATAGCCAACAAATTCTCTGATACTCTTCTCAAAAGGGGAAACCTAATTGCTCTCCCCTTGTGTGGGCCAGACTTAGTGGCTCTCTTCAAATGAATAGAATGTGGCAGGTGTGGCTGTGTGTGACTTCTTAGACGACTTCATAACAGTCTTTGCTTCTTCCTTGTTCTCTCTCTCAGATCATTCACTCGAAGGAAAGCCAGCAGCCATGTCATGAAGACAGTTCAAGCTGCCTTATGGAGAGGTCCAGTTGGAAAGGAACTGAGGCCTCCAACCCACAGCCATGTGAGTGACCATCTTGGAAGTGGCTCCCCCAGCCCCAGTCAAGCCTTTAGTTAACATCTTGATTGCGATCTCGTGCGACCCAGCTAAGCCATTCCTGAATTCCTGAGCTTCAAAAACCATGAGATAATATTTGTTGTCTTAACAGTTGCTAAATTTGGGGTCATTTGTTATGCAGTAATAGATGCTAAAACACTTGGACACATATTCACACAAATAGGTAACTAATATTATTTTCTTAGCCTTCCCAAGCAAATATGAAAATATGTTTTTCTTCCCTCTGATGCAAATAATAGCACATTATCCACATTGCTTTGTATCTTGGTTTTTTTTCCCTCCACTTAATTGTTTTGTTTTTTTTTTTAGCTGAGCCATCCTGGCACCTGTGGGCAGCTCAGCAGCAGCTCAGCTCCGGCCGTGATCAAACCGGGACCCTGTTGCTCAGAGCTCAAACTCTTGACCGGGACCCTGTTGCTCAGAGCTCAAACTCTTGAGCGAGCTCTTAACCAACTGAGCCACTCAGCCGGCTCCCTCCCTCCACTTAATTGATGTTGGAGAGCTATCTATATCAATACATATGAGCTTCTTCATGCTTTGTTTCAGCTACATATTCTATTGTATAAACATACCATAATTTTTTTTAGTCCCCTATTGGTGGACATTTAGGTTGTTTCTAATTCTTTGCTATTATAAACAATGCTGTAATAAATATAATGACTAGCCACATAATTTGTCTACAAAAATATGTACCACACTCTTCAAATCGTTGAGGCTTTACACGACTCTCTCTCTCTCTCTCTCTCTCTCTCTCTCTCGCTCTCGCTCTCGCTCTCGCTCTCGCTCTCGCTCTCTCTCTTTTTTTTTTTTTTCAGTTTTCCTAGCATTGTTTCCTTGCTTATTTTCCACAAGGTGGACTTCAAAAATCACCTTGTCTAGAAAGAATGAAAAAGAGAAAAAGGAAGGGAGAAAGGAAGGGAAAGAAAAGAATATAGTAGTTTGGGAACCAAAGTATATATTACTAATAACAATGACCATTTATTTATTGACTGCTGAGTATGTGCCAGGCATGTTCTCCATAACCTCACCAGAACACTCAGATTTGGTGTCTCTGCTGTGCTATACTTGTGTGTGAACTCCAACCTCCTCATGAAGCGTAGCCTATCAACACCACACCCTATGCCCATGTGAGGCAACCTAGAAGTGTGCAAGAGTTAGCACTTCAACCCCGTACATACAAGTTCCCCTTTTTCTCCCCAAATGGATTGTTGAGATCTTTTTTACAACTTCTCAGTGACACTTAGCTACAGCAAGCTCAACAATACTTTCTTGACATAGCTCCCCCTCCTTCACTCCTCACTCACCCTCTCCCTTGCTCCTGTTTCCAGGAGTTGCACTCTCTAACAAAAGCCTTTGCTTAGGCCCTGCTTTCTGGGTATCCCAGACTAAGACACCCACTTTACTTGTGAATATACTGAGGTTTAGAGAAGTTAAGTAATCTGCCCAACATAACACATCTGGCAAAGTGCAAGCCTGCATTAGAAGCCAAGTCCTTGATTCAATCACTGAACAAATATTTGTATTTATACATAATGGCTGTATGTTATTCACTGTGTTAAGCAATGAGGATCTCATAGCAATACAAAAGATATACAGCCATAGCATTTTTCATGAGGCTGTTATAGGAGGACACAGCCAGTAAGCCAATCATCACACTAATTAATATATAAATCGAGAAGTGCTTTGAATACAGAAAGAATACAGTATTATGAGAGCATGTATTCTCAAATATCTGAGAGAATTATGTTTTATCTGGGACTCAAGAAAGCAACTATAAAAAAGTAATAAGCCAAAAAAAATAATGAACTGAAGTTAACTAAACAAAATAGGGTTGGTCATTCCTAAGAGGAAATAGCATGTGCAAAGGCCCTGTGGCAAGCACAAATCATGGGATGATGGAGAATCAAATAGAAGACCATTTTGGCTGGGCTTAGGGGGAGAGTGTTGTCAAAAGCAATAGTGACAAATGTCAAATCATGCAGTGCTGTGAGGCCATTTTAAGGTTTTGGTTTTTTCCCAACCAAACACAATGAGAAGCCTTTGAAGATACTTTTAAATGCCCTGTGTAGGGAAAAATGGAATAGGTGCATCTGTGATATTATCAGATTTGCATTTTGAAAAGCTCACAGAATACACCTACGAGGTAGTCACAATGGATCCAGGAACCAGTTAGCTTTTGCAGTGGTCCCTCAGGACAAGATGGTAACTTAACTTTGATCATGGAAGAAGAGTGAGAAGTACATATTTTCAAGAGATACTTAGTAAGTAAAATTGACAGGATTCAATGGAAGACTGACTATGGAGTAGGTGGGGTGTAAGAGAGAGAGGTTTTCAAGGATGACTTCCCACCTCTGGCTTGTCTAGGAACTGAGGGCAGCCTTCAGCCAATAAGAGTGGGCAGAAGATCAGGACAGGAAATGTCCTGACTAACTTATAAGTAAGGGTCTCTGCTGTGATTGGAATTATAGGCCAAAGCTATCTTCTTGGAGTTTACTTCAGGTTTAGGTATAATCCTCTTTTTGCTGCACTTAACACCCCTCTCTTTTTCTTAGCTCAGTAGAAATTGACTATCTTACTCACTGTTACCTAGAAAACCCCTGACACATACATACAAATTTAATTTGTTCTCTGCCCCACCTTCTCTGAGTAAATAATCCTCAGTTCGTTGAGTCAACCATGAAAATAATTGCCCTCCTACCCAGGATTTTAAATAAATTGGGGTGTGGTAAGAATTGACCTTCTAAAGCTATAGAATGGCTTCCTCTTTTTACAAACTACAAGTTTTTCTTCTAGCATTGAATGCTGAAGCTACTTGAGGGGCTGTATTCGTTTTCTGTGCTGTGGAACAAACAGCATACATTTATTATCTCACAGTTTCTGTGCAGCAGGCATCGGGCGCAGCTTAGCTGGATCCTCTGCTGTGGGACTCACAAGCATGCAATCAAGATATCAGTGGAGCAGCATTCTCATCTGGAGGCTCAATCGGAGAGAACTGGCTTCCAAGCCTGCTCAAGTTATTGCAGAATTCATTTCCTTTTGGCTACAGAACTGAGGGTTTTTGTTTCTTGTTGGCTATTGGCTGGAGGCTGCCCTCAGTTCCTAGAGGCTGCATGCATGGAGCATGTGAACTTGTCATGTGAGCTTCGTCAATATGGCCACTTACTTCATCAAGCCAACAAGGAGATTCCCTAGTGTGAATCTGCTAGTATAATGGAGTTTTATATAATGTCAAATAATCATGGGAATGCCATCCCATCATCATTGCCATATTCTGTTGGTTAGAAACAGTCATTAGTTTCAGTCTACACTCAAGAGCAGGGGATTATACAAATGCATGAACACCAGAAGGCAAGGACCCCTGGAGTCATCGTAGGGGTTGCCCACCACAGCAGTCTTGAATCTTTCCCGCATAGAGATGGAGAGCATGTGAATGAACAAAATCGAACCTAACTTTCAGTATTTTCAATTATCTTTTTTCTTTATTCAAAACTTCCTACAAAAACATGTGTACGAGTTATTTACTGCTGTGCAACAAAACACATCCCTAAAATAGTGGCTTAAAACAACTGTTTGCTCATTATTCTACAGTTCAGCAATTTGCATGGGGCTCAGCTGGGCTATCTGCTGGTTCCCCACAGGATTACTCACATGGCTGTAGTCAAACTGCAGCTTCACTTGAGCCAGTTGATTTAACACGGCCTCACTCATATATGTGGGGATTGATACTGGCTGTAGGCTTGTCCACATACCTCCCACAGGCTGGACCAGTCTTCTTCACATGGCATCTGAGTTCCAAGAGAATCTGCAAAGCTCACAAGTTGTTCAGTTTTACTTTTGCTCCATTCTATTGATCAAAGTAAGTCCCAAGATGAGCCCAGATACAAGTGGGGAAATAGACCTTCCCTCTTTTCTTTCTACAATTGTGCAAAGTTCAAACCTGAGAATCCTTCCAGATTTACCTGACAACTATTACAAAGTATCCATATTCATATACAAGAGCATTTCTTAACTGGTTAAAGATACAATGGCATTTAATATTACAGTAGTTGATCTTTGCTTGTATACAATAAGCTATTGTATATCTATATCTATATCTATACTTACATATGTCTTTACTATATCTATAGATCTATACTATATCTCCAGAACCAGGAACGAAAACACTGGTAAATTTGATTCCATAAAAATCAAAAACTTCTGGATGGGAAAAAATATCATAAGGTCAAGACAAATGTCAAATGGAGGGCGGGGAATGGTCATAGAACATTAAAAGACAGCTCACAGAAAAATAGAGTTGGCTCTTAAATATAAAAAAAAATGTTTGCCTTTTTAGTAATAAGAAAAACATATTAAAACTACACTGATAATACTATTTCACCAACTAGTTAGAAACACATGTAAGCAAAAGTATGGGGAACACCAGAACTAATATACATTACTGATGGAAGTACAAAGTGGAGGGAAATTTGGTGAATTATGAATTCATCAAAATGCCAAATGCATTTACCTTTTGATGTAGCAATCTCACTCTATCTCCAAGATTTATCAGCTAATGTATAAAATGACACATGTATGTGGTTGTTCATTGTAATACTGTAGAAGTGAAAGAGGGGAAATAACCCAAAGTTCATCAATAGGAGATTGATTAATTACGATTGATTAAATACTGTTGTAAACAGAACATTCACACAATGGAAGACGGTGCACTGTGAAAATGAATGAGGGAGCTCTCTGTGTGGCAATAATGGAAAGATCTCTGACATATACTGTATAGAGAAAATTACAAAGAGCAGAACAGTGTATATAATATGCTACCTTTTGTATTAGAAAGGGAAACACAAAAGAATATATTTCATATTTATATATACATTTTTTAAAGATTTTTATTGGGGAATTGGGGGATGGGAACAGTGCTGGGGAGTTGGAGGAAGGGGAACAGACAAGTTGCTGTCCTTTTGTTCTTCAGTCTACGCCGTTGCCGGCGACTCACGGCAGCCCAGCTCCAG
>NW_017731467.1:2292113-2298541 GCF_001890085.2 Hipposideros armiger | reverse complement strand
CTGGTCCTCATTCTATGCATATACATGCAACACATGCACATTTATTATACACGTTTTTAATGTAAAAGTGTCATGCTGTGTACGTTGCTCTGCACCTTGCTTTTTCCACATAACAGTATGTCCTGAGAATCTCTCAGTATCAGAGCATTTACCTCTACATTCTTTTTAATGGCTGCAAAGTATTTCTCAGTATGGGCAAACAATTTAATCAGATCTGTAATGATGGACATTTAACTCGCTCCTAAATGCTCACTATTCCAAGAGTGCTGCAATAAATCCCTTATACGAACATCTGTATGCTGAGTGTTTCTGTAAGATAGAGTCCATGTTTTAAGCTGAAGAGCAACTGATGAATAGAGCAGGTCATGTCCTATTTCCCTAATTGACGTAACACTCACTTTCTGGCATCCTTTTGTCCTGTGCCTTTAAGGACTTTTGCTTTAGTGACGTCTCATGAGGAACTCTAGAATGGCTATTTGGGAAAGAAACAGGAGACTCCAGTGGCAGGAAAACTGAGCTGCAGAAGCTGAGTTAGTTAATGAAGACCTGGAATTTGAGGTGAGCAACTAGAAAGTCATTTCACTCTCCCAAAGAGTTTCTTAATAAAGATGGCTTTGAAATGTTTACATTTCTTGGTTCCCCTACTATTTTTAGTTACTTGGGCAAAGTTAATACTTGGTTATAAATACATGCTTTTAAAATAAAAGAAAGGAAGCATTATAACATAAACATAAGAAGTTTCAGCTAAAATTAGCCATCCTTCCCCACTGTAGATGCCCACCCTGGAGTGAACAGCATGTAGCCTTACACATATCATTAACTCCTTTATCCCCTCAGCCTCTCCTCTGACAGATACAGTAGCCTCCTCGTACTGATTAGTACCTCATGACCTTACAACCTAAATGTCTCTACAAAGGTCATTTAGCCAAGTCTAAATCATAGCTATATACAGCCTTCTGGCCTACCGGTTCTATTTGTATTTATTGTCTCAATAAGGATTGGGAGGTGGGGATGAACAGGTTAGGTCTGCCTTTTCCAAAGGCCAGACCAGTGGATGGTTCAAAGGAAAAATTTATCTGACATGCATTACCATTGGTCTACTCCCTGTCCTGTCCTCCATTAGGCAAGAACAGAGGGACATTCTCATTATACTCCAAAATTATCTTTTTTCTTCTCCTACCCCAGATAAATTATTTCCATGTAAGTATCTGAGTTAAATCAGTCAATCTCTCTCTCGCGCGCTCTCTCTCTCTCTCTCTCTCTCTCTCTCTCTCTCTCTCTCTCTCTCATTTAGGACACAATAATTCAGATCAAGCCATGACTATGACTAATATGACTCTGTGTCTTTTTAAACTTTTTATTTTCAATAATTTTGAATGTAAAGAAAATTGCCAAAATCACAGACAACTCCCATATAGCCTTTCCCTCTTTCTCTCCTGCTCCCTCTGTAATTTTTTTTTTCTGAATCATTTGCGATTATATAGATCATGCCTTTATTATACTGGTAACACTTCATTGTGTAGTTCCTAAGAAGAAGTATATTAATACTTCCTTACATAATCACAAAACAGTTTTCAAATCAGGAAATTTAAACCTGACACACACTTTTTTTCTACTCTGAAATCCATATTCCAATTTTTTTGCCATTTATACCAATGAAATTCTTCATATCATTTTCCCCCTCTAGTATAAGCTTCAACCAAGGATCACAAATGCATTAAATGTGTTTCTTTCATCCTCTTTTATCTAGAACAGTTCTTTAGTGTCTTTGTCTTTCATGACACTGATATGTTTAAATAATATAAGCCAGTTGTTCTGTAGAATGTTCTTCAGGTAGACTTGCCTGGTGTTTACTCATGACTTGATTCAGGTAATGAGTCCCCTGCCAGAATAGCACAAAAGTGATGTTTTGTTTTCAGGGTATCATATCTGGAATCACACCATGTCACTCTGACTCTTGGTTAATTTTAATCAACTGATCCAGGTGTTGTCTGGTTTCTTCACTGGGGTAGTTACTATTTTCCCCTTGAAACTAACAAGCAGTTTGTGGAGAGACACTTTAGGATTAAGTAAATATCCTATTCCTCATCAAGTTTATTCCCCCTAAATTTAGCAAGCATTGCTAGTTCTTGCCCAAATCATTCTTTACCCTGATGGTTGCAAAATGATGATCTTCCCACTCCATCCTTCTCTCCAAACTTATCAATCTGTATTTCACTGTAAGGAAGAGCCCACTCTTTCTCAGCCCCATTTATTTATATATTTATTATCAGAATAAATTGATGGATTCCTATTTTATTCAATGAATCATAATCCTTTACTGTCCTGTTTCTTTTTAGCTCAAAAATTATTCCAGACTTAGGCAGTGGGCACTCCTCCAAATTAGCTCCTGTATCCTTTTAACATGTCTCCATCTCTTTTTGTTGGTTTGTTTGTGTTTTTCATTTACTTGCTTTCTGGTACATCAAGGTGTTCCTATGTTCCTGACTTATCTTGTGTTTCCCTGCCCAGCCCTGGACTCAGCCAGTACTCCAAGGAGCTCTGATTCTTCTTAAAGATGCAACAGTATTTAGAAAGATATGGGCAGTTGGCATATCTTTTGCATTTTAAATGAAGAACTCGACCTCAGATGTCACTGCTTATGATTGAACTGCGGGTATTCTATCAGGTTGTTTGGGATAATATTTTTTATTTCTATTTGTTCCAAATAAAACAGAAATACCTTTTGCCATTTCTCCAAATATAAAAACAATATATGCTCTCTGCGAAAAATTCAGAAAATGTCAAAAAGTTAAGAATATATTAAAAATCATCTGTCAGGACATAACAAGAAATGTAATAAAGTTTTATGTTTAGAAGTAAAAAAAGTAATAACCTAGAGTTAACCACTATTGAGTATTAATAGCGGTTCTCACTAGGTAATAATATATCACAATACAAATGCACCAAAAATATATTTCAGCAAAATACAATCATTGAATTATTAAATAGTTCCAATTTGTGTGTGTGTGTGTGTGTGTGTGTGTGTGTGTGTGTGTACAGAGGGTGCCCAAAATATATATACACATTTTAAGAAAGGAAAAAAACTGTTAAAATTGTAATACTCAATATATACACTGGTAACAAAAGATGAATACAAGTCATNGAACAGTGCTGGGGAGTTGGAGGAAGGGGAACAGACAAGTTGCTGTCCTTTTGTTCTTCAGTCTAGTTGTGGAGGACCTTGCTTCACTGGCCCAAGTTGGCACCATCATTGCGCTCTTTCCAGGCGAGGCAGATCAGTTGCCGGCTTCTGGTCGGCCACTCACGCTGGCTGCTGGCCACAAACAATAGCCCATGGCAACCCACTGCAGCAGGGGTTGCAGCCTACGCCGTTGCCGGCGACTCACGGCAGCCCAGCTCCAGGTTGAGCTGTTGTTCAGCATCTTAGCTGTAGAGGGCAGTGTCATTGACCCTTATATGTGGGATCCGAACCAGGGCCCTCTGGCGTCCCAAGCCAGCTCTTAACCAACGCGCCACTCAGCCAGCCCCTATATATACATTTTTAAAGCCTTGGAAAGATACAGAAGAAACTAACAGAAGGAAGTTACATGATTTGGAAGATAGAATAGGGACACAGTTGTGAACATGTACTCGTAGGTGGTATAGTTGTTTTTTTCCATGTAACAAATATTTTTTGAATCCACATATATGTTTATTTTGATTTATATTCAATTTTAGATTTATTTTTTCAAAATAACAGTTTTGTGAAGATTTAATTCATATACCATATAATTATTTAAATTGTTAAAGTCAATAGTTTTTAATTTAATCAGAGTTGTACGAACATCACCACACTCTATTGTAGAACGTTTCATCACTCCCCCAAAAAACAACTACCACTAGCAGTCGTTCCCCTTCGCTCTCCAACCCACTCCCCTAGCCTAAGGCAACCACTAATCAATTTTTTGTTTCTATAAATTTGCCTATTTGCCGATTCTGTGGGAGTGTCAGTTCCTCTTTCTTCTTCTCTGTGCACAAATTTACAGTCACTTACTTTGCCCCACTGCCAGTCCAACCATCTTCTCCAACTGCCATTATACTTCATTTAGCTTCATTTCTGTAAATGCTCTATATCAGTAATGAGGGAATTTCCGCCAGCTGCCCAGGTCCATTGTCCCTAGCTGACATGGAGTTTCCTGAGTACTAGTTTTCTTCTCTGACCCCCCCTAAAGTGGAGCACTCCCTCCCTCTCCTGCTGTTTTACTTGACAAGGTAAAAAGGAGCTTTTCCAAGGTATATCCATTGTGTGAGAATAGTCTTCTCCCATCACCTACCCATCTTTAACAGACCGCATCGTTGTGTTATTTTGCATTTATGTAGAGCCTTTCCTAGAAGCTCACATACTCTTCAGCACCAGGTGGCCATTTTTACAACACCCCAATGAGGTTTACCATAACAGTTCTCCTTCAATATTTGTTCCTGCTCTATTACCTTCTCACCACCAAAACCCCTCCTTACTAATTCACTAAAAAAATTCAGAAAATATTCCAAATGAATTTTTCACTGAACAGGAAAAGCTCTTCTGAATAGAGTACGTTTAAACCATATGAAAAAGCAACAGTGTTCACATACAAAACACTAATTTTAATCAAAATTTAATTAACTAAAAATAAAAAATTATTACTTCAACTGGATTATTTCTTTCTACCAAAATAAGATGAGGATGAAAGTTATCTTAACAGGTGACACAGAGGTGTTCATAATAATCTTAATGTCTATAGCTTCTTTAATTCAAAATCCCAGTAAACTTTACTTTGCATCATTTAATTAATAAATAAGATAGCGTGATATAATTAACTGTTTCCTTCTATTATAAGAGGTTTAGATAAGTCAAATGTAAATAAGTAATAAATAATCTGAAGTTTGACAATGAAATTGGGTTGTGTTTTTCTGTTGTTTTTGTTTTTCTTTTTGAAGAGTTGCTTGATTGGTTAGGCTTTCTTTTTTTAATTGTTATTCTCTTTGCATTTGCATTTAAGGTAAGTGTTATTGGGTTTTGGAAAATTCATTAGCAACCAAACATAGATCTGACTGAGGAAGATGTGGGAAGATCAGTTTCTCAGTCTTTACAATTGCTTAACTGCTACTGCATTCTACTTCAGATCCAGTAATCAACCCTGTCTATGCTATTTCTCAAAACCAAGGTGTGGCCAGTAGATAGCCCACATCTGCCCCTGATCCAGAGATGGAGTCTATCTCCCCTCCTCCTGAACCTGAATAGGCCTTGACACTGCCTCAATCAACAGGGCATGGTGGGATTGATCTCATGTAACTTCTGAGGGTGCGCCATGAAAATATCATGCACAGCTACTTTGTTTTCTTGGGATGACTGCTCTTGGAACCCAGCCACCATGCTGTGAGGAAACCCAAGCATCCTGGGTAGAGGTCCACCTAGGGAGGATCCCAGGCCCCTGACCCACAGCCCTGGCGGAGCTCCCAGTTAACAGTCAGCCACATGAGTGAGCCACCTTAAGAGTGAATCCTTCTGCCCGCCAGTGGCGCTGTCCCAGCTGACACCACGCGGAGCAGAGATGAGCCGTTGATTTTCAGAAACAGATAACTGACATAGTTATCAGAAATAGAGAAAGGAAACACAGGGTAAGAAGAGTTTCCTTGGCTTGTAATTCTCTAGAGCAGAGCCTGGTATACATTTAGATTCAAAGGACTCCCCCTCTCGCGGTAAAACCACCAAGTCAGTTGTCAATCGCTAACTGCCAACAGAACTCTGAACCTTTCATTAGCCCTCATCCAAATAAGCAATTCAGTGAAAGCTGACCCTCCGCTCATTCTACAGGCCAGAGGCTTTAAACTGGAAGAGTTAAGTCACCAGCGGACATAAGGGCCGAGAACAGCCTGGCTGAGAAAACTAATCAGGTCAATGCAGCAGTCATGAAGAGAAGAAAGTAGACGTGCTCTCAAGGGGGAGGGAGAGAACCCTCCAATTGTGAGGGGAGGGCACAAACAGTCAATCCAGGTAAAGGACTCGAGCATGAATTAGACGAGTGTCACAGAAATCATCTCTCATCCTTAACTCTTGAAGGGGGGGCAGGGGCCGGGGGGAAGAAGTCAGATGCCAAAGAGCTACCCACACAGGGGTTCAACATATCGCTATGAATTTAGTGCTGCTTGTTTTCAGGAGAAATTGAATGCATCAGATGATCTTTGGAAAATTACATAAGCAACATGAACACATTCTTATGATAAAGACTCACACAAGAATCAATTCTATGGGCCGGCCGAGTGTCGCGATGGTTAAGAACTCGCTTGGGATGCCAGAGGGCCCCGGTTCGGATCCCATATATGAGGGCCAGTGACACTGCCCTCTACAGCTAAGATGCTGAACAACGGCTCAACCTGGAGCTGGGCTGCTGTGAGTCGCCGGGGAC